>NC_064636.1:51028566-51349912 GCF_023864275.1 Schistocerca cancellata
GTCTGTCCGGTCACGTGAATTCACAGAATGCGACGTCCTGGGTAATGGAGAACCCTACAATTGTGTGTCAGCAACCACTCCACAATGAAGAAATAGACGTATGATGCGGTGTAACAGGCACGCATTTCATTGGACGCCAACCTCAACACGGTAGCATGTACGGGAATTTTTGATACATTTTGTGCTCAACTCACTGAATATGAAAGGCAATACTGCATCTTCCAGCGAGATGGGGCAACATGCGACACGTCTAAGGTATTCCTGGAACGAGTCCATGGTGTCTTAATTGTGTCAGAAAATATTTATGGAAACCGCGTTCACCGGACCTAACAGATTGTGATTTTTTCCTGTGGGGATACTTGAAGAGCGAAGTCCAGGAAACAAATCCACCATCGGTATTCGGCATTCACGCCAGTTGTATCTGGATTCTCTTAGACGTGCACAGCTGTGTACTCACGTTGCACGGGCTCACTTTCAGCGTCTTCTAAAAATGTATACATTTCACTGTACTTTTCACTGTCTTCGTTTCTGTAATTTCACTGCATTTCCTTTCTGACTGGCTGACTGGAGTGTCTGATGGGTACTAGACCCCTATATGTTTCAAGGCCCGGGACAAGATGTCTCTTCCCTTGTGTCTGATATTTGCGGTTATGGATGGGGGATTTAACTCGTTTGAGGATTTTTTTAGGGTGTTGGTTGGTCAGGGAATGGGATGTCTGAAGTCGGCGTCATCTTGGTTTCCTGTACCACAACGCGCCGATGACGTTATGGCTCGAAGAACTCACATGACCCCCTAAAGAGGGCAGCCATTTCGTTCCCGGCGTCTTGAGGTACGTGTCGGACGGTTGTTGGCTGTTGTAAAGCAGCCTTCGTCTGACCCTTCTTCGTCTGAGCTTCTTCGGAGCCCTGGGCTGCCTTTGGCGTGGTGGCTGCCTCAACCTTGTAGGAGGCGGCCAGTTCGAGCAGCTCGTCTAAGTCTTTGGAGATCCGCACCGCCAGTTTGTTCTTGGGTGGCGGCTGAGCATGATCTGCCTCCGAATCAGTCGTGTGTTCATTGCTTCTGTGGGCTCCCGCCCCGAGGGGGGGGGGGAGGGGAGCAGGTGCGGGGGGGGGGGCAGAAGCCACTTCAGCCCGCAGCCGCTGGATTTCTCTGTGCGCCGCAGCCAGTTCGTCCCGTAGGTCGGTCCTCTCTGCCGAAAATGCGGCTTTGAGGTCCGCTATTGCCTCTTCCGTGGCCGCACGAAGCTTGTTGTGCGGCAGGCACTGCGGCGTCATGGCTGCGTCTTGCGGGGGGCGGAGGGTCCCGCTGATGACGCTGCTGCTCTGTCCCTTCCGCAGGCGCTGGCCCACGGCCGGGACGTTTCCGTCGTCGCTTCTTCTTCCTCATGTTGCTCCCGCGACCCCAGTTAACGATGTAACTGCAGCCACGAAAGCTCGCGACGTGCTTTCCTCCGCAATTTGCGCACTTCGGCGCCACGTCGCGCGGCTTTGTGCAGTCGCGGGAGTCGTGCGCTTCCGCGCACTTCGTGCACACCACTTGGTTGTGCTTACACGGGCTACTTTTATTCGCGCCGCCCTGTACGATTGCAGGAGATGCACTGTTCCTCAGCGTGATTGGAATGATTAT
This sequence comes from Schistocerca cancellata, assembly GCF_023864275.1. NCBI lineage: Eukaryota > Metazoa > Arthropoda > Insecta > Orthoptera > Acrididae > Schistocerca > Schistocerca cancellata. The sequence continues at coordinate 51,030,194 of NC_064636.1, forward strand.
ATTGTAAATCGAGATCATAAGTCTGCAGTTACTTAGATTTATTCAAGTTAATTTTGAGGCATGTATACGTTAGTTATGCCAACGGCGTTGCCGCAGTGGTAACACCGGTTCCCGTCGGATCACCGAAGTTAAGCGCTTTCGGGCTGGGCTAGCACTTGGATGGGTGACCATCCAGTCTGTCCAGCGCTGTTGGCAAGTGGAGTGCACTCAGCCCTTGTGAGGAAAACGGAGGAGCTAGTTGATTGAGAAATAGCGGCTCCAGTCTCGGAAACTGACATACGGCCGGGAGAGCAATGTGCTGACCACGTGACCCTCCATATCCGCATCCAGTGATGCCTGTCGTCTGAGGATGATGACACGGCGGCCGGTCGGTGCCGTTGGGTCTTCGTGGCCTGTTCGGACGGAGTTTAGTTTTTATACGTTAGTTATTGCTCAATGATGTGTTGAGTAGAATGTTTTGTCGCACAGTTTGTGAATTTCGAGATGGCAGAGCTAGAGAAGCAACGCGTCTGTAGTGAATTTTACCTGAAACTCAAGAAAACCTTTACAGATACATACCAAATGATGCAGGGAGCCTACGGTGATGAGTGCGTAACCTGTACTCGGTGCTACGAATGGTTCACACGGTTTAAAAATGGCCGGACGGATGTTAAAGGTGACCCTCGTTCAGGGCGCCCTTCGACTTCAACCGACGACGCTCATATCAGGAACGTCGACGAAACTGTGCGTCCCAATCGAAGACTGACTGTCCGAAAGATTACAGAAGAATGTAACATTTCAGTTAGATCATGTCACGAAACGCTGACACAGCATCTTGGAATGCATCGTGTTGCCGCCAATACGTCCCACGGCTCGCGAATCAGGACCAGAAAGACCTTCACCTCGCAATCTGTGAAGAGCTTTTGGATCGCGCAAATGAGAACGAGATGTTCCTCAAGAGAATCGTAACTGGTGATGAGACGTGGGTCTACGATTATAATGTTGAAACCAGGGTCCGTCGGGGAAGGTTTTCCAAGATCAAAAAAAGCTCGTCAGGTCAGGTCAAATGTCAAAGCCATGCTGATAGTTCTCTTTGACTTCGAAGGATTAGTTCGTCATGAATTCGTGCCACAGGGACAAACTGTTCTTCGATTATACTATCGGGACGCGTTGCGAAGTCTGCGAGAATTTGTGAGAAGGAAAGGGCCTGAAATTTTAAGAAAAATGTTATGCACTGTGGTTCAAATGGTTCAAATGGCTCTGAGCACTATGGGACTTAACAGCTGCGGTCATCAGTCCCCTAGAACTTAGAACTACTTAAACGTAACTAACCTAAGGACATCACACACATCCATGCCCGAGGCAGGATTCGAACCTGCGACCGTAGCAGTCGCGCGGTTCCGGACTGAGCGCCTAGAACCGCGAGACCACCGCGGCCGGCTATGTACTGTGACTATGGGTTCACTATTGTAGTGTCAAATAAACATTTGCTCTAATAGCTTTAAGAAGTAAACTTGACTAAGTTTTTGTTCTAATGTAAACACCTGAGCATGTCCTTACAGAAGTTACTTACTATATATAATCCGTTCATGATGTAAATATTGCACTACCGGCACGTATTCTTCCGCGGTGCTGGAACCTCATTGGATTTCCTTTTCGCCGGTTTCGGTAGCCGTGCGGTTCTAGGCGCTTCAGTCCGGAACCGCGGGACTGTTGCGGTCGCAGGTTCGAATTCTGCCTCGGGCATGGATGTGTGTGATGGTTATATCAACATCCTCTGAATGTACAGTCAAACTTTAAATAACTTGTTAGAATTACTTCGCACTCACACTGAAAAAGAAGACACATCCGGAAATGTGTCTCCTCTGCTTTCTCCTCTAATGAAATTTCATTAAGAAGAATTGCCTATGCTGCCAATGTTAAATTATCAAACTTCGTGACCTATGATCTTGAAAAGTTTTTAAGATACAAACTTCCAATTTTCCCTAATTAATAAATCTACTTTCCCAGACATACTGATGTATAATTATTGAAAAAATTTTGTTACGGCGCATTCTGTGACATTTTTCTCAAACTCGTAACTTTTCTAGCAAAATCTTATTAATAAATGAACACAAAAACCAAACTACACAGGATATTTTTATTATTCTAATTCAATATGTGTTGATTCTTATTCTTGGCATGCTGTAAAAATTTCATGTTTCTGTTTTCAGCATTTTCCAAGATAACTGGTTATTTATAGCAAAGAGGTAGATCAGACACATTGAGGTTCAAAGTTTTTTAATTACAATCATTACAGAGACCTACAGTTCTGACTCTTCCACGCATATTCTGGATCCTCTTCAGTGTCACAATCGCCCTTCTTCTTTTCTTGTTTGCTTCTTTTCTCATTTACTAAGCAAACTCTACTCGAAGCACATACAGTTCTCGCAGTTCTCTAGCTGTGTTCTGCCCTAATCTCAATCCCTCATGGCCGAGCGGTTCTAGGCGCTTCAGTCTGGAACCGCTTGACCGCTACGGTCGCAGGTTCGAATCCTGCCTCGGGCATGGATGTGTTTGATGTCCTTATGTTAGTTAGGTTTAAGTAGTTGTAAGTTCTAGGGGACTGATGACCTCAGAAGTTAAGTCCCATAGTGCTCAGAGCCATTTTGATTTCCTTTTCACGTGGGACTGCAGCCAAGCTGCCTCAAGTACGATAGTAAGGCTACGTTTTGTGCTGTATGTTAGGCGCACATTGACTTAGCGACAATACGGGACAACAGCTTTAGCGGCGAATTTAACTTGGACAGCTCTGGCCGGTCAGCTGGTGCAGCTAGCCTGGTGTGGCGTGGCCAGCTGCAGTTCACACCTAAAAAGAGACGAGCAGAGGAGCAGTACAGCTTGGAATGTCATTTAATTTTCAAGCAGAATGAAATAATACACTGCAAATCTCCTATAATACGGTCTTTAGACGACTAGACGAAAACGGAAACACGTTATCGTTCATAGCTAACGTACTGTTGTACTTAAAAAGAACAATGACGAAAATTCGTGACTTAACTACAGGGTAATTTTTCTGCATAAGCTGTGTGTAACGCAAGAGAGTACTGAAGGATTTCACCGTATAGTAAACTATTGAAGCCACTAAAGGTATTACTTACAAGATGGCTCTGAGCACTATGGGACTCAACTGCTGAGGTCATAAGTCCCCTAGAACTTAGAACTACTTAAACCTAACTAACCTAAGGACAGCACACACATCCATGCCCGAGGCAGGATTCGAACCTGCGACCATAGCGGTCGCGCAATTCCAGACTGTAGCGCCTAGAACCACTCGGCCACTCCGGCCGGCTATTACTTACAGTCAGTAGTCTGGCAATATCATAGCTCCTCCCTTATCGGAGAAATATATTTCAGTTCTGGAAGTGTAACCTGCTACGTTGATAACCAGCCTATCAACAACATAATCGACGAAGCCAACCAGGGACAGCATTTTCTGTTCCTCTTTTATGACGAGCCGCTCTATATCCTGCCAGCGTTCGGCAGTGACGTGTGAAGAAGCTGCGTGCGTTAGTTCCGGTACGTCTGGCAGCCTAACAGTCTTGTTACTTCTCGGGCCAAAACCCGCAACTTGGCTCCAGATCAGTTCTGTTGGGTTCGTACTGTAATGGTACAGTAGCGAATGTAAAAATGCAGCATTTGTATGATGTACTCGATGATGTGAAAATGATTGTTTTTCATGTTTCTATGATACTCATCTACCTCTGAGGTATAAAACGATGGACATAGTCCAGATAAAGGGGATTTGATTTTTGATTTTTGGCTTAAAAATTAAATTGTTATGTTTTCTTAATTTAAAGAACCTTTATGAACAGTCTTTCATAAAACATCGATAATTAAGAATGTTTATTTATAGTGTAAACAGGAACTTCGCGTCCAATATGCAATTAGAAACAAGAAGACGTGCAGTATTCATAAAAAATGATGATGAGTTTTGTAATTACGAGATGTAGGTAAAACGGAAAAAAATATTCTAGAGAGTTTTTGAACCAACGAACGAATAAGTCTATTTAGTACACATTCCATTACGCTACCGATTGCGCTACACATTCAACGTGAGTTAAGATGCTAACTGCAATATATGCAACGCTGGGAAAACAACTAAGACGTTTCGGAAATTTATAAAAAACATTAAGAACACCCCATTTCTCGATACTTTTTAACCGTGTTCCAAGCGCGCGTTTCACTACGGGGTAGAAAGCAGCGTCAGCCATTTTCATACTGCGCAGTAACAGCACGACAATGAGAGCACAACGCTGCACAGACCATGACTGTACACGATTTTTGAAATAAAAACTATGTACCTAAAACATGATTAAGAAAAACGATGCTGGCTGTTAAAACACTCCTGGAAATGGAAAAAAGAACACATTGACACCGGTGTGTCAGACCCACCATACTTGCTCCGGACACTGCGAGAGGGCTGTACAAGCAGTGATCACACGCACGGCACAGCGGACACACCAGGAACCGCGGTGTTGGCCGTCGAATGGCGCTAGCTGCGCAGCATTTGTGCACCGCCGCCGTCAGTGTCAGCCAGTTTGCCGTGGCATACGGAGCTCCATCGCAGTCTTTAACACTGGTAGCATGCCGGGACAGCGTGGACGTGAACCGCATGTGCAGTTGACGGACTTTGAGCGAGGGCGTATAGTGGGCATGCGGGAGGCCGGGTGGACGTACCGCCGAATTGCTCAACACGTGGGGCGTGAGGTCTCCACAGTACATCGATGTTGTCGCCAGTGGTCGGCGGAAGGTGCACGTGCCCGTCGACCTGGGACCGGACCGCAGCGACGCACGGATGCACGCCAAGACCGTAGGATCCTACGCAGTGCCGTAGGGGACCGCACCGCCACTTCCCAGCAAATTAGGGACACTGTTGCTCCTGGGGTATCGGCGAGGACCATTCGCAACCGTCTCCATGAAGCTGGGCTACGGTCCCGCACGCCGTTAGGCCGTCTTCCGCTCACGCCCCAACATCGTGCAGCCCGCCTCCAGTGGTGTCGCGACAGGCGTGAATGGAGGGACGAATGGAGACGTGTCGTCTTCAGCGATGAGAGTCGCTTCTGCCTTGGTGCCAATGATGGTCGTATGCGTGTTTGGCGCCGTGCAGGTGAGCGCCACAATCAGGACTGCATACGACCGAGGCACACAGGGCCAACACCCGGCATCATGGTGTGGGGAGCGATCTCCTACACTGGCCGTACACCACTGGTGATGGTCGAGGGGACACTGAATAGTGTACGGTACATCCGAACCGTCATCGAACCCATCGTTCTACCATTCCTAGACCGGCAAGGGAACTTGCTGTTCCAACAGGACAATGCACGTCCGCATGTATCCCGTGCCACCCAACGTGCTCTAGAAGGTGTAAGTCAACTACCCTGGCCAGCAAGATCTCCGGATCTGTCCCCCATTGAGCATGTTTGGGACTGGATGAAGCGTCGTCTCACGCGGTCTGCACGTCCAGCACGAACGCTGGTCCAACTGAGGCGCCAGGTGGAAATGGCATGGCAAGCCGTTCCACAGGACTACATCCAGCATCTCTACGATCGTCTCCATGGGAGAATAGCAGCCTGCATTGCTGCGAAAGGTGGATATACACTGTACTAGTGCCGACATTGTGCATGCTCTGTTGCCTGTGTCTATGTGCCTGTGGTTCTGTCAGTGTGATCATGTGATGTATCTGACCCCAGGAATGTGTCAATAAAGTTTCCCCTTCCTGGGACAATGAATTCACGGTGTTCTTATTTCAATTTCCAGGAGTGTACATTTGAATGTCTTAAAGTTACATTTAAGGTAACTTAATAATAACATACCTAATATGTAAGTAGGACCTACTTCCAAGAGCGTAACAACACCAGTGCACGTGTGCTACGGCTTCTGACCAATCATCGCATTTGTGTTTGTTTACATCAGGTTTATTCTTATGATGGATGGAGTACAGTGAACAGTACTTCGCATCTAGAAGGAGATTGACGTTGGCAGCGCCAGGAGGCAAATGAATATCTTTCAAGTAGTGCCGATTTTCTCCGCTTCTGGCAGCACTAGCGAAGTCGTCAAGTTATCGTGGCCAAACAGTGGTAGCACAGTGATCACATACCTGTACAAAGTGCTCGAAATGAGATAGCGCCTGATAGGCATGCAACACACCTAACATGCAGGTAACGCGGTTACAATCTCCACTGACCAAGGCTGTTAGAGAAACTACTGTATTCTGTACTTATGATAATCTGCAGTAGGCTGCAGTAGTTACACAACTCTAACTCTGAGCAGCCCCGGATCTAAGGAGGGGCAAGCCGGGGTGTCTGCCCCAAGGGGCAATTACAGGGGACGCCAAATTCATATTCCTGGAAAAAAAAACACCTTGTATCATGGAAAGAGTGAGTAATGAAAGAGTATTGGAAAGGGTTGGTGAGAGAAGATGTCTGCTGAAAGTTGTAAGAGAAAGGAAAAAGAACTGGTTGGGACATTCATTGAGAAGGGAGTGCTTGCTAGCAGACGCTTTGGAAGGATTGGCTTGTGGGAGAAGACTGAGAGGAAGAAAGAGATACAAGCTGATAGATGACATAAAGACAAGAGGAAATTATGCTGACCTGAAGAGGATGGCAGAAGACCGGACAGCCTGGAGAACTACCATGTGAAAACCCATGATGATGATGATGATGATGATGATGATGGTATTATAAAGTGCCCAGCATCCAGCGTGCGTTGGTCTATCGATAATTCATACAATTTTGAAACGCATCCCTCTTGGTTTCTGAACATTATTGAACACATTCTAAGTTGATTTCTGAACGAATCAGAAATTGGTTTTTGAATGTGTGGATAGGGTACGTGATGTCTCTGCCAGGGGAACACCCATCGTATCAAGAAATGAAAAACTTTCCCACAGATAAATGGGGACGGGGCTATACAAGATGAACCGAATAAACCCGAACGGTTGAATATCAATCGCTGTTTGTTTATGTGGTTTATTGGGTTGGCTCTGAGCACTATGGGACTTAACATCTGAGGTTTTTAGAACATGTTTTTTGCTCGAGTATCATGTCGTTTTTGGAAACCCAGAATCTACTATGTAGGAATCAACATGGATTCCGGAAACAGCGATCGTGTGAGACCCAACTCGCTTTATTTGTTCATGAGACCCAGAAAATATTAGATACAGGCTCCAAGGTAGATGCTATTTTCCTTGACTTCCGGAAGGCGTTCGATACAGTTCCGCACTGTCGCCTGATAAACAAAGTAAGAGCCTACGGAATATCAGACCAGCTGTGCGGCTGGATTGAAGAGTTTTTAGCAAACAGAACACAGGATGTTGTTCTCAATGGAGAGACTTCTACAGACGTTAAAGTAACCTCTGGCGTGCCACAGGGGAGTGTTATGGGACCATTGCTTTTCACAATATATATAAATGACCTAGTAGATAGTGTCGGAAGTTCCATGCGGCTTTTCGCGGATGATGCTGTAATATACAGAGAAGTTGCAGCATTAGAAAATTGTAGCGAAATGCAGATAGATCTGCAGCGGATAGGCACTTGGTGCAGGGAGTGGCAACTGACCCTTAACATAGACAAATGTAATGTATTGCGAATACATAGAAAGAAGGATCCTTTATTGTATGATTATATGATAGCAGAACAAACACTGGTAGCAGTCACTTCTGTAAAATATCTGGGAGTATGCGTGCGGAACGATTTGAAGTGGAATGATCATATAAAATTAATTGTTGGTAAGGCGGGTACCAGGTTGAGATTCATTGGGAGAGTCCTTAGAAAATGTAGTCCATCGACAATGGAGGTGGCTTACAAAACATTCGTTCGACCTATACTTGAGTATTGCGCATCAGTGTGGGATCCGTACCAGATCGGGTTGACGGAGGAGATAGAGAAGATCCAAAGAAGAGCGGTGCGTTTCGTCACAGGGTTATTTGGTAACCGTGATAGCGTTACGGAGATGTTTAACAAACTCAAGTGGCAGACTCTGCAAGAGAGGCGCTCTGCATCGCGGTGTAGCTTGCTCGCCAGGTTTCGAGAGGTTGCGTTTCTGGATGAGGTATCGAATATATTGCTTCCCCCTACTTATACCTCCCGAGGAGATCACGAATGTAAAATTAGAGAGATTAGAGCGCGCACGGAGGCTTTCAGACAGTCGTTCTTCCCGCGAACCATACGCGACTGGAACAGGAAAGGGAGGTAATGACAGTGGCACGTAGAGTGCCCTCCGCCACACACCGTTGGGTGGCTTGCGGAGAATGAATGTAGATGTAGATGTAGGTCATCAGTCCCCTAGAACTTAGAACTACTTAAACCTAACTAACCGAAGGATATCACACACATCCATGCCCAAGGCAGGATTCGAACCTGCGACAGTAGCGGTCGTGCGGTTCCAGACTGAAGAGCCTAGAACCGCTCGGCCACCACGGCGGTTTATTGGGTGTGAATGATAAGCATTGTTATAATTATTAGCAAAATTCATAGGTTCAGACTACCAGACTGGAAATGAACGACTAACAGGAATAACAAGTAAGAAAGATTACATATTATCGTCCTGGTGTATCCAAGAAAATGAAATTTTGACAGAACATTTTTGCCAGATCGCCACACTACTAAGGGCAAGTTGTACAGTCCCCAGATACCCACAGCTTCTGTTCTGTTCTCCGAATAGCGCGGAAAACGCGTTGTAGAACGCGTAATAACGCCAACCGGGGAATAAACGCGGGATAACTAAACCCGGGGGGTTAGTGAAGTTCACCAGAGAAAAAGTTTTGACAATGGCAGTAAATGTTACAGAATTACTCATGATAAGATTGTTTGTTAGAATGAGGAAGGAGAAGAAACGGGGACATCACACAAATTATATGTAAGAATATGTCCATTCCAAATATGTATATAAGTTTCGGGCAACTATAATTTTTTGATTTCGTGCTTGAGAAACTGGAGTGTGCTGATGAGATGTGAAACTATTTCCTAACTTAAAACTTTTTACTTTTAGTAGGCCTCCGAGGCATTTGATGTTTGTACTTCGTGAATTACATTCTCTCGTGTTATTTCTGTAAATGAGGGAGTTAAAAATGCCCATTTGTGCCAAGACAGTCTCGCTTATTTGGCATGTGCCACAATTGCTGCAATATTAGAAAGGCCTATTTCGTTTTATCTAGCAGCCAGCGACAAGAGAGACGTAATCAAATCGAAAAACCACACCAGTCTTGGGTACTATTCGTATTAACAGTTTTTTCAGTGTTCGACAAAAATATTTTGACAGTCACGTAGCAAAACGGTTGACGAACTTTGATGAGGTAATAGACTCTTTCGGAGAAAGGGAAGCACGCCTTGTAACGCTGTAGCAAGATTAGAGAGAGAAAAATGTTGGGACCAAAGAATTGAAGGAATGTGTACTGTCTTCCTTGTCTCTTTTGTCTTGTCTGCTCTTGTGTTTCCTGTGTTTAATGTAATGTCACACAAACGAGAATGTTATTACCTAACAGGAAACAAAGAGTGCAAATTTTCTGAAGAGTTCTGGTTCTCCGGCCACAAATAATTCCACCCAGTATTAAAAGCGCCGGCCAGTGTGGCCGAGCGGTTCTAGGCGCGTCAGTCTGGAACCGCGCGACCGCTACGGTCGCAGGTTCGAATCCTGCTTCGGGCATGGATGTGTGTGATGTCCTTAGGTTAGTTAGGTTTAAGTAGTTCTACGGGACTGATGACCTCAGATGTTAAGTCCCATAGTGCTCAGAGCCATTTGAACCATTTATTAAATCCGATTTTTTGTTTTAAGGGGATAGGATGTAAAACTGGCTGACATGGAGCAGGAGAGAGACCACAGAACATTTTAATTTCCACTGTCCTGAATGTAGGTTTGATGGCTTCCATTACAAAATATACACGTTAGAATTATACAGAGCGACATACAGTGACGTCCGCAGAAGAATGATATGTGGAACTGCACTTTGGCACCCTTAAGAACAAATAGCATGCCTCACATTTCCTCGTAAATATGTTTTGTATTTAAAACTCTTGTGACTCTTCACACTGGCATATCTATATCTACATCCGGATCCCGCTCTAGCTACTGCCTGCTCTGGGTGCTGACCTCTCCATTTGGCTCAGTCCTCCCACCACTTTTCTTCCTCCACCTGCTGCCAGGTCACACCTCTCCTTTCCACAGATATTCTCACTCCCATTTTTCACGGTGTTCTTGGGTGCCCTCTAGGACTTTTCCCATCCATCTTTTGTTCTTCCATAATTTTGGGGAGTCGTTGTCCATTCATCGTCTTAACATGCCCATACCATCTTAATCTCTTTTTTTTCAATTTCTTCTCTCATACTTTCTTGTTTAACGCTCTTTCTAATCTCTACATTCCTTACTCTGTCCACTGGCAGAAGACAAAATTACATGTATTACGTTTCCTCGAAGATACAGGGCTATTACAAATGATTGAAGCGATTTCATAAATTCACCGTAGCTCCATTCATTGACATATGGTCACGGCACACTACAGATACGTAGAAAAACTCACAAAGTTTTGTTCGGCTGAAGCCGCACTTCAGGTTTCTACCGTCAGAGCGCTCGAGAGCGCAGTGAGACAAAACGGCGACAGGAGCCGAGAAAGCGTATGTCGTGCTTGAAATGCACTCACATCAGTCAGTCATAACAGTGCAACGACACTTCAGGACGAAGTTCAACAAAGATCCACCAACTGCTAACTCCATCCGGCGATGGTATGCGCAGTTTAAAGCTTCTGGATGCCTCTGTAAGGCGAAATCAACGGGTCGGCCTGCAGTGAGCGAAGAAACGGTTTGAACGCGTGCAGGCAAGTTTCACGCGTAGCCCGCGGAAAATTGGCTCATGCCAGAACTGGAGACTGACAGCGCCGACTTCGTCTTTCAACAGGATGGTGCTCCACCGCACTTCCATCATGATGTTCGGCATTTCTTAAACAGGAGATTGGAAAACCGATGGATCGGTCGTGGTGGAGATCATGATCAGCAATTCATGTCATGGCCTCCACGCTCTCCCGACTTAACCCCATGCGATTTCTTTCTGCGGGGTTATGTGAAAGATTCAGTGTTTAAACCTCCTCTACCAAGAAACGTGCCAGAACTGCGAGCTCGCATCAACGATGCTTTCGAACTCATTGATGCTGCGCCGAGTGTGGGAGGAACTTGATTATCGGCTTGATGGCTGCCGAATCACTAAAGGGGCACATATCGAACATTTGTGAATGCCTAAAAAAACTTTTTGAGTTTTTGTATGTGTGTGCAAAGCATTGTGAAAATATCTCAAATAATAAAGTTATTGTAGAGCTGTGAAATCGCTTCAATCATTTGTAATAACCCTGTATATGTTTTATGTCTCCAGAATGATGTGCGCTATAAAATGAACATATTTTTGAAAAATCGATTTTTTTTAATTTTTTGATGTCCTATGTCAAACGCTCGAGCGCGGCGTGGGGGGGGGGGGCGGGGGGAGGGGGGCAGGGGCGCTATGAAGTTTTTGGCTCGGTTCGGAAACATCGTAGATTCGGGGCTGGGTAGCGCCCAATAGGTATGCAACACACCTAGCGTACAGGTAAGGCGTTTACGATCGTAACCCACCAAGGGAAAGTAACCGTATTGCACGGTCACTTCTGTATAGTCTACGGTAGCCCACAACTCTAGCTCCGAGTGTGTATGCGCTCGCTGCCAGATTGTCTCCGGAGGTGATCTGTGACTGGTGGGTTGGTAACAGGTGACGGCGCGACGCGTCGGGGGAACAGGCGCTAGGCGCTCGGATCCTGTCGGCGCACGACGGCCGTTTCCGGTTAGTGGCGCCTCGCGGGTCGACCTTGGCCGGGGTCGATAGTCGCCTCCGCTGCCGCCGCCGCTGCCGCTGCCGAACGCTCGCTCGCACGGACACCACGTGCCGCCGAGCTGCCCGTAATAAATACCCTCGCCGCGTCCCCGCTAGCGGAAAATTCCGCCCCAGCACGCCTAATGTCAAAAATTCGATCATATAGGGTTAGTTAGTTACTTTCATGTTCCATACATCATTTTGCACGATAAATCGTCATGGTGTGGAACGAATCATTTTACATTCATATCCAAATTAATTTGTACATCTATATGTACTCTAAACAAAAAATGTTTCAAATGGCTCTGAGCACTATGGAACCTAACTTCTGAGGTCATCAGTGCGGTAGAACTACTTAAACCTAACTAACCTAAGGACATCACACACATCCATGCCCGAGGCAGGATTCGAACCTGCAACCGTAGCGGTCGCGCCGTTCCAGACTGTAGTTTTTTTTTTCTTTTTTTTTAATGGTTCAAAGGGCTATTTTTTTATCTCATTTTGTTCGTTTTCGTTCGTTGAATATTCTCGGGGCGGACGTCGTAAGACATCCGTTTAAGTTCGTTGTTGATCGATTAGCTCAGTTTTTTTATTACAGAGGGCTGCTAACCCTCTGACCGAACACGCTGAGCTACCGTGCCGGCAAAACCGCTCGGCCACCCCGGCCGGCGTACTATAAACATCACCATATAATACGCACATCTAAAAACGTTTTGCATCACCCCGGTTCCCAGAACTCCTGAAGATAGACGTTCAATATGGATATTGTATCACAGACACAGTCCCTTTGACTGTTGAGACATATGTCTAAACCTGTCGAAGATGTAAACAACCACGCATGTTTATGTGGTTTATGGGTGTGTGAAGGATAAGTATTGTTATAATTATTAGTAAAATTCATAGATTCAGATTACCACAGTGGAAATAAACGACTAACAGGAATAACAAGTAAGAAAGATTACATATTATCGCCCTGTTGTATCATAGAAAATGAATTTTGACAGAATATTTTTGCCAGATCGCCACATTACTAAGCGCCAGTTTACAGTCCCCAGTCCCCAGATAGCAACAGCTTTAGTTCTGTTCTCCGAATAGCGCGGAAAACGCGTTGAGAAACGCATAATAACGCCTAATCGGAGGATAATTGCGGAATGACTAAACCTGTGAGTCTGGCGGGGTTAGTGAAGTTTACCGGAGAAAAAATTTTGACAATGGCAGAAATAGTTACAGAATCACTGATGACAAGATTGTTTGTTAGAATGAGGAATGAGAAGAAAGGGGGACATCACACAAATTATATATAAGAATATGTCGATTCCAAATTTATATAAAAATTTCGTACTGCTATTACTTTTTGATTTCATGCTTGAGGAACTGGAGTGTGTTGATGAGATGTGAAAATGTTTCCTAACTTAAAATTTTTTGCGTGTAATAGGCTTCATAGGCATTTGATGTTGGTCGTTCGTGAATTATATTCTGTCGTGTGATTTATATAAATGAGGTTGATAAAAATGACATTTGTGCCAAAACAGGCTCGCTTATTTGGCGTATGCCACAATTGCTACAATATTAGAAAGGCCACTTTCGTTTTAGCAGCCAGTGACAAAAGAGACGTAATCAAATCGAACAACCACACCAGTCTTGGGTACAATTCGTATTAACAGCTTTCCGAGTGTTAGGAAAGACGGAGGGGGTCCGACAGCCGATCAGTTCCAGTCATTCCACCAGGAAGGAGGTACACGGCTCGTGTTGTCTGTAGTTCAACCGTGCCTAGACGCGCGGTTCGATCAAGTCCGCATTGTTGCAGTGTGCCATCAAGGGCTCTCAACAAGGGAAGTGTCCAGGCGTCTCGGAGTGAACCAAAGCGATGTTGTTCAGACATTGAGGAGAGGGCCGGCCGGGGTGGCCGAGCGGTTCTAAGCGCTTCAGTCCGGAACCGAGCTGCTGCTACGGTCACAAGTTCGAATCCTGCCTCGGGCACGGATGTGTATGATGTCCTTAGGTTAGTTAGGTTTAAGTAGTTCTAAGGTACTGAAGACCTCAGATGTTAAGTCCCATAGTGCTCAGAGCCATTTGAACCACCGAGGAGAGGCAGGAACTGTCGATGACATGCCTCGCTAAGGCCGCCCAAGTGCTACTATTGCAGTGGATGACCGCTACCTACGCATTATGGCTCGGAGGAACCCTGACAGCAACGCCACTATGTTGAATATTTTTTTTCGTGCAGGCGCAGGACGTCGTATTACAACTAAAACTGTGCGAAATGGGCAGCTTGCTGCGCAACTTTAGTCCCGACGTCCACGACGAGGTCAATCCTTGCAACCACGACACCATGCAGCACGGTACAGATGGGCCCTACAACATGCCGAATGGACCGCTCAGGATTGGCATCACGTTCTCTTCACCGATGAGTGTCGCGTATGACTTCAACCAGACACTCGCTGGAGGTTCCCTGATGTTTTGGGGAGGCATTATGTGGGGCCGACGTACGCCGCTAGTGGACATGGAAGGCGCCGTAACGGCTGTACGATACGTGAATAGACGAGGCATTCGTCTTCATCGACGACAAATCAGCGCCCCCCCCCCCCCCCCCCCCGTGTGCACATCTTGTGAATGACTTCCTTCAAGATAACGACATCACTCGACTAGAGTGGCCAGCATGTTCTCCAGACATGAGCCCTATCGAACATGCCTAGGATAGTTTGAAAGCGTCTGTTTATGGACGACGTGACCCACCAACCGCTCTGTGCGATCTACGCTGAATCTGAGTGGGACAGTCTGGACCGACAGTCTGGACCAACGTCCACGAGACTCAGAGGGCCATAGACACGGGTTCCCAGGTAGATGCCGTGTTTCTTGACTTCCGCAAGGCGTTCGATACAGTTCCCCACAGTCGTTTAATGAACAAAGTAAGAGCATATGGACTATCAGACCAATTGTGTGATTGGATTGAGGAGTTCCTAGATAACAGGACGCAGCATGTTATTCTCAATGAAGAGAAGTCTTCCGAAGTAAGAGTGATTTCAAGTGTGCCGCAGGGGAGTGTCATAGGACCGTTGCTATTCACAATATACATAAATGACCTGGTGGATGACATCGGAAGTTCACTGAGGCTTTTTGCAGATGATGCTGTGGTGTATCGAGAGGTTGTAACAATGGAAAATTGTACTGAAAAGCAGGAGGATCTGCAGCGAATTGACGAATGGCGCAGGGAATGGCAATTGAATCTCAATATAGACAAGTGTAATGTGCTGCGAATACACAGAAAGATAGATCCTTTATCATTTAGCTACAAAATAGCAGGTCAGCAACTGGAAGCCGTTAATACCATAAATTATGTGGGAGTACGCATTAGGGATGATTTAAAATGGAATGATCATATAAAGTTGATCGTCGGTAAAGCAGATGCCAGACTGAGATTCATTGGAAGAATCCTAAGGAAATGCAATCCGAAAACAAAGGAAGTAGGTTACAGTACGCTTGTTCGCCCACTGCTTGAATACTGCTCAGCAGTGTGGGATCCGTACCAGATAGGGTTGATACAAGACATAGAGAAGATCCAACGGAGAGCAGCGCGCTTCGTTACAGGATCATTTAGTAATCGCGAAAGCGTTACGGAGATGATAGATAAACTCCAGTGGAAGACTCTGCAGGAGAGACGCTCAGTAGCTCGGTACGGGCTTTTGTCAAAGTTTCGAGAACATACCTTCACCGAAGAGTCAAGCAGTATATTGCTCCCTCCTACGTATATCTCGCGAAGAGACCATGAGGATAAAATCAGAGAGATTAGAGCCCACACAGAGGCACACCGACGATCCTTCTTTCCACGAACAATACGAGACTGGAATAGAAGGGAGAACCGATAGAGGTACTGAAGGTACCCTCCGCCACACACCGTCAGGTGGCTTGCGGAGTATGGAAGAAAAAATAAAAAAAAAAGAGAAAAAGAAACAGTGCCTCGCTGAACTTCTGGATAGTATCCCTCGACGAATATAGGCACGCATCAATGCAAGACGACGTGCTACTATGTATTAGAGGTACACAACATGCAATGTGTGATTTTCATGAGCAATAAAAACTGCGGAAATGATCTTCATGTCGATCTGTATTCCGGAGCCGACATGATGCCAAACTTATTTTGATGTATGTAATTATTTTTTACCCCAAAATGAAAACAAGATATACAGGTTGAGTAAGTAATTCCTACCACAATCTATTGCACATCACAAACATAGTAATTCTTCTACGCAATAGAAGGAATTATCAAGGAGAAACTTTTTCAATTTATTTTGAAATGTTACCTTGCTGTCTGTTAGACATTTTATATCACTGAGTAAGTGGTCAAAAACTTCTGTTGCAGCGTTGTGCACCTCTTTCTGTGCGAAAGACAACCTTAATGTTCAGTAATGAATGTCATTTTCTCTTAGAGTATTGTAATTTTGTATCTCATTGTTCCTTTTGAACTATAGTGGCTTATTTACAACAAACTTCATGAGGGAATAAATATACTATGAAGCAGTAGTCAGCATGCCCTACTCCTTGAACAGATCTCAACAAGATGATCGCAGGAGAGCACCACACATTATTCTTCATTTTTTGTCAATGAAGACCTTCTTTCTTAACATTACTGAATGAATATAAGCAAAACATATCAACTTACTGATTTATCTCTTCTCAAAATTTGCTCTGATTCTAAGTGCAAATGTGGCTGCACTAAGTTAGGATTTCCAAAATGTGTTTTTTTCCAATTTACATTCTCATCAAAATGGTTCAAATGGCTCTGAGCAATATGGGACTTAACATCTCAGGTCATCAGTCCCCTAGACTTAGAACTACTTAAACCTTACTAACCTAAGGACATCACACACATCCATGACCGAGGCAGGATTCGAACCTGCGACCGTATCGGTCGCGCGGTTCCAGAAGGAAGCGCATAGAACCTCTCAGCCACACCGGCTGGCTAAATTCTCATCCCGGAACCGCGAGACTGCTACGGTCGCAGGTTCGAATCCTACTACCTAGGTCATGGATGTGTGTGATGTCCTTAGGTTAGTTAGGTTTAAGTAGTTCTAAGTTCTAGGGGACTGATGACCTCAGATGTTAAGTCCCATAGTGCTCAGATCCATTTGAACTATTTTTGAACTGCCACCCCAACTCGCTTATCATATCAGTGACACTCTCACCCCTGTTGCGCGACAACACGAAACTTGCATTCTCTGCAAATTGCACTTAAGTACCTGGCAGAAGGTTTATCGAACTACCTTCAATGTAATGTTCTATTATTTTAGCTCTAACGGTGCGTGCAAAAAACGAACACCTATATCTTTCTATGCGAGCTCTGACTCCCTTTATTTTAGTCTATTATGATGATCGTTTCTCCCTTTGTAGGTCGGCGTCAATAAAATATTTCAGGATCAGATAAAACCGCTTTTCAGCCGAAGGGTTACATAGATTTAAAAGACATCTGAAAATACCGAAAAAATATAATATCCAGAATGAGATTTTCACTCTGCAGCGGAGTGTGCGCTGATATGAAACTTCCTGGCAGATTAAAACTCCTTTCTTTCAGGAGTGCTAGTTCTGCAAGGTTCGCAGGAGAGCTTCTGTAAAGTTTGGAAGGTAGGAGACGACGTACTGGCAGAAGTAAAGTTGTGAGTACCGGTCGTGAGTCGTGCTTCGGTAGCTCAGTTGGTAGAGCACTTGCCCGCGAAAGGCAAAGGTCCCGAGTTCGAGTCTCGGTCGGGCACACAGTTTTAATCTGCCAGGAAGTTTCATATCAGCGCACACTCCGCTGCAGAGTGAAAATCTCACTCTGGAAACATCCCCCAGGCTGTGGCTAAGCCATGTCTCCGCAATATCCTTTCTTTCAGGAGTGCTAGTTCTGCTAGGTTCGCAGGAGAGCTTCTGTAAGGTTTGGAAGGCAGGAGACGACGTACTGGCAGAAGTAAAGTTGTGAGTACCGGTCGTGAGTCGTGCTTCGGTAGCCCAGATGGTAGAACACTTGCCCCCGAAAGGCAAAGGTCCCGAGTTCGAGTCTCGGTCGGGCACACAGTTTTAATCTGCCAGGAAGTTTCAAAATATATGTTTTAGAAAACGCATCAGTGGACAATATTTATGAATTGTAAAACTTTTTAATGATTTTGTGTTATGGTGTAAATATAAGCACTGATGGTAATGTTAATGGTGTTATGATGTAATGGTGATGCTGGTGGTTCATGACAGTGTTCGGTCGTGGTGGAGATGGGGCCACACGTAGTGACTAAAAGTCATTGTGGTGGAGGAAGGGGGAAGGATGGTTCAAATGGTTCAAATGGCTCTGAGCACTATGCGACTTAACTTCTGAGGTCATCAGTCGCCTAGAACTTAGAACTAGTTAAACCTAGCTAACCTAAAGACATCACACACATCCATGCGCGAGGCACGATTCGAACCTGCGACCGTAGCGGTCGCTCGGCTTCAGACTGTAGCGCCTAGAACCGCACGACCACTCTGGCCGGCGGGAAGGATGGAAACGGAACGACTGTGTGGATTCGGGAACAAAAGCTGTCTTCCGATTTAAGTTGATGGGTATGAAATTGATGGCAGGTCTCGGCTAGGAAACCAATGGAGATATCAAGATGCGAAACGACATGACCGAAGACATGTTGAGAAAGGCTATACTCCTTCGTGACATACATAGGTGTAGTGTCTTAGAAATCGCACTGAAACAGCTACAGAAAATAGTCTGCACATTCAAAAAGACGACATCGTTGAAGCAAGCCGAACAGCTGGAGGCTGAAGTGTAGGCAACAAATGTAAGATCGATATTACACTGGCTTTCTGTGAGAAGCACCCGTCAAAGTAAAAATGACAAGAAAACTAGCAGCTAGGAACTAATGGATAAAGTAGGGGTGAGATGTTCAAAAACCACACACGGGCCAACATATTGCTCTATAACACGGCAACCAACAAAGATCTGCTGTCAGAGAGGTCACAGTTCGTAGTAATTGCCGAAAGTCATCGGGTAAAGCAGAAGTGATTTGTGGCGTTCCGCAACGTAGTGTTATAGGCCCTTTGCTGTTCTTTATCTATAAAAATGCTTTAGGAAACAATCTGAGCAGCCGTCTTTGGTTGTTTACAGGTGATGCTGTCCTCAGAATATCAAAACGAATTAGGTAAAATATCTGTACGGTGTGAAAATTGGCAATTGACCGTAAATAATGAAAGGTCATTGACATGGTTGCTAAAAGGAATCCGTTAAACTTCGGTTACAAGATAAGCCAATCAAATCTAAAGGCCGTAAATTCAACTAAATATTTAGGAATTACAATGACGAACAACTTAAATTACACAGAAAATATTGTGAGGAAAGGTGAACCAAAAACTGTGTTTTATTGGCAGAATATCTAGAAGATGCAACAGATGTACTTAGTAGACTGCCTACACTACGCTTGTCCGTCCTCTTTTCGAGTACTGCTGCGCGGTGTGGGATCCATACCAGATAGTACTAACGGAGTACATCCAAAAAGTTCAAAGAAGGGCAACACATTTTGTATTATCAAGAAAAGGGGGCGAAATGTCGCGGATATGATACACGATTTGAGGTGGACATAATTAAAACAAAGGCGTTTCTCGTTGTGGCGAGATCATTTCACGGAATTTCAACCACCAGTTTCCTCCTCCGAATGCGAAAATATTTGGTTGACGCCGACCTACATACAGAGAAACGATCATCATTATAAAATAAGGGAAATCAGAGCTCGGACGGAAATGTATAGGTGCTTGTTTTTTCTGCGCGCTGTTCGAGAGTGAAATAATAAGTATTGTGTAGGTGCTTCGATGAGCCCTCTGCCACACACTTAAGTGCGATTTGTAGAGTATCCATGTAGATGTACACTGTAGAGCCAAAGAAACTGGTACGCCTGATCAGACAGGATGCTTATGTAAGTGTTGCCTGTCAGAGTCGCATCTAGACATGCCAGCGATCCCATATCACTCCAACGGCACAAGCCTCTTACCATTACAGAGCCTCCACCAGCTTGAAGAATCCATGGGCCATGGATTCCTGAGGTTGTCTTCATACCCGTACATGTCTATCCACTGGATACAATTTGAAACGAGACTCGTCCGAACAGGCAACGTGTTTCCAGTCATCAACAGTCCAATGACGGGAACAGTCGAGGTGTAAAGCTTTGTGACGTGCAGTCATCGAGGGTACACGAGTGGCCCTTCGGCTCCGAAAGCCCATGTCGATGATGTTTCGTTGAATGTTTCGAACGCTGACACTTGTTGATGGCCCAACGTTGAAATCTGCAGGAAATTTGCGGAAGGGTTGCACGTCCGTCACGTTGAACGATTCTCTTCAGTCGTCGTTGGTCCAGTTCTTTACCCGGCCGTATGAAGGTCGCAGATTTGATGTTTTACCGGATTCCTGATATTCACGGTACACTTGTGAAACTGTCGTACGGGAAATTCCCCGTTTCGTCGCTTCCTCGGCGATGCTGTGTCCCATCCCTCGTGCGCCCACTAAAACACGACGTTCAAAGTTAAATCTTGATAACCTGCCATTGTAGCAGCAGTAACCGATCTAACAACTGCGCCAGACACTTGTCGTCTTGTATAGGCGTTGCCGACCGCAGCGCCGTATTCTGCCTGTTTACGTATCTCTGTACAGGGTTATTACAAATGACTGAAGCGATTTCACAGCTCTACAATAACTTTATTAGTTGAGATATTTTCACAAAGCTTTGCACACACATACAAAAACTCAAAAAGTTTTTTTAGGCATTCACAAATGTTCGATATGTGCCCCTTTAGTGATTCGGCAGACATCAAGCCGATAATCAAGTTCCTCCCACACTCGGCGCAGCACGTCCCCATCAATGAGTTTGAAAGCATCGTTGATGCGAGCTCGCAGTTCTGGCACGTTTCTCAGTAGAGGACGTTTAAACACTGAATCTTTCACATAACCCCACAGAAAGAAATCGCATGGGGTTAAGTCGGGAGAGCGTGGAGGCCGTGACATGAATTGCTGATCCTGACCTCCACCACGACCGATCCATCGGTTTTCCAATCTCCTGTTCAAGAAATGCCGAACATCGTGATGGAAGTGCGGTGGACCACCATCCTGTTGAAAGATGAAGTCGGCGCTGTTGGTCTCCAGTTGTGGCATGAGCCAATTTTCCAGCATGTCCAGATACACGTGTCCTGTAACGTTTTTTTCGCGCAAGAAAAAGGGGCCGTAAACTTTAAACTGTGAGATTGCACAAAACACGTTAACTTTTGGTGAATTGCGAATTTGCTGCGCGAATGCGTGAGGATTCTCTACCGCCCAGATTCGCACATTGTGTCTGTTCACTTCACCATTAAGAAAGCTTTAAACTGCTTTTACCATCGCCGAATGGAGTTAGCAGTTGGTGGATCTTTGTTGAACTTCGTCCTGAAGTGTCGTTGCACTGTTATGACTGACTGATGTGAGTGCATTTCAAGCACGACATACGCTTTCTCGGCTCCTGTCGCCATTTTGTCTTACTGCGCTCTCGAGCGCTCTGGCGGCAGAAACCTGAAGTGCGGCTTCAGCCGAACAAAACATTTGAGTTTTTCTACGTATCTTTACTGTGTCGTGACCATATGTTAATGAATGGAGCTACAGTGAATTTATGAAATCGCTTCAATCATTTGTAATAGCCCTGTACTAACCATTGAAGAACGTGTGTTCTTAGTCGAATAAGTTTTCAAAGTTGGCGGTAAATACACAGTTTCAGTTCGTCAAACATTTAATTCAGTTTTCCCGGACACTCCCACATCACGATACTGTGCGAGATTTGATTAACAAATTTCGAAGTACGGGTACAGTGACAGATGCACCGAGAAGTAATCGTCCTAGCGTTTTGTCTGAGGACAAACTGCTCGATATTTCCGATAAAATGTCCACGAGTCCAAACAACTAAGAAAACTCGCCCATGAAATCGATGTTAGCGTCGGAACGGCTCACACAGCTGTAAGGAAAAAAATTAGAACTTTTCCCATACAAAGTGACAGTCTTGCAAGAACTGAAAAATACTGATCATGGCAAGAGACTGCATTATTGTCAATGGTTCAAAAATTTCGTTCAACAAAATGGAAGGGATATTCTTAATGAAACGTTTTTCACTATTAAGGCGTGGTTTCATTTATCCGGGTACATGAACTCGCAAAATTCTCGTATGTGGAGTACTGCAAATCCACTGTGTATTCATGAGGAACCACTTCATTCTGTGAAAATAGGAGTTTGGATTGCAGTTTCTAGACGGATTGTAGGTCACATATTTTTCGACGAAACAATAAACGCACAACGATACTGCAGTGATATTCTGTACCCATTCATAGGAGAACTTGTGTTAAGTGAAATAATGAACGGTTATTTTCAGCAAGATTGTGCAACCGAGCATACAGATGATGATGATGATGATGTATGGTTTGTGGGGCGCTCAACCGCGTGGTTATCAGCGCCCGTACAATTACCCAATCTTTGCTCAGTCCAATTTCGCCACTTTTCTGGATGATGATGAAATGATGAGGACAACACAAACACCCAGTCATCTCGAGGTAGCTGAAAATCCCCGAGCATACAGCTCGCGTTTCAATGTCACTGCTTGCTGATGTTTTTGGTGATCGCATAATTTCACAAGGACTTCGGCCTCCACTATCGCCTGACCTAACACCACCTGATTTTTTCTTCTGGGGCGCAGCGAAAGCAAGTGTCTATAAAAACCGTCCAAAATCCATCGATGAATTGAAAACTGCAATATCCACTTTCACTGCTTACAGAAGAAATGGTACAGCTTGTGTTTGGAAACATGATTAGACGAATTGAATTGTGTATTCAACAACAGGGGGAACAATTTCAACATTTAATGTGAACATTTTAAGTAAAATTGAATATTCAATAAATTTCACTGTTTCATTTCGGTAT
Source organism: Schistocerca cancellata (assembly GCF_023864275.1). Taxonomy (NCBI): domain Eukaryota; kingdom Metazoa; phylum Arthropoda; class Insecta; order Orthoptera; family Acrididae; genus Schistocerca; species Schistocerca cancellata. The sequence goes on from NC_064636.1 coordinate 51,052,974, forward strand.
ATTCACTGGGGCATAGTGCACTCGCGGCTAACAATCATACGGCACTGCGGAGAGACTTCTTGAACACCGCGTACAATTGTGGAACTAATTATGTGCTCACGTATTATGAAGTTTTTGGAGAACGAAACTCTGCTACAAAAATCGACATGGATTCCGCAAACAAAGTTCTTGCGAAACTCATGTCATCTGTTCGTGCATGAGGTCGATACCGCCGTAGACAAAGGAACCCAGGTTGGTGGCACATTCTCCGACTTCTGGAAGGCGTCCGATACATTTCCTCCCTGTAGTTTACCGATTAAAAGTACGAGTTAACTGACTTTCAGTCGAGATTCCTTCATGTATTCAGGACGTCCTTCGACACAGGACTCAACACGTCACTCTGAACGGAACAACCGACAGACCGATATAATTTTAATTTCGTCAGTGTTATAGGGCAAGTGTTTATCTAGTGAGTAGCGTTGGCTTGAAAATTTTCCTTCAGTTTTGTCTTGCTATACACCAAATAACAACATCATTTCCTTTTTGTTGCAGGTAAGCTCGAAAAGTCACACTTCAGAACGAACTCATCATCCGAGAGACAACGATTATGGGGAAGGTATGTGACGCTTTTTATTTTAGCCGTTGGCTACCTTACACTGACTACCACAAAAACACAATCGAATTTGATCAGACAATTTTATTTCTCAAACTAACTGTTACGGCATTAATGCCACACGTGGGTGGGATCTTATCTCCATTATAGAAAGCAGGAGGTCTTATTAACAAACTCTCAGGCATGATAATATCCCCAGAAAGAGGAAAACTGAGTATGCAGTGCCACAGGGGTCGGTTCTTGGCCCACCTTTATTTCTGACGTGCATAAGTGATTTTCCTATGACTTTAATCAGCTGTTCAATAACTGTAATTAATGGTTCCTGATGACACAAGCATACTAATCAAGGGCCCTGGTTAACCGCTAGCAGGCACAGCTCAGAAGATATCTAAATGTTCCTGGTTCAAATGGCTCTGAGCACTATGGGACTCAACATCTTAGGTCATAAGTCCCCTAGAACTTAGAACTACTTAAACCTAACTAACCTAAGGACATCACACACACCCATTCCCGAGGCAGGATTCGAACCTGCGACCGTAGCAGTCCCGCGGTTCCGGACTGCAGCGCCAGAACCGCTAGACCACCGCGGCCGGCAAATGTTCCTGCAATTGGTTCGCAGCTAAGAGTTTGAATCTCACAAAGATGCAATTTCAGACCTGTACGAGCCAGAACTACACGTTAATACTCATACACTGAATGAAACAATGCAAAATTCCTCCATGTCAGACTCGACAACAAATTAACTCGGAATCAATACATGGAAAAAGCGATCAAGATGCTCACTTTAGTGTGTTATGCCCTTGAAAACATTTCTAATTTTGTCGACCAAAAGATACGTTTGCGTATTTTCACTGCTGTTCTCCTATGGAATTATCTTCTGGAGAATGGCACTTAAGGTAAATGGAGTGTTCATTCAGTAGAAGCGACTCTAAGAATATTTTCTTACGTGGATAACTGCTCATCTTGCAGAAGGCTTATGTGGGGTCTGGGAATTCTCACACTCACTTTCCAACACATTTATTACTTAAGGGGCTCCGGAACGGCCTATACTTGCAATGTTAAAATAACGCTTATAAATTACATCTTTCCTCACAAAGTATTTGAGGTAGGAAGTTGAACTTTTTACAGATTATTTATTGGAATATGGGCTACAACTTAACACAGGGATTTTACAAAATTTTAGTTCAGTTATTAAAGATGATTTTTTTTTTCAATTGTAATGATAATTCACAACATTTTTTGCAATTTTTTATTTATATATTCAAAAATATACAGTTTTTTGGAAAAAGGCTGTGTTAAATTATGCAGAAGGTACTGTGTAACATTTACTGAAAGTTTGAAACAAATATGTTTGGAAGATCCTTAGAAAACATGTAATTAGTATGAGAAAATAAAAGTTTTGGGAATCGAGCGACAAAGATTGGATTAACTTTTTAGTGCATTCCAGGTCCATAGGATGGATTATCTTCATCCTCTGCAAACTCCTCCTCCAGCTTCCTCTTGTTCCTCCTCCTGTTTACTCTTGGTTGTATTTCTAGAATCTTTACAGCCCTGTCTGCAGCCCGAAGGCGTTCCTTGTCTAAAGCAAGCATCGCTCGTACCATGTTAGAACCTATCTTCATTCCCATATTTCTAAATACCTTGCACCTTACAATGTTGGCATCATTGAAAGTCGCAACAGCATCATACACACCAAAGTGAAGTGTTTCTATTCCAACAAATACAGTCTTGAGGATTCTCGACCATATAACACTATTTACACTTTCATTGGGGTTTTGAGTTTTTCCGTGAATACACTTTTTCAACAGTTCAGGTGCTGCTAAGTCTCTGAAAATAGGTTTTATCACCTCCATTATTGCATGAGGCAGACTATGCTTATGAGTGTACACTTCACCAGTTAGCAATCATTTGTTATATTTACACCAACTGTCTTCTTCTTTGGGACACAAGCTATGTTGGGGATTTTCATCGGTTGAAGAAGTATGAAAAAAAAGAGCCCAAACAGCCTTCTTCATTTCGTCGACACTTTGTGTATTTTGCCTAATAGCCGTTCCATAATAGTTCTGTATTTTGTCAATTACACTGTCAGTTAACCTTCCCTTCCCATCCAACCCTTTACCATCACTGAGTTTTTGTTTTTTGTACGAAGCTTTCAGTCGCCGAAGTCTTGTTGCCATTCGCTTCTGTACGTGTCCAACACATACTTTATCTCACATCACTAAAATGTACCTGATGAACACGGACGTTAATAATAACACCATTTGACAGCAGTTTAACAGCGCCACAGTGGGTTACGCCCATGTAGAACACATTTAAAAAAAAATTTAAAAATAGTTGTAGTCTTCGGAATTGAATAAATTATATATCTATTAAAAGGTAATAGTCTGCAGTTTCAGAAAACGCAAAAAAGTAAAAATTGAACTTTTCATGATTTTGAGCCTTTCCGGAGCCCCTTAACGATGTTCTAAAACAAACTACACCCGAACAGGCCATGAATGCCCAACGGCACCGTCCGGCCGCCGTGTCACCCTCAGACCACAGACGTCACTGGATACGGATACGGAGGGGAATGCGCTCAACACACCGCTCTCCCGGCCGTATGTCAGTTTCCGAGACCGGAGCCGCTACTTCTCAGCCAAGCAGCTCCTCAGTTTGCCTCACAAGGGCTGGGCTGAGTGCACCCCGCTTGCCAACAGCGCTCGGCGCACCGGATGGTCACCCATCCAAGTGCTAACCAAGCCCGACAGCGCTTAACTTCTGTGACCTGAAGGGAACCGGTGTCACCTCTGCGGCAGGGCAGTTGGCATTTTACGGTATTCGTTGCCGATGATAAAAATCAGTTTCATCTTAACTGAGATACAGGGTGTTTCAAAAATGACCAGTATATTTGAAACGGCAATAAAAACTAAACGAGCAGCGATAGAAATACACCGTTTGTTGCAATATGCTTGGGACAGCAGTACATTTTCAGGCGGACAAACTTTCGAAATTACAGTAGTTACAATTTTCAACAACAGATGGCGCTGCAAGTGATGTGAAAGATATAGAAGACAACGCAGTCTGTGGGTGCGCCATTCTGTACGTCGTCTTTCTGCTGTAAGCGTGTGCTGTTCACAACGTGCAAGTGTGCTGTGGACAACATGGTTTATTCCTTAGAACAGAGGATTTTTCTGGTGTTGGAATTCCACCGCCTAGAACACAGTGTTGTTGCAACAAGACGAAGTTTTCAACAGAGGTTTAATGTAACCAAAGGACCGAAAAGCGATACAATAAAGGATCTGTTTGAAAAATTTCAACGGACTGGGAACGCGACGGATGAACGTGCTGGAAAGGTAGGGCGACCGCGTACGGCAATCACAGAGGGCAACGCGCAGCTAGTGCAGCAGGTAATCCGACAGCGGCCTCGGGTTTCCGTTCGCCGTGTTGCAGCTGCGGTCCAAATGACGCCAACGTCCACGTATCGTCTCACGCGCCAGAGTTTACACCTCTATCCGTACAAAATTCAAACGCGGCAACCCCTCAGCGCCGCTACCGTTGCTGCACGAGAGACATTCGCTAACGATATAGTGCACAGGATTGATGACGGCGATATGCATGTGGGCAGCATTTGGTTTACTGACGAAGCTTATTTTTACCTGGACGGCTTCGTCAACAGAACTGGCGCATATGGGGAACCGAAAAGCCCCATGTTGCAGTCCCATCGTCCCTGCATCCTCAAAAAGTACTGGTCTGGGCCGCCATTTCTTCCAAAGGAATCATTGGCCCATTTTTCAGATCCGAAACGATTACTGCATCACGCTATCTGGACATTCTTCGTGAATTTGTGGCGGTACAAACTGCCTTAGACGACACTGCGAACACCTCGTGGTTTATGCAAGATGGTGCCCGGCCACATCGCACGGCCGACGTCTTTAATTTCCTGAATGAATATTTCGATGATCGTGTGATTGCTTTGGGCTATCCGAAACATACAGGAGGCGGCGTGGATTGGCCTCCCTATTCGCCAGACATGAACCCCTGTGACTTCTTTCTGTGGGGACACTTGAAAGACCAGGTGTAGCGCCAGAATCCAGAAACAATTGAACAGCTGAAGCAGTACATCTCATCTGCATGTGAAACCATTCCGCCAGACACGTTGTCAAAGGTTTCGGGTAATTTCACTCAGAGACTACGCCATATTATTGCTACGCATGGTGGATATGTGGAAAATATCGTACTATAGAGTTTCCCAGACCGCAGCGCCATCTGTTGTTGACAATTGTAACTACTGTAATTTCGAAAGTTTGTCTGCCTGAAAATGTACTGTTGTCCCAAGCATATTGCAACAAACGCTGTAATTCTATCGCTGCTCGTTTAGTTTGTATTTCCGTTTCAAATATACCGGTCATTTTTTAAACACCCTGTAAACATGAAATGGAAAAAATACGAGACACAAATAGGGTAGAGGGAGGGATGTTCGCCAGGGAGGGAAGTTCTCCGTATTTGCCTTTCTATTGCAATGGATCTGTTAGCACTCACTGCCATGATCTGGCGATCATGAGAAAAACTGACTCGAAGCATGCCCATACTATGTTGGTATCTGGTGGTAGCACAGAAAGTTACGTATTGTCCTCACAATCGGTGGTGGAACACATTTACTGAGAAGACTGACAGTGGGACGGGACATTTTTTCCACCTCCACCATTTGGGATCCGTTTTCGCTACTGTAAATATAAATATATAATCATTTTGACTGCTAAAGTGTACAAATATGTGCTGCGAGTCAAACGACAAAGAATTAATTTTAAATTACTTAACAATGCTGTGATTTGTATAATAAAGCGTGCTTCTGGAGGGAATTTCGCCATTAGTGTGGCGAATTTCCCTCCCTTTCTCGTCTGACGCCATACATCGACATTTATTAGACTAGACTCGTCAACAATAAAAGAGATTATTATAGAAGACCTACCTTACGTAATATTTTGTGATTTTTTTCCTTTAATTGGCCACGTAATTAATGTTTATTAATATTCATCGATTTTAATGTTGACAACAATTTTTGGGGGATATTAGAAGCTGATGCACATGTCATATTCTGTTACCCTGTTTAAAATTAGCTAAATTGGCGTTCTCTATTGACTGTACAGACCATATGGTTAGACAATCGAAGGGTCTGTACGACAATGGAAAGAAGAGGATTTAAAAAGTGCTGTTACAGCTGTTCGCTATGGACAATCTGTGTGTGCTGCTGCTAAATTGTATGGGATTCCGAGGAAATCACTTGAAGACCACGTAAAACGTGCTGGTAGCAGATCACCAAGTAAGATGTTCAGCAGACCACCAACTCTTTCAGTGGATCCAGAAAATGCACTTGTTATCCGCATCATCAGACTCCAGTCTGTGGGATTTGGGATTATGAAAGAAAAACTACAGACAATGGTACACTCCTGGAAATTGAAATAAGAACACCGTGAATTCATTGTCCCAGGAAGGGGAAACTTTATTGACACATTCCTGGGGTCAGATACATCACATGATCACACTGACAGAACCACAGGCACATAGACACAGGCAACAGAGCATGCACAATGTCGGCACTAGTACAGTGTATATCCGCCTTTCGCAGCAATGCAGGCTGCTATTCTCCCATGGAGACGATCGTAGAGATGCTGGATGTAGTCCTGTGGAACGGCTTGCCATGCCATTTCCACCTGGCGCCTCAGTTGGACCAGCGTTCGTGCTGGACGTGCAGACCGCGTGAGACGACGCTTCATCCAGTCCCAAACATGCTCAATGGGGGACAGATCCGGAGATCTTGCTGGCCAGGGTAGTTGACTTACACCTTCTAGAGCACGTTGGGTGGCACGGGATACATGCGGACGTGCATTGTCCTGTTGGAACAGCAAGTTCCCTTGCCGGTCTAGGAATGGTACAACGATGGGTTCGATGACGGTTTGGATGTACCGTGCACTATTCAGTGTCCCCTCGACGATCACCGGTGGTGTACGGCCAGTGTAGGAGATCGCTCCCCACACCATGATGCTGGGTGTTGGCCCTGTGTGCCTCGGTCGTATGCAGTCCTGATTGTGGCGCTCACCTGCACGGCGCCAAACACGCATACGACCATCATTGGCACCAAGGCAGAAGCGACTCTCATCGCTGAAGACGACACGTCTCCATTCGTCCCTCCATTCACGCCTGTCGCGACACCACTGGAGGCGGGCTGCACGATGTTGGGGCGTGAGCGGAAGACGGCCTAACGGTGTGCGAGACCGTAGCCCAGCTTCATGGAGACGGTTGCGAATGGTCCTCGCCGATACCCCAGGAGCAACAGTGTCCCTAATTTGCTGGGAAGTGGCGGTGCGGTCCCCTACGGCACTGCGTAGGATCCTACGGTCTTGGCGTGCATCCGTGCGTCGCTGCGGTCCGGTCCCAGGTCGACGGGCACGTGCACCTTCCGCCGACCACTGGCGACAACATCGATGTACTGTGGAGACCTCACGCCCCACGTGTTGAGCAATTCGGCGGTACGTCCACCCGGCCTCCCGCATGCCCACTATACGCCCTCGCTCAAAGTCCGTCAACTGCACATACGGTTCACGTCCACGCTGTCGCGGCATGCTACCAGTGTTAAAGACTGCGATGGAGCTCCGTATGCCACGGCAAACTGGCTGACACTGACGGCGGCGGTGCACAAATGCTGCGCAGCTAGCGCCATTCGACGGCCAACACCGCGGTTCCTGGTGTGTCCGCTGTGCCGTGCGTGTGATCATTGCTTGTACAGCCCTCTCGCAGTGTCCGGAGCAAGTATGGTGGGTCTGACACACCGGTGTCAATGTGTTCTTTTTTCCATTTTCTGGAGTGTATTTAGAAATGACCGTGCAGGGAAATTTTGGTTTCAAGGATTTCGTGCACGCCACTCTGAAATAGTTTTCAGAAAAGGAGAAAGTTTGAGTTACGGAAGATTGATGCGTTTAACGTTGAAAGAGTATCGCAGTTTTATAATCTTCTGTGGAGAAGATTACTAAGATGCAAGAGCAAGGCAAGTGGAGTGGTACCAGTGTGTAAGTTGCCAGAACTGGTTTCACGAAGACTGTGACAATCAGTCTGTGAAGAAGTGTGGCTTGTGTACTGTTTGTAATGACTTTGACTCTGATACAGATTTACGTGCACGGAAATGTCACAAAAGTTATCTAAAATTGTATTTGTATGTTCTGTAGAATTTTCAAGTGTCTTTTCTGAACAGTAGAATTTAAACTAAACAAAATTTGATATCATTGGCTACATTGTACGGAAAAAATTTCATATCATTTAATACGTCACTTCCAATAGTTAATGGAGTTTTTATTCCACACATAGAAGTAAACTTATCATTTTAAAAAATATTTCATTATGTTTCCACGAATGAAAACAATTTAAAATATTGTTTTGTAAATTGGTGGCAAGGATCCCTACCTGTACCCTATAATTTTCACACAATCTTTGCCTCCTTTTCCAGTCTTCACAGTGGGTTTATGTAATTCTCGTGGTCAGATGTTCAACAACGTCTCGCCTAAATTCGTCACAGCTGATGAGACATGGGTACTTCACTTCGAACTGGAAACAAAATGGAAATATCGTTCTTCCCCTGACGAAAAAGTTGAAAGCAACACCCTCAGCCGGTAAAGTCACGGCGACGGTTTTCTGGGAACCTGAAGGGGTCATTCTGTTTGATGACCTTCCTTATGATGCAATGATCAACTCTGAAGTGTATTGTACGGGGTGTTCAAAAAGTCACTCCGCAGTACCGTATCATTTATTGTTAGCCGTACGTGCCGTATGCCGCAGTGAATATACCGAAATGAAACACAGTAAAATACAAGTTATTAACTTAAAATGGTTCATATGGCTGTGAGCACTATGGGACTTAACATCTGAGGTCATCAGTCCCCTAGAACTTAGAACTAGTTAAACCTAACTAACCTAAGGACATCACACACATCCATGCCCGAGGCAGGATTCGAACCTGCGATCGTAGCAGTCGCGTGGTTCAAGACTGAAGCGCCTAGAACCGCTCGGACACCACGGCCGGCTTATTAACTTATTGAATATTCATTTTTACTTACTAATTTTCACATTAAATGTTGAAAATGTCCCTCCTGTTGCTGAGTACTTAATTCAATTCGTCTAATCATGTTTCCAAACACAAGCTGTACCATTTCTTCTGTAAGCAGTGAAAGTGGATAGTGCAGTTTTCAATTCATCGATGCATTTTGGACGGTTTTTATAGACAGTTGCTTTCGCTGCGCCCCAGAAGAAAAAGTCAGGTGGTGTTAGGTCAGGCGATTGTGGAGGCCAAAGTCCCTGTGAAATTATGCGACCACCAAAAACATCAGCAAGCAGTGACATTGAAATGCGAGCTGCATGCGCGGTTGCACCATCTTGTTGAAAATAACAGTTCAGTATTTCAGTTGACATAAGTTCTCCTATGAATGGGTGCAGAATATCACTGCAGTATCGTTGTGCATTTTGTGTTTCGTTGAAAAATATGGGACCTACAATCCGACGTCTAGAAACTGCAATCCAAACTCCTATTTTCACAGAATGAAGTGGTTCCTCATGAATACACAACAGATTTGCAGTACTCCATTTACGAGAATTTTGCGAGTTCATGTACCCGGATAAATGAAACCACGCCTCATCAGTGAAAAACGTTTCATTAAGTTTTTTTTGAACTATTGACAATAATGCAGTCTCTTACCGTTATCTGTATTTTCCAGTTCTGACACGACGGTCACTTTGTATGAGAAAAGCTCTATTTCTTTCTTTACAGCTGTGTGGGCCGTTCCGAACTTACATCGATTTCCTGGACGAGTTTTCTTGCTGACAAGTTCTGACTCGCGGACATTTTATCGGAAATATCGAGTAGTTTATCCTCAGACAAAACGCTATGACGACCACTTCTCGGTGCATCTGTCACTGAACCCGTACTTCGAAATTTGTTAATCAAATATCGCACAGTATGGTGATGTGGGAGTGTTGTCTCCGGGAAAGCTGAATTAAATATTTGACGAACGGAAACCGTGCATTTATCACCAGCTTTGAGCACTTGTTCGACTAAAACCACACGTTCGTCAATGGTTGGCATTTTAGCAGTGACAAAAACGAAACAAGCGAACAACGGAACTAAACCTAAGCGTTCACGTCAACTCGTAACGACACACACCAAACATACTACTGACGCTGGCTGAGATAAACGAAACAGTGGACCGAGCGAGGTGGCGCAGTGGTTAGACACTGGACTCGCATTCGGGAGGACGACGGTTCAATCCCGCGTCCGGCCATCCTGATTTAGGTTTTCCGTGATTTCCCTAAATCACTCCAGGCAAATGCCGGGATGGTTCCTTTAAAAAAAAGGGCACGGCCGACTTCCTTCCCCGTCCTTCCCTAATCCGATGAGACCGATGACCTCGCTGTCTGGTCTCCTTCCTCAAAACCAACCAACCAATCAACGAACAGTGGAATGTTGGGAGAGTCCACTTCAAGGGAAGTAACGCAGGCAGGCGAACAATCATACGGCACTCCGGAAAGACTTTTTGTACGCCGCGTACTGTCCTCAAGAAACTGAAGAAACGACTTCAGCGTGTGCGTTGCAACAAAGATGCAAATGAACTTATACTTCTCCCCCATGACAAACTGGGCTTCGCGCAAGTCTACGGACCCGAGAGTAGCTCACAAAACTTTGCTGAAGTGTTCTTCCTCATCCACCCTACAGTCAGTAGACCAGTAGAGTGGTACTTGAGACCATACAGACCCTCCCAGTAAGGTAGCGTAAGGCCGTCGCATTGAACGGAGGTTGCGTTGAAAAATAGGCTTTTGTAGCCAAAAGTGTGTCGAATAATATCATACACTCCTGGAAATTGAAATAAGAACACCGTGAATTCATTGTCCCAGGAAGGGGAAACGGTCGTGCGGTAGCGTTCTCGCTTCCCACGCCCGGGTTCCCGGGTTCGATTCCCGGCGGGGTCAGGGATTTTCTCTGCCTCGTGATGGCTGGGTGTTGTGTGCTGTCCTTAGGTTAGTTAGGTTTAAGTAGTTCTAAGTTCTAGGGGACTGATGACCATAGCTGTTAAGTCCCATAGTACTCAGAGCCATTTTTGAAGGGGAAACTTTATTGACACATTCCTGGGGTCAGATACATCACATGATCACACTGACAGAACCACAGGCACATAGACACAGGCAACAGAGCATGCACAATGTCGGCGCTAGTACAGTGTATATCCACCTTTCGCAGCAATGCAGGCTGCTATTCTCCCATGGAGACGATCGTAGAGATGCTGGATGTAGTCCGGTGGAACGGCTTGCCATGCCATTTCAACCTGGCGCCTCAGTTGGACCAGCGTTCGTGCTGGACGTGCAGACCGCGTGAGACGACGCTTCATCCAGTCCCAAACATGCTCAATGGGGGACAGATCCGGAGATCTTGCTGGCCAGGGTAGTTGACTTACACCTTCTAGAGCACGTTGGGTGGCACGGGATACATGCGGACGTGCATTGTCCTGTTGGAACAGCAAGTTCCCTTGCCGGTCTAGGAATGGTAGAACGATGGGTTCGATGACGGTTTGGATGTACCGTGCACTATTCAGTGTCCCCTCGACGATCACCAGTGGTGTACGGCCAGTGTAGGAGATCGCTCCCCACACCATGATGCCGGGTGTTGGCCCTGTGTGCCTCGGTCGTATGCAGTCCTGATTGTGGCGCTCACCTGCACGGCGCCAAACACGCATACGACCATCATTGGCACCAAGGCAGAAGCGACTCTCATCGCTGAAGACGACACGTCTCCATTCGTCCCTCCATTCACGCCTGTCGCGACACCACTGGAGGCGGGCTGCACGATGTTGGGGCGTGAGCGGAAGACGGCCTAACGGTGTGCGGGACCGTAGCCCAGCTTCATGGAGACGGTTGCGAATGGTCCTCGCCGATACCCCAGGAGCAACAGTGTCCCTAATGTGCTGGGAAGTGGCGGTGCGGTCCCCTACGGCACTGCGTAGGATCCTACGGTCTTGGCGTGCATCCGTGCGTCGCTGCGGTCCGGTCCCAGGTCGACGGGCACGTGCACCTTCCGCCGACCACTGGCGACAACATCGATGTACTGTGGAGACCTCACGCCCCACGTGTTGAGCAATTCGGCGGTACGTCCACCCGGCCTCCCGCATGCCCACTATACGCCCTCGCTCAAAGTCCGTCAACTGCACATACGGTTCACGTCCACGCTGTCGCGGCATGCTACCAGTGTTAAAGACTGCGATGGAGCTCCGTATGCCACGGCAAACTGGCTGACACTGACGGCGGCGGTGCACAAATGCTGCGCAGCTAGCGCCATTCGACGGCCAACACCGCGGTTCCTGGTGTGTCCGCTGTGCCGTGCGTGTGATCATTGCCTGTACAGCCCTCTCGCAGTGTCCGGAGCAAGTATGGTGGGTCTGACACACCGGTGTCAATGTGTTCTTTTTTCCATTTCCAGGAGTGTATATTGAAATCCTGAATGAAACGAAGTTGCTTTCTTCAAAAAGGCGATGCATTACTTAGCGAACGCTTGTGTAAAAGAAGCCTTCTAAACAAATAAACACGGTCTGTACAGGTCTTGAAGGCCCAGCGGTACCGACCGACCGCCGTGTCATCCTTAAGCCCACAGGCGTCACTGGATGCGGATACGGACCGGCATGTGGTCAGCACACCGCTCTGCCGGCCGTTTGTCACTCTTCGTGATAGGTGCCACTACTTCTCAATCAAGTAGCTCCTCAGTTTGCCTGACATGGGCTGAGTACACCCCACTTGCCAACAGCACTTGGCGGACCAGACAGTCACCCATCACAATGCTAGCCCAGCGCGACAGCGCTTAACTTCAGTGGTCTGACGGGAACTGTGCCGAGCCAAGTGAACAAAAAGACCTGCGAAATGAGAAATTTCTGTGAGTTATGCGCCTGTTGTGTGACGAGGCGCCTAACAGAAGGCCATGAAGGACATCTCCTCTGAAGAAAAAATTTAAAGCCGCATCTTCAGTCGGAAGGTCATGGGGACGTCTTCTCTTACTCTGAAGAGGTTAGTGTGTGTGATGTGCATCCTCAAGATGTAATGATAAAGTCTGAAGTGTATTGTGCTATACCCAGGAAATTAAAGAAACGGCTTCAGGGTGTTCGTCGCCACAAAAATGCGAACTTCTCCTTCTTCATGTTAATACAAGGTCTCACTCAAGTCTATGCACTCGAGAGGACCTTACTAAACTTCATTAGACTGTTATTCCTTATCGATCCTACAGCCAAGGCTTCGCACTTTCCGATTTCCATCTGTTTGGCCCAATGAAGAATCCACTCCAAGGAAAGCTGTACGTGGATGATGGGGAGTTTATTGATGCATCAAGACGTTGGCTCCAACGTCGACCAGTAGAGTGGTGCCGTGCAGGCATACAGACCTTGGCAGTAACGCATTGCTATTCCTCAAGTTATAGAATTTTTGCTTTTATGCTTTTAGACTGTATATTGCTAATTCACATCGTTTTATTTTTGACACTGGCTCATAATTTTATAATTTTAAATTTTTTCATTTTTATTTGCTTATATGACTGGCATATAACTTGAGGAATAGCAATGCCTTAAAAAAAATTGGCACATGTAATCTACATATCAACTTCATAGATAATATTTCATATATACGGACAACTACTTCTTATCGTATTTGTGCAGCATGTAGTATACATGTCAGCTACAGATTATTGTAGCTTACTGTTTTCGTTTCAATAAAGACAAGTTGCTGCTCAATAATACATCGTCTGACGCCACAGTCTTTTCCATTCCACTTTGCAACAACTTCGTAGGAAAGAAGCCTGCTGCCACATCTTTGCATCGGCGTCTGTCCTCACCATGGCAACCACTAGTTCGACTATCGACTTTACAACAACTTCAGTGAAAAAAGCCTGCTGCTTCATCTTTGCAACGGCGTCTAACTTCACCATAGCAACCAGTGGTTCCAAATGGTTCACTGACAGGCCTTGAGAGGGCAATCCATGTACTGACAAACCGAAATTCATTTTCCTACATATTTAAATATTTTTAACGCTTCTTAATTGACAATAGCTGTTTAATAAGCTAAGTTTAGTGTGTATTTATTTCTAATTCTTGACCATGTTCTTTTAACTAAGAAATTTTAAATTGTAATTCGACTTATAACTCATTGGTTAATAATGACATCATGCAGTCAGAAGTGGGTGGAGCCTCCATTATATATAGTAAGACGTGCACTTGTTTCTCCAGTAGTGATTCTCCAACAGAAAGAGGTTCCTACTCAATGGTAATTCAACGTTTTATAGCTTTATAACTTTATGTATTTTCTTTAATGTATGTAGCCCTCTAATTAGAGCTTTGTATACAACTTGTAGGTCTGAAGATGACCACAGTAGTGGTCGAAACCGGTCACCTTGTTAAATAAATCGTGATAAAGACTGTTTTAATAGTAATTATTTATAGGACTGTTAAGATTTTTAAAAGTATCGGGGAATCCGATTTTTCTACATTTAGAAGAATATCATTATCGGCTCTCGAAAAGCCGAAAGAAAATGCCTATAAAAATATCAGCTGCACATTGTAAATATACTGCCACTTTTACAGCTATATATTTCAAATTGTTCAAATGGCTCTAAGCTCTATGGGACTTAACATCTGAGATCATCAGTCCCCTAGACTTAGAACTACTTAAACCTAACTAACCTAAGGACTACACACACATCCATGCCCAAGGCAGGATTCGAACCTGCGACCGCAGCAGCAGTGCGGTTCTGGACTGAAGCGCCTAGAACCACTCGGTCACAACGGCCTGCGACCGTAGCAGAAGTGCGGTTCTGGACTGAAGCGCCCAGAACCACTCGGTCACAGCGGCCGGCCTGTATATTTCAATATTATTAGATATTCTGTACCTCAACAATCTAGCAGCCTCCTTATCCCCCATGTAGCGAGAACTGAAAGGAAAGCTAAGCACGTTCTCGCTTCGTGATAACCACTTGGCTAACAATTGTATTGTTGTTGTTGTGGTCTTCAGTCCTGAGACTGGTTTGATGCAGCTCTCTATGCTACTCTATCCTGTGCAAGCTTCTTCATCTCCCAGTACCTACTGCAACCTACATCCTTCTGAATCTGCTTAGTGTATTCATCTCTTGGTCTCCCTCTACGATTTTTACCCTCCACGCTGCCCTCTAATACTAAATTGGTGATCCCTTGATGCCTCATAACATGTCCTACCAACTGATCCCTTCTTCTGGTCAAGTTGTGCCACAAACTCCTCTTCTCCCAAATCCAATACTTCCTCATTAGTTATGTGATCTACCCATCTAATCTTCAGCATTATTCTGTAGCACCACATTTCGAAAGCTTCTATTCTCTTCTTGTTCAAACTATTTACCGTCCATGTTTCGCTTCCATACATGGCTATACTCCATACAAATACTTTCAGAAATGACTTCCTGACACTTAAATCTATACTCGGCTGTTAACAAATTTCTCTTCTTCAGAAACGCTTTCCCTGCCATTGCCAGTGTACATTTTATATCCTCTCTACTTGGACCATCATCAGTTATTTTGCTCTCCAAATAGCAAAACTCCTTTACTACTTTAAATGTCTCATTTCCTAATCTAATACACTCAACATCACCCGACTTAATTCGACTACATTCCATTATCCTCGTTTTCCTTTTGTTGATGTTCATCTTATATCCTCCTTTCAACACACTGTCCATTCCGTTCAACTGCTCTTCCAAGTCCTTTGCTGTCCCTCACAGAATTACAATGTCATCGGCGAACCTCAAAGTTTTTATTTCTTCTCCATGGATTTTAATACCTACTCCAAATTTTTCTTTTGTTTCCTTTACTGCTTGCTCAATATACAGATTGAATAACATCGGGGAGAGGCTACAACCCTGTCTTACTCCCTTCCCAACCACTGCTTCCCTTTCATGTCCCTCGACTCTTAGAACTGCCATCTGGTTTCTGTACAAATTGTAAATAGCCTTTCGTTCCCTGTATTTTACCCCTGCCACCTTTAGAATTTGAAAGAGAGTATTCCAGTCAACATTGTCAAAAGCTCTCTCTAAGTCTACAAATGCTAGAAACGTAGGTTTGCCTTTCCTTAATCTTTCTTCTAAGATAAGTCGTAATGTCAGTATTGCCTCACGTGTTCCAGTATTTCTACGGAATCCAAACTGATCTTCCCCGAGGTCGGCTTCTACTAGTTTTTCCATTCGTCTGTAAAAAATTCGTGTTAGTATTTTGCAGCTGTGGCTTATTAAACTGATTGTTCGGTAATTTTCACATCTGTCAACACCTGCATGTAAATGGCGCAATGAAGAGCGTCCGATGGGTTCGTCGTTCGGTTTCGTCACAGATCGGAGTTGCCCGGAATACTTCGTGTCGACTTCCATGTTTCTTCATTTCTGCCAACGCCAGCGACTCAGCAGTTGTAGTGTCAAAATTGGGTGGTGAAGCTAAACGTTGCAGGTTCTGTTGGTGGCGCCGAACGACGACCACGTCAGCAATTTCCCTCGCACGTCTGCGTCCACTGCAAAGGCCAATATCGTCATTTAGATTTTTTTTCATGATTTTCAGGAGCTGTTTTTGAAGAATTCCGACGTGAAGAAATAACACAGCAATTGCGTTAAAAATTGTTTTTAACGCAACTGGTGTGCTGTTTCTTCACACTGTAAATCTTGAAATTTCCTGGCAGATTAAAACTGTGTGCCCGACCGAGACTCGAACTCGGGATCTTTGCCATTCGCGGGCAAGCGCTCTACAGTTTTAATCTGCCTGGAAGATTCATATCAGCGCACACTCCGCTGCAGAGTGAAAATCTCATTCTGGAAACATCCCCCAGGCTGTAGCTAAGCCATGACTCCGCTATATCCTTTCTTTCAGGAGTGCTAGTTCTGCATGGTTCGCAGGAGAGCTTCTGTAAAGTTTGGAAGGTAGGAGACGGATACTGGCAGAAGTAAAGCTGTGAGTACCGGGTGTGAGTCGTGCTTCGGTACCTGAGATGGTAGAGCACTTGCACGCGAAAGGCAAAGGTCCCGAGTTCGAGTCTCGGTCGGGCACACAGTTTTAATCTGCCAGAAAGTTTCATATCAGCGCACACTCCGCTGCAGAGTGAAAATCTCATACTGTAAATCTTGTTATTCCATTCACACCGCCACCCTCCCAGTACAGTTGATGCTCTCCTTTTATGTCAAATATACTTGCTTCACACAGTCAAAGAGAAAGATTGGACGTGATGAAAGCTCAAAAAGTAGTAAGACTTGAAACTTCCTGGCAGATTAAAACTGTGTGCCCGACCGAGACTCGAACTCGGGACCTTTGCCTTTCGCGGGCAAGTGCTCTACCATCTGAGTTACCGAAGCACGACTCACGCCCGGTACTCACAGCTCTACTTCTGCCAGTACCTCGTCTCCTACATCCTTTCTTTCAGGAGTGCTAGTTCTGCAAGGTTCGCAGGAGAGCTTCTGTAAAGTTTGGAAGGTAGGAGACGAGGTACTGGCAGAAGTAAAGCTGTGAGTACCGGGCGTGAGTCGTGCTTCGGTAACTCAGATGGTAGAGCACTTGCCCGCGAAAGGCAAAGGTCGCGAGTTCGAGTCTCGGTCGGTGCACACAGTTTTAATCTGACAGGAAGCTTCATATCAGCGCACACTCCGCTGCAGAGTGAAAATCTCATTCTGAGTAGTAAGACATCATTCATACAGTGAAAGTAAAATTACATTCTACTACAATTTCTAAGAGAAAAAATATTTACCGAAAATTGCCAAAAAATATTGTATAGAGTAAAAATATCGGCACTCGATACTGGCATTTAGATATCGATATATTGAGAAAATATACGGCACAAATACACGTATCAGAAAAAGTTTTGCATCACCTCGGTTCCGTGAGTTCCGGAACCTCAGAAAATTGGAATAAAGTTCAACATAAACATCATTTGCATCCTTTTTATTGCTCATGAGAACCAGACATTCGTTATTGTACCACCATACAGCAAGACCATCAGAGGTGGTGGTCCAGATTGCTGTACTCGCCGGTACCTCTAATATCCAATAGCACGTCCTCTTGCATTGATTGAAGCCTGTATTCGTCGTGGCATGCTATCCACAAGTTCATCAAGACACTGTTGGTCGAGATTGTCCCACTCCTCAACGGCGATTCTGCGTAGATCCCTCAGAGTGGTTGGTGGGTCACGTCGTCCATAAACAGCCCTTTTCAATCTGTGCCAGGTATGTTCGATAGGGTTCATGTCTGGAGAACATGCTGGCCACTCTAGCCGATTGATGTCGTTATGCTGAAGGAAGTTATTCACAAGATGTGCGCGATGGGGGCGCGAATTGTCGTCCATGAAGACGAATGTTTCGCCAATATGCTGCCGATATGGTTGCATTATCCGTCGGAGGATGGCATTCACGTATCGTACAGCCGTTACGGCGCCTCCCGTGACCACCAGCGGCGTACGTCGGCCCCACATAATGCCACCCCAAAACAGCAGGGAACCTCCACCTTGCTGCACTCGCTGGACAGTGTGTATAAGGCATTCAACCTGACCGGGTTGCCTCCAAATACGTCTCCAACGATTGTCTGGTTGAAGGCATATGCGACACCCATCGGCGAAGAGAACGTGATGCCAATCCTGACCGATCCATTCGGCATGTTGTTTTGCCCATCTGTGCAAGGTGTAGTGGTCGCAAAGATGGATCTCGCCACGAACGTCGGGAGTGAAGTTGCGCATCATGCAGCCTATTGCACAGAGTTTGAGTCGTAACACGACGTCCTGTGGCTACACGAAAAGCATTATTCAACATGGTGGCGTTGCTGTCAGGATTCCTCCGAGCCATAATCCATAGGTAGCAGTAGCCCTTAGGCGGCTTGAGCGAGACATATCACCGACAGTTCCTTTTTCTCTGTGTCTGCTTCATGTCCAAACAACGTTTGGTTCATTCCGAGACACCTGGACACTTCCTTCTTGAGAGCCCTTCCTGGCACAAAGTAACAATGTGGACGCGATCGAACCGCGGCATTGACCGTCTAGCCATGGTTGTAGTGCCAAAACGAGCCGTATACTTCCTTCCTGGTGGAATGCCTGGGATTGATCGGCTGTCGGACCCCCTCCGCTGATGCATGGTTGTTTACATCTCTGGACGGGTTTAGTGACATCTCTCAACAGTCAAAGGGTATGTGTCTGCCGGCCGCTGTGGTCGGGCGGTTCAAGGCGCTTCACTCCGGAGCCGAGCTGCTGCTACGGTCGCAGGTTCGAATCCTGCCTCGGGCATGGATGTGTGTGCTTAGGTTAGTTAGGTTTAAGTGATTCTAAGTTCTAGAGGACTGATGACCTCTTAAATCCATTTCAACCATTTTTGGTTTGTGTCTGTGACACAATATCCACACTCAACGTCTGTCTTCATGAGTTCTGGGAACCCGGGTGATGCAAAACTTTTTTTGAGGTATGTATAACGGTATATTCCGGAACAAATAGCGATATATCGATATTTTATCAACAGCGCGTGGCAAAGATTAACAATTAAATCTTTCCGTGCAAGCTCTGATTTCTCGTATTTTATTACGATGATCGTTTCTCGCTATGTACGTGGGAGCCAACAAAATATTTTCCTATTCGGAGGAGAAAGTTGCTTCAAAAAAATGGTTCGAATGGTTCTGAGCACTATGGGACTTAACAGCTGAGGTCATCAGTCCCCTAGAACTTAGAAATACTTAAAGCTAACTAACCTAAGGACATCACACACATCCATGGCCGAGGCAGGATTCGAACCTGCGACCGTAGCGGTGTCGCGGTTCCAGACTGAAGAACTGCTCGGCCACACCGGCCGGCAGAAAGTTGGCGTTTGCAATTTCGTGAAAAGACACATTGAATGAATTAAGCCAAGTCTTTTGGTCCTAAGCCTGAGGATTTACGTGACGTAGTGGATTTAGTTTCACGGCCGTCTATTTCAGAAGACTTTCCTCACGCTGGTTGTATGTGATGACGCTTACAGTTTCTCTCTGGTGTGAGCGGCAGGGGCTGTTAGCTGTTAGAGCAACGCTATGAGAGAGCCTTAGGTTGCTGCGAAGATATGCGGGAAGTGTAGTTGCTCGTAGATAACAGGCGAACATCTCAACAGGCCGCCAAGCGCAAACTGTGGAGGGAACGCATGTGCGGGCATGTGGCGAGTAAACTTCCTGCCGCTGCCGCCAGTCCGTCGCAGCCGTGACGCTTCTGGTGGAGATTTACGGGGGACCTGTCCCCGTACACCATGATCCTGTGTAAACCTGCATTCCTGCGCGACACTCAGTTTGTAAGCCGGCGCACAAAATATTAGCCACTCGCTTAAAGAAGCGCACGCCGGTCGCTTTGGACCGCTGTAGCTGGTACAGTATCGGCACTGGGCGGTTACGTCACCCTCCCCCGCTGCGTAGGAGTAGCGAAGTGGCGTGTGTGTGGGCGTGTGTGAGCCAGTACGCAATTGTAAGATGTGTTGATATCTCCTGTACATCATAAATAATTGCTGTTGCTCACTAATGTCAATCATGAAGTCTACAGTGAAAACTTGATAGTCTACTGCCAGCTCCATTGTAAACTTAATTTTACTGTAGAGTGACTTCAAATGTTGGAAAAATTTATTTAATAGCCTACATCTACATCTACGTTATTACTCTGCTATTCACAATAAAGTCCCTGGCAGAGGTTCAGTGAACCACGTTCATGCTGTCTCTCTACCGTTCCACTCTCGATCGGCTCGCGGGAAAAACGAGCACTTAAATTTTTCTGTGCGACTCCTGATTCCTCTTATTTTATCGTGATGATCATTTCTCCCTATGTAGGTGGGTGCCAGCAGAATGTCTTCGCGATCGGAGGAGAAAACTGATGATTGAAATTTCATGAGAAGAACCCGTCGCAACTAAAAACGCGTTTGTTTTAATGATTGCCACTCCAATTCACGTATCATGTTGGTGGCACTGTCTCCCCTATGTTTCTGGCAGTTATCTCCCATATTTCACGATTATACAAAACTAACTGCCCTTGTTTGAACTTTTTCGATGTCATCCGTCAGACCCACCTGATGCGGATCCCGCACCGTACAGCAGTACTCCTGAATAGGGCCGACAAGCGTAGTGTACGCAGTCTCTTTAGTAGACCTGTTACACCTTCTAAGTGTTCTGCCAGTGTATCGGAGTCTTTGGTTTGCTCTATCCACAACATTATACAGGGCTATTACAAATGATTGAAGCGATTTCATAAATTCACTGTAGCTCCATTCATTGTCATATGGTCGCGACACTCTACAGATACGTAGAAAAACTCATATAGTTTTGTTCGGCTGAAGCCGCACTTCAGGTTTCTGCCGCCATAGCGCTCGAGAGCGCAGTGAGACAAAATGGCGAAAGGAGCCGAGAAAGCGTATGTCGTGCTCGAAATGCCCTCACATCAGTCAGCCCGTGGAAGTCGACGAATAAAGCAAGCAGGGAGCTAAACGTACCACAGCCGACGGTTTGGAAAATCTTACGGAAAAGGCTAAAGCAGAAGCCTTACCGTTTACAATTGCTACAAGCCCTGACAGCCGATGACAAAGTCAAACGCTTTGAATTTTCGGCGCGGTTGCAACAGCTCGTGGAAGAGGATGCGTTCAGTGCGAAACTTGTTTTCAGTGATGAAGCAACATTTTTTTCTTAATGGTGAAGTGAACAGACACAATGTGCGAATTTGGGCGGTAGAGAATCCTCACGCATTCGTGCAGCAAATTCGCAATTCACCGAAAGTTAACGTGTTTAGTGCAATCACACGGTTTAAAGTTTACGACCCCTTTTTCTTCTGCGAAAAAAACGTTACAGGACACGTGTATCTGGACATGCTGGAAAATTGGCTCATGCCACAACTGGAGACCGACAGCACCGACTTCATCTTTCAACAGGATGGTGCTCCACCGCACTTCCATCATGATGTTCGGCATTTCTTAAACAGGAGATTGGAAAACCGATGGATCGGTCATGGTGGAGATCACGATCAGCAATTCGTGTCATGGCCTCCACGCTCTCCCGACTTAACCCCGTGCGATTTCTTTCTGTGGGGTTATGTGAAAGATTCAGTGTTTAAACCTCCTCCACCAAGAAACGTGCCAGAACTGCGAGCTCGCATCAACGATGCTTTCGAACTCATTGATGGGGACATGCTGCGCCGAGTGTGGGAGGAACTTGATTATCGGCTTAATGTCTGCCGAATCACTAAAGGGGCACATATCGAAGATTTGTGAATGCCTAAGAAAACTTTTTGAGTTTTTATATGTGTGTGCAAAGCATTGTGAAAATATCTCAAATAATAAAGTTATTGTAGGGCTGTGAAATCGCTTCAATCATTTGTAATAACGCTGTATATGTGATCGTTTCAGTTTAGGTTATTTGTAATTGTAATCCTTAAGTATTTAGTTGAATTTAGAGCCTTAAAATTTGTGTGACTTATCGAGTAATCGATATTTAGCGGATTTCTTTAGGTACTCATGTGAATAACTTCACACTTTTCCTTATACAGGGTCAATTGCCACTTTTCGCACCATACAGATATCTCATCTAAATCATTTTGCAAGTCGTTTTGATCATCTGATGACTTTACAAGACGGTAAATGACAGCATCGTCTAAGAGAACTACTCAGATTGTCTCCTGTGTCGTTAATATTGATCAGGAAGAATAGAGGGCGTATAGCACTTCCCTGGGGAGCGCCGGATATTAATTCTGTTTTACTCTATGTCTTTCCGTTCATTACTGGGAACTCTGACCTTTATAACAGGAAATCACTAATCCAGTCGCACAACTGAGGCGATATTCCATAGGCACACAGGTTAGAAGACGCTTGTGAGGAACGGTGTCGAAAGCCTTTTGGAAATCTAAAAATATGGAATCAATATGACATCCCCTGTCGATAGCACTAATTACTTTATGAATATAAAGAGTTAGTTGTGTTTCGCGAGAACGATATTTTCTGAATCCGTGCCGACTGTGTGTCAATAAATCGTTTTCTTCGAGGTACTTCATAATGTTTGAACACAGTATATGTTCCAAAACCCTACTGCAAATCGACGTTAGTGATATGGGCCTGTAATTCAGCGGATGACTCCTACTTCCCTTTTTCAGTATCGAGCAATTTTCCAGACTTTAGGTACGGAACTTTCTGTGAGCGAGCGGTTGTATATAATTGCTAAATATGGAGCAATTGTATCAGCATACTCTGAAAGGAACCTTGTAAGTAGGCTGTTTAGATTTTTATATTGGTAACACCACATAGCGCTCTATATGAAAATCACTGGCTGTGCTGTGTGCAGTCTGTGGCTGGTTTGCATTGTTGCAACATTCGCTATTGTAGTGTTGGGCAGTTGGATGTCAACAGCGCGTAGCGTTGCGCAGTTGGAGGTGAGCCGCCAGCAGTGGTGGATGTGGGGAGAGAGGTGGCGGAGTTTTGAGAGCGGCTGATCTGGACATGTGTCCATCAGAGACAGTAAAATTTGTAAGACTGGATGCCATGAACTGATATGTATATATTATGACTTTTGAATACTATTAAGGTAAATACATTGTTCTCTATCAAAATCTTTCATTTGCTAACTATGCCTATCAGTAGTTAGAGCCTTCAGTAGTTAGAATCTTTCATTTAGCTGGCAGTATTGGCGCTCGCTGTATTGCAGTAGTTCGAGTAACGAAGATTTTCGTGAGGTAAGTGATTGATGAAAGGTATAGGTTATTGTCAGTCAGGGCCATTCTTTTGTAGGGATTATTGAAAGTCAGATTGCGTTGCACTAAAAACATTGTGTGTCAGTTTAGTGTTGATCAGAATAAGTAAAGAGAGAAATGTCTGAGTACGATCAATTTTTCTCAGCTGTTTGAAAAGCAAATAACGTAAGGGGTTTATCAACACAATCATTGATACATTTTTCTAAGGGGACGTTTCAGCCTGACTGGTATACAATCTTCCCGGGTTCGATTCCCGGCGGGGTCAGGGATTTTCTCTGCCTCGTGATGACTGGGTGTTGTGTGATGTCCTTAGGTTAGTTAGGTTTAAGTAGTTCTAAGTTCTAGGGGACTGATGACCAAAGATGTTAAGTCCCATAGTGCTCAGAGCCATTTGAACCAGTTTTTTTTTTGCTATACAATCTGGACCGGAGGCCTTGCCCTTATTAAGTTGTTTAAGCTGATTTGTTACACCGAGGATATCTACTTCTATGATTCTCATCTTCGCAGTTGTTCTTGATTGTAATTCAGAAATATTTACTTCGTCTTCTTTGGTGAAGGAGTTTCGGAAAACCGCGTTTAATAACTCTGTTATAGTGGCATTGTCATCAGTGACTTTACCGTTGTTATCGCGCAGTGAAGGTATTGATTGCGCCTTGCCACTGGTGCGCTTTTTGTGTGACTATAATCTCTTTGGGTTCTCTGCCAGATTCCGAGACAGTTCCGTTGTGAAAGCATCTCGCATTGAAGTACGTGCTATATTTCTAACTTCGGCTAAACTTTGCAAATATTGAGGATTTTGTTGTTGTTGTTGTTGTTGTTGTGGTCTTCAGTCCTGAGACTGGTTTGATGCAGCTCTCCATGCTACTCTATCCTGTGCAAGCTTCTTCATCTCCCAGTACCTACTGCAACCTACATCCTTCTGAATCTGCTTAGTGTATTCAACTCTTGGTCTCCCCCTACGATTTTTACCCTCCACGCTGCCCTCCAATACTAAATTGGTGATCCCTTGATGCCTCAGAACATGTCCTACCAACCGATCCCTTCTTCTGGTCAAGTTGTGCCACAAACTTCTCTTGTCCCCAATCCTATTCAATACTTCCTCATTAGTTATGTGATCTACCCATCTAATCTTCAGTATTCTACTGTAGCACCACATTTCGAAAGCTTCTATTCTCTTCTTGTCCAAACTATTTACCGTCCATGTTTCACTTCCATACATGGCTACACTCCATACAAATACTTTCAGAAATGACTTCCTGACACTTAAATCTATACTCGATGTTAACATATTTCTCTTCTTCAGAAACGCTTTCCTTGCCATTGCCAGTCTACATTTTATATCCTCTCTACTTCGACCGTCATCAGTTATTTTGCTCCCCAAATAGCAAAACTCCTTTACTACTTTGTCTCATTTCCTAATCTAATACCCTCAACATCACCCGACTTAATTCGACTACATTCCATTATCGTCGTTTTGCTTTTGTTGATGTTCATCTTATATCCTCCCTTCAAGACACCATCCATTCCGTTCAACTGCTCTTCCAAGTCCTTTGCTGTCTCTGACAGAATTACAATGTCATCGGCGAACCTCGAAGTTTTTATTTCTTCTCCATGGATTTAATACCTACTCCGAATTTTTCTTTTGTTTCCTTTACTGCTTGCTCAATATACAGATTGAATAGCATCGGGGAGAGGCTACAACCCTGTCTTACTCCATTCCCAACCACTGCTTCCCTTTCATGCCCCTCGACTCTTATAACTGCCATCTGGTTTGTATACAAATTGTAAATAGCCTTTCGCTCCCTGTATTTTACCCCTGCCACCTTTAGAATTTGAAAGAGAGTATTCCAGTCAACATTGTCAAAAGCTTTCTCTAAGTCTACAAATGCTAGAAACATAGGTTTGCCTTTCCTTATTCTTTCTTTTAACATAAGTCGTAAGGTCAGTATTGCCTCACGTGTTCCAGTATTTCTACGGAATCCAAACTGATGTTCCCCGAGGTCGGCTTCTACTAGTTTTTCCAGTCGTCTGTAAAGAATTCGTGTTACTATTTTGCAGCTGTGGCTTATTAAACTGATTGTTCGGTAATTTTCACATCTGTCCACACCTGCTTTCTTTGGGATTGGAATTATTATATTCTTCTTGAAGTCTGAGGGTATTTCGCCTGTTTCATACATCTTGCTCACCAGATGGTAGAGTTTTGTCAGGACTGGCTCTCCCAAGGCCGTCAGTAGTTCCAATGGAATGTTGTCTACTCTGGGGGCCTTGTTTCGACTCAGGTCTTTCAGTGCTCTGTCAAACTCTTCACGCAGTATCGTATCTCCCATTTCATCTTCATCTACATCCTCTTCCATTTCCATAATATTGTCCCCAAGAACTTCGCCCTTGTATAGACCCTCTATATACTCCTTCCACCTTTCTGCTTTCCCTTCTTTGCTTAGAACTGGGTTTCCATCTGAGCTCTAGATGTTCATACAAGTGGTTCTCTTATCTCCAAAGGTCTCTTTAATTTTCCTGTAGGCAGTATCTATCTTACCCCTAGTGAGATAAGCCTCTAAACCCTCTACATCCTTACATTTGTCCTCTAGCCATGCCTGGTTAGCCATTTTGCACTTCCTGTCAATCTCATTTTGTGTTCTTTTAAATTTGGCATGCTTTTTTCGTTGCTTCTGCAACAGAGATCTGACCAGTTTTCTGTAGCATGGGGGATCAGTTCAACCACTTATTAATTTATGCGGTATATATGTCTCAATTCCCGTCGATATTATTTCTCTGAAATCATTCCACATCTTGTCAACGCTTACGTGATCAGATCAGAAGGAGTGGAGACTGTCTCTTAAAAGCCGTTTAAGAGCATTTTTATCAACTTTTTAAATAGATGTACTTTGCGTTTCTTTTTGATGGTTGTAGGTGTTACGGTATTCAGCCTAGCAGCAACTGCCTTGTGGTCGCTAGTCCCTGTATTTGTCATGATACTTACTATTTGTTCAGGATTTTTTTGTTGCTAAGAGGTTAAGTACGCTTTCGCAATTATTTTATATTCGAGTGGGCTCATGAACTAATTGATCAAGTTATTTTCTGAGAAAGCATTCAGTACAATTTCGGATGACGTTTTATGCCTGCCGCTGGCTAAACGTATAATTTTTGCAGCGTATCGAGGGTAGATTGAAGTTATTACTGACTATAATTGTATGAGTGGGGTATCTATTTGAAACGAGACTCAAGTTTTCTTTGAAACGTTCAGCAACTATGTCTTCTGAGTTGGGGGTCGGTAAAACGATCCAGTTAGTAGTTTAGTTCAATTGTCTAGTATAACCTCTATCCGTACTGCACCACTGGCCATTAAAATTGCTACACCACGATGATGACATGCTACAGATGCGAAATTTAACCAACAGGAAGACGATGCTGTGAGATGCAAATGATTAGCTTTTCAGAGCATTCACACAAGGTCGGCGCCGGTGGCGACACCTACAACGTGCTGATATGAGGAAAGATTCCAACCGACTTCTCATACACAAGCAGCAGTCGACCGGCGTTGCCTGGTGAAACGTTGTTGTTATGCCTCGTGTAAGGAGGAGAAATGCGTACCATCACGTTTCCGACTTTGTCGGATTGTAGCCTATCGCGAATGCGGTTTATCGTATCGCGACATTGCTGCTCGCGTTGGTCGAGATCCAATGACTGTTAGCAGAATATGGAATCGGTGGGTTCAGGAGGGGAATACGGAACGCCGTGCTGGATCCCAACGGCCTCGTATCACTAGCAGTCGAGATGACAGGCATCTTATCCGCATAGCTGCAACAGATCGTGCAGCCACGTCTCGATCTCTGAGTCAACAGATGGGGACGTTTGCAAGACAACAACCATCTGCACGAACAGTTTGACTACGTTTGCAGCAGCATGGACTATCAGCTCGGAGACCGTGGCTGCGGTTACCCTTGACGCTGCATCACAGACAGGAGCGCCTTCGATGGTGTACTGAACGACGAACCTTGGTGCACGAATGGCAAAACATTTTTTCGGATGAATCCAGGTTCTGTTTACAGCATCATGATAGTGACATCCGTGTATGGCGACATCGCGGTGAACGCACACTGGAAGCGTGTATTCGTCATCGCGATACTGGCTTATCATCCGGCGTGATGCTATGGGGTGTCATTGGTTACGCGTTTCGGTCACCTCTTGTTCGCATTGATGGCACTTTGAACAGTGGACGTTACATTTCAGATGTGTTACGACCCGTGCCTCTACCTTTCATTTGATCCCTGCGAAACCCTACATTTCAGCAGGATAATGCACGACCGCATTTTGAAGGTCCTGTACGGGCCTTTCTGGATACAGAAAATGTTCGACTGCTGCCCTGGCCAGCACATTCTCCAGACCTCCTACCAATTGAAAATGTCTGGTCGATGGTGGCCGAGCAACTGGCTCGTCACAATACGCCAGTCACTAGTCTTGATGAACTGTGGTATCGTGTTGTATCTGCATGGACAGCTGTACCTGTACACGCCATCCAAGCTCTGTTTGACTCAATGCCCAGGCGTATCAAGGCCGTCATTACGGCCAGAGGTGGTTGATCTGGGTACTGATTTCTCAGGATCTATGCACCCAAATTGCGCGAAAATGTAATCACATGTCAGTTCTAGTATAATATATTTGTCCAATGAATACCTGTCTACCATCTGCATTTCTTCTTGGTGTAGCAATTTTAATGGCCAGTAGTGTATGTTTTTAATGTAAAGTACCATAATGATGGTTTAAGTGCTTTTTAACATTTTATGGATTCCTGAGGTAAGAAGAATCCAAACTCCGTTTGCTCATTCCTCCATGATTTTTTATTGTACAAGCATGAAGACTTCAAGAATATTAGGAAAATATTTCGGTTCTGATGCTGCAGGAAGACAAAACAAAACCTTTGGTATGACTGCTTTTTGCACATGATTAGCAAAAACACTTGGAAAACGAGTATCACACATTTTCCCAGAACATGCCCATTCATGTAGTTAGTGTGACTGGAATTTTGGCATTTATGGAAAAAGTTGAAGAAGAGGGAAACTGTACAGTCAAAGGAACAGTATGCCCTAGTCCTTAAACAATGCAGGAAGAAACCGGAGCCATTTCAATCCACTGACGGACGTGAGCTTATTTAAGATTGGAAGAAAAGATTAATGGACCTCTTCTCGTCAAAGCCACAGGGGAAATTTCCTTTTCAGTGGCTCTCATTTGTGAGAATGCACTTTGGCAGTGATGGCACAGTCGAAGCTTCAGAAGCACATTTTAAGGTATTGATATCCTTTAAGTTCGTTAAGATATCAACAAGACTCCCTGAAGATATTTCGTTTTTTGTCAGTGATAGAGAAACCAACTCCAGCAGCAGAAAAGTTGTGGGACGTTCAAGACCTGTTGCTTTTCCTTCTTGATACAATAAAACTCTGCCGGCCGAAGTGGCCGTGCGGTTAAAGGCGCTGCAGTCTGGAACCGCAGGACCGCTACGGTCGCAGGTTCGGATCCTGCCTCGGGCATGGATGTTTGTGATGTCCTTAGGTTAGTTAGGTTTAACTACACTCCTGGAAATTGAAATAAGAACACCGTGAATTCATTGTCCCAGGAAGGGGAAACTTTATTGACACATTCCTGGGGTCACATACATCACATGATCACACTGACAGAACCACAGGCACATAGACACAGGCAACAGAGCATGCACAATGTCGGCACTAGTACAGTGTATATCCACCTTTCGCAGCAATGCAGGCTGCTATTCTCCCATGGAGACGATCGTAGAGATGCTGGATGTAGTCCTGTGGAACGGCTTGCCATGCCATTTCCACCTGGCGCCTCAGTTGGACCAGCGTTCGTGCTGGACGTGCAGACCGCGTGAGACGACGCTTCATCCAGTCCCAAACATGCTCAATGGGGGACAGATCCGGAGATCTTGCTGGCCAGGGTAGTTGACTTACACCTTCTAGAGCACGTTGGGTGGCACGGGATACATGCGGACGTGCATTGTCCTGTTGGAACAGCAAGTTCCCTTGTCGGTCTAGGAATGGTAGAACGATGGGTTCGATGACGGTTTGGATGTACCGTGCACTATTCAGTGTCCCCTCGACGATCACCAGTGGTGTACGGCCAGTGTAGGAGATCGCTCCCCACACCATGATGCCGGGTGTTGGCCCTGTGTGCCTCGGTCGTATGCAGTCCTGATTGTGGCGCTCACCTGCACGGCGCTCACCTGCACGGCGCATACGACCATCATTGGCACCAAGGCTGAAGCGACTCTCATCGCTGAAGACGACACGTCTCCATTCGTCCCTCCATTCACGCCTGTCGCGACACCACTGGAGGCGGGCTGCACGATGTTGGGGCGTGAGCGGAAGACGGCCTAACGGTGTGCGGGACCGTAGCCCAGCTTCATGGAGACGGTTGCGAATGGTCCTCGCCGATACCCCAGGAGCAACAGTGTCCCTAATTTGCTGGGAAGTGGCGGTGCGGTCCCCTACGGCACTGCGTAGGATCCTACGGTCTTGGCGTGCATCCGTGCGTCGCTGCGGTCCGGTCCCAGGTCGACGGGCACGTGCACCTTCCGCCGACCACTGGCGACAACATCGATGTACTGTGGAGACCTCACGCCCCACGTATTGAGCAATTCGGCGGTACGTCCACCCGGCCTCCCGCATGCCCACTATACGCCCTCGTTCAAAGTCCGTCAACTGCACATACGGTTCACGTCCACGCTGTCGCGGCATGCTACCAGTGTTAAAGACTGCGATGGAGCTCCGTATGCCACGGCAAACTGGCTGACACTGACGGCGGCGGTGCACAAATGCTGCGCAGCTAGCGCCATTCGACGGCCAACACCGCGGTTCCTGGTGTGTCCGCTGTGCCGTGCGTGTGATCATTGCTTGTACAGCCCTCTCGCAGTGTCCGGAGCAAGTATGGTGGGTCTGACACACCGGTGTCAATGTGTTCTTTTTTCCATTTCCAGGAGTGTAGTTCTAAGTTCTAGGGGACTAATGACCTCAGCAGTTGAGTCCCATAGTGCTCAGAGCCATTTGAACCAATAAAACTCTGGTATAGAGAACTTCTAGAGAGAGAAAACAGTGGAGAAGCTATCCATCCTGAACAGGAACGTAAACTATGTTGGTCATGATCACATATTTCTTGTTGATGTACTATTTAACTGGATAATAAAATAATAAAAGCAATATTTGAACTCAGTTTTGTAGAGATATCATGGTCTGATGGAAAAAGGGCATAAGCCGCTCGTTATACTGTATTTTCGATAAAATATCACAAATAGAAGAAATATCTTCAGTTGTAGGGAATGATTCTGTAACTTCCTGGCAGATTAAAACTGTATGCCGGACCGAGACTCGAACTCGGGACCTTTGCCTTTCGCGGGCAACTGCTCTACCAACTAAGCTACCCAAGCACGACTCACGCCCCGTCCTCACAGCTCGCAGGAGGGCTCCTGTGAAGGTAGGAGACGAGGTACTGGCGGAAATAAAGCTGTGAGGACGGGGCGTGAGTCGTGCTTGGGTAGCTCAGTTGGTAGAGCACTTGCCCGCGAAAGGCAAAGGTCCCGAGTTCGAGTCTCGGTCGGGCGCACAGTTTTAATCTGCCAGGAAGTTTCATATCAGCGCACACTCCGCTGCAGAGTGAAAATCTCATTCTGGAAACATCCCCCAGGCTGTGGCTTAGCCATATCTCCGCAGTATCCTTTCTTTCAGGAGTGCTAGTTCTGTAGAGCACTTGCCCGCGAAAGGCAAAGGTCCCGTGTTCGAGGCTCGGTCGGGCACACAGTTTTAATCTGTCAGGGAGTTTCATATCAGCGCAAACACCGCAGCAGAGTGAAAATCTCATTCTGGAAACATCCCCCAGGCTGTGGCTAAGCCATGTCTCCGCAGTATCCTTTCTTTCAGGAGTGGTAGTTCTGTAGAGCACTTGCCCGCAAAAGGCAAAGGTCCCGAGTTCGAGTCTCGGTCGGGCACACAGTTTTAATCTGCCAGGAAGTTTCATATCAGCGCACACTCCGCTGCAGAGTGAAAATCTCATTCTGGAAACATCCCCCAGGCTGTGGCTTAGCCATATGTAGAGCACTTGCCCGCGAAAGGCAAAGGTCCCGTGTTCGAGGCTCGGTCGGGCACACAGTTTTAATCTGTCAGGGAGTTTCATATCAGCGCACACACCGCAGCAGAGTGAAAATCTCATTCTGGAAACATCCCCCAGGCTGTGGCTAAGCCATGTCTCCGTAGTATCCTTTCTTTCAGGATTGCTAGTTCTGTAGAGCACTTGCCCGCGAAAGGCAAAGGTCCCGAGTTCGAGTCTCGGTCGGGCACACAGTTTTAATCTGCCAGGAAGTTTCATATCAGCGCACACTCCGCTGCAGAGTGAAAATCTCATGCTGGAACGATTCTGTATATTAAAAATGTGGGCTAAGGCAAAATTATTACGAAATATCATTGTTTTTCAGTAAGATATAAATACATGAATCTTCAACTCACTTTTACCGGAAATGCATTTTTCGGACTTAGGCCTACAGGCCATCAAACTCCTCAATTGATATTTGACTTCTCGTTTAGAAATAAAAAAAGTACATGAAAATTTTTAAGAAAATATTTCGTTACATTAAAAAAATTTAATGCCAAATATTTGGAAATTGCTATATGTGGTAGGGGATGAAAGTTGCGATTGAAATATATCCACACGAACGCAAAAGGCATGGTTAAAAAAATTTGGCACTCCAGTTACCAGAATCGCTTTTTGGTCAGAAGCACATCGGGAAAAGACCATGCTTATGTGGGCATAATTAGCGTGAAATACGTAGAAGGTGTTGCACTTTGTGAACAGCATAAAAATTCGATTAAATAAAAACGAAACAAAAAGTCTCTGCAGGTCATATGTAAGCGAAGTGGTAGGCGCTAAAGTACTTTATATATATATTTTTTATTGTTGTTGGAAACAAAACCTTGACTGGGAATTCAGGTAGCTTAACAATAAACTGGCTGGGATCATTAGGATACAGGCTATGAGAGACACCTCTACAGCTGCTAGACCTGTGAGGCCGGTACCTTCAATAGCATTATTTCATCTGTGAATGGATAGTATTTCAAAATTGCTGCCTATTCAGATTCCTTAGTTCTATCTTACTCCTAAGCCAAAGGGGTATCTGTTGAGAGGCCAGACAAACGTGTGGTTCCTGAAGAGGGGCAGCAGCCTTTTCAGTAGTTGCAGGGGCAACAGTCTGGATGATTGAATGATCTGGCCTTTTAACATCAACCAACACTACAAATGGATGATAGCGAAGGGCAGCAGAATGGATGATTGACGGATCTGGATTTGTAACACTAACCAAAACGGCCTTGCTGTGCTGGTACTGCGAACGGCTGAAAGCAAGGGGAAACTACAGCCGTAATTCTTCCCACGGGCATGCAGCTTTACTGTATGGTTAAATGATGATGGCGTCCTCTTCGGTAAAATATTCCGGAGGTAAAATAGTTCCCCGGGCGGGGACTACTTAAGAGGACGTCGTTATCAGGAAAAAGAAAACTGGCGTTCTGCGGATCGCAGCGTGCAGTGTCAGAACCCTTAATCGGGCAGGTAGGTTAGAAAATTTAAAAAGGGAAATGGATAGGTTACAGTTAGATATAGTGGGAATTAGTGAAGTTCGGTGGCAGGAGGAACAAGACTTTTGGTCAGGCGAATACAGGGTTATAAATACAAAATCAAATAGGGGTAATGCAGGAGTAAGTTTAATAATGAATAAAAAATAGGAGCGCGGATAACCTACTACGAAGCGCATAATAAACGCATTGTTGTAGCCAAGGTAAACACGAACCCAAAGCCTACCACAGTAGTACAAGAGTATACGCCAACTAGCTCCACAAATGATGAAGAGATTGATGTAATGTACAATGCGATAAAAGAAATTATTCAGATAGTGAAGGGAGACGAAAATTTAATAGTCATGTGTGACTGGAATTCGATAGTAGGAAAAGGAAGAGAAGGAAAAGTAGTATGTTAATATGGACTGGGGGTAAGGAATGAAAGAGAGAGCCGTCTGGTAGAATTTTGCACAGAGTATAACTTAATCATAGCTAACACTTGGTTTAAGAATCGTGAAAGAAGGTTGTGTACGTGGAAGATCCCTGGAGACGCTGGAAGGTATGAAATAGATTATGTAATGGTAAGACAGAGATTTAGGAACCAGGTTATAAATTCTAAAACATTTCTGGGGGCAGATGTGGACACTGACCACAATTTATTGGCTATGAATTGTAGATTAAAACTAAAGAAACTGGAAAAAGGTAGGAATTTAAGGAGGTGGGACCTGGATAAACTGAACCAGAGGTTGTACAGAGTTTCAGAGAGAGAGAGAGAGAGAGAGAGAGAGAGAGAGAGAGAGAGAGAGAGCATTAGGGAATGATTGACAAGAACAGGGGAAAGAAACACAGTAGAAGAAGAACAGGTAGCTTTGAGAGATGAAATAGTGAAGGCAGCAGAGGATCAAGTACGTAAAAAGAGGAGGGCTAGTAGAAATCCTTGGGTAACAGAAGAGATATTAAATTTAATTGATGAAAGGGGAAAATATTGAAATGAAATAAATGAAGCAGACGAAAAGGAATACAAAAGTCTAAAAAATGAGATCGACTGGTAGATCAAAATGTTCAAATGTGTGTGAATTTCTAAGGGACCAAACTGCTGACGTCATCGGTCTCTAGACTTACACACTACTTAAACTAACTTATGTTAAGAACAATACACATCCATGACCGAGGGAGAACTCGAACCTCCGGTGGGAGCGGCCGCGCAATTCGTAACATGGCGTTTCAAACCGAGCGGGCACTCCGCGCAAGGACAGAAAGTGCAAAATGACTAAGCAGGGATGGCTAGAGGACAAATAGAATTATGTAGAGGCATATCTCACTAAGGTTTAGATAGATACTGCCTAAAGAGACCTTTGGAGAAAAGAGAACCACCTGTATGAATATCAAGAGCTCAGATGGAAAACCAGACCTAAGCAAAGAACTGAAAGCCCCTTTACAAGGGAGATGTACTTGAGGGCAATATTATGGAAATTGAAAAGGACGTAGATGAAGAAGGACGTAGATGAAGATGAAATGGGGGCCGGCCGGTTTAGCCGTGCGGTTCTAGGCGCTTCAGTCTGGAACCGCGTGACCGCTACGGTCGCAGGTTCGAATCCTGCCTCGGGCATGGATGTGTGTGATGTCCTTTGGTTAGTTAAATTTAAGTAGTTCTAAGTTCTAGGGGACTGATGACCACAGATGTTAAGTCCCATAGTGCTCAGAGCCATTTGAACCATTTTTTTGTTTTTGATGAAATGGGGGATATGATACTGCGTGAAGAATTTTACAGAGCACTGATAGATCTAAGGCGAAACAAGGCCCCGAGAGTAGAGACATTCCATTAGAATTACTGATAGCCTCGGGAGAGCCAGCCCTGACAAAACTCTACCATCTGGTGAGCAAGATGTATGAGACAGGCGAAATACACTCAGACTTCAAGAAGAATACAATAATTCCAATCGCGAAGGTGTTGACAGGGATGCAAATTATCGCACTATCAGTTTAATAAGTCACGGCTGCAAAATACTAGCACGAATTCTTTACCGACGAATGGAAAAACTGGTAGAAGCCGACCTGGGGAGAGATCAGATTGGATTCCATAGAAATATTGGAACACGTGAGGCAATACTGACCCTACGACTTATCT
Source organism: Schistocerca cancellata (assembly GCF_023864275.1). Lineage (NCBI taxonomy): Eukaryota > Metazoa > Arthropoda > Insecta > Orthoptera > Acrididae > Schistocerca > Schistocerca cancellata. Next base: position 51,088,054 of record NC_064636.1, read on the forward strand.
TAGAAGCTAGATTAAGAAAAGGCAAACCTACGTTTCTAGCATTTGTAGACTTAGAGAAAGCTTTAGACAATATTGCCTGGAATACTCTCTTTGAAACTCTAAAGGTGGCAGGGGTAAAATACAGGGAGCGAAAGGCTATTTACAGTTTGTACAGAAACCAGATGGCAGTTACAAGAATCAAGGGGTATGGAAGGGAAGCAGTGGTTGGGAAGGGAGTGAGACATCGTCGTAGTGCCGCGCGTTATGACCGTGCGGTTTAAGGCGCCATGTCACGGACTGCGCGGCCCCTCCCGCTGGCGGTTCGAGTCCTCCATCGGGCATGGATGTATGCTTTGTTCTTAGCATAAGATAGTTTAAGTTATTTTAAGTTGTGTGTAAGTCTAGGGACCGATGACGTCGGCAGTTTGGTCCCTCAGGAATTCACACACATTTGAACATATGAACATAGTTGTATCATATCCCCGATGTTATTCAGTCTGTCTCTATACTGAGTAAGCAGTAAAGGAAACAAAAGAAAAATTTGGAGTAGGAATTAAAATCCATGGAGTAGAAGTAAAAAGTTTGAGGTTTGCCGATGACATTCTAATTCTGTCAGAGACAGCGAAGGACTTGGAAGAGCAGTCGAACGGGATGGACAGTGTCGTGAAAGAAGGGTATAAGATGAACATCAACAAAAGCAAAACGAGGATTATGAAATGTAGTCGAATTAAGTCGGGTGATGCTGAGGGAATTAGATTAGGAAATGAGACATTTAAAGTAGTAAAGGAGTTTTGCTATTTGGGGAGCAAAATAACTGACGATGGTCGAAATAGAGAGGATATAAAATGTAGACTGGCTATGGCAAGGAAAGCGTTTCTAAAGAAGAGAAATTTGTTAACATCGAATATAGATTTAAGTGTCAGGAAGTCCTTTCTGAAAGTATTTGTATGGAGTGTAGCCATGAATGGAAGTGAAACATGCATGATAAATAATGTAGACAAGAAGAGAATAGAAGCTATCAAAATGTGGTGAATGCTGAAGATTAGATGAGTAGATCACGTAAGTAATGAGGGGGTACTGAACAGAATTGTGGAGAAGAGAAATTTGTGGCACAACTTGACTAAAAGTACTGGAGGTAAGCGTGGAGGATAATGGTAGAGGGAGACCAAGAGATGAATACACTAAGCAGATTGAGAAGGACGTAGGTGGCAGTAGGTACTGGGAGATGAAGAAGGCCACGCGGGATTAGCCGAGCGGTATGCCGGCACGGTAGCTCAGCGTGTTCGGTTAGAGGGTTAGCTGCCCTCTGTAATAAAAAAAAAAAAAAAAACTGAGTGAATGGATCAATAACGAACTTCAATGGGCGTCAGGTGACGTCCGCCACGAACAACTGAAACGAACAATAACGAACAAAATGAGATTAAAAAAAAAAAAAAGCGGTCTGAGGCGCTGCAGTCACGGACTGTGCGGCTGGTCCCAGCGGAGGTTCGAGTCCTCCCTCGGGCATGGGTGTGTGTACAATTTTGGTAAACATTTTTCGATACAGTGATCAATAAATTATTATATTTTAACTAAAGTTCAGTCTTGATCACAACACTTATGTCTCAATAACATAGGTCACCGGTTTCGGTTATATTTATATAACCATCTTCAGACCCATGGCTTCCTTGGAGGATGGTAGGCGGAGCTCTCCTCAGCTGCTACGAAGTGGTGAATGCTGAAGATTAGATGAGTAGATCACGAGCAGCTGAGGAGAGCTCCGCCTACCATCCTCCAAGGAAGCCATGGGTCTGAAGATGGTTATATAAATATAACCGAAACCGGTCACCTATGTTATTGAGACGTAAGTGTTGTGATCAAGACTGAACTTTAATTAAAATATAATGTGTTTGTGTGTTTGTCCTTAAGATAATTTCGGTTAAGTAGTGTGTAAGCTTAGGGACTGATCGCCTTAGCAGTTAAGTCTCATACGATTTGACACACACATGCTCAGTTGAAGAAGCTTGCGTAGGGTAGAGGGAGAGCTGTATCAAACCAGTCTCTGGTCTTAAGACCATATAGGGTCTCACAAAAAGGTACGGCCAAACTTTCAGGAAACATTCCTCACACACAAAGAAAGAAAATGTGTTATGTGGACATGTGTCCGGAAACGCTTAATTTCCATGTTAGAGCTCATTTTATTACTTCAAATCACATTAATAGTGGAATGAAAACACACAGCAACAGAACGTACCAGCGTGACTTCAAACACTTTGTTGCAGGAAATGTTCAAAATGTCCTCCGTTAGCGAGGATAGGTGCATCCACCCTCCGTCGCATGGAATCCCTGATGCGCTGATGCAGCCCTGGAGAATGGCGTATTGTATCACAGCCGTCCACAATACGAGCACGAAGAGTCTCTGCATTTGGTACCGGGTTGCGTAGACGAGAGCTTTCAAATGCCCCCATAAATGAAAGTCGAGAGGGTTGAGGTCAGGAGAGCGTGGAGGCCACGGAATTGGTCCGCCTCTACCAACCCATCGGTCACCTAATCTGTTGTTGAGAAGCGTACGAACACTTCGACTGAAATGTGCAGGAGCTCCATCGTGCATGAACCACATGTTGTGTCGTACTTGTAAAGGCACATGTTCTAGCAGCACAGGTAGAGTATCTCGTATGAAACCATGATAACGTGCTGCATTGAGCGTAGATGGAAGAAACTAAAATGAGCTCTAACATGGAAATTAAGCGTTTCCGGACACATGCCCACATAAGCTCTTTTCTTTATGACTGGATGTTGTGTGATGTCCTTAGGTTAGTTAGGTTTAAGTAGTTCTAAGTTCTAGGGGACTGATGACCATAGATGTTAAGTCCCATAGTGCTCAGTGCCATTTGAACCATCTTTTCTTTATTTGTGTGTGAGGAATGTTTCCTGAAAGTTTGGCCGTACCTTTTTGTAACAACCTATATATATATATATATATATATATATATATATATATATATATATATATATTCAAATGCTGGAGAGCCCTGGCAATTGTGACGATTTAGGGGCAAAATAAGCTGAAAATTTGAAACAAAGTTTGTGATGGAGAGAGCTTTGGACATGCGTAGTCCGTGTAGCATTGCTAGCTAGCGTGCTTGTGCTGCAGTGGTGTAATTGTTAGCACTCCTGCCTACTAACCACGGAGATCGGGGTTCAAGTTCTGGCCGTGGCACATACTTTAAATTATTTTTTTCAGCTTCTACCTTTATCGTAGCATAAAGATGAGACTTACATGTCTCGAGGAAATTTAATTATAAGAATTTTACAAAATTTATCAATGCATTAAAACTAAAAACTTTTATTTATAGCCATAGGTCCTGATCCCTCTAAGAAAATAGCAGACAGGAACATTTTCTTTCAGTGAACACAAAAAGTAATGTGGACTCGCAGACAGGAAAATATGATCAACATGTTCTCCATCGCTTTCTGGCTGGACGCAAGAATAGTTGTCAGGCTCTTGCGAAGGCAGATGGAAAGCACACTCAGACAGATTAGGAGTTTTTACATAACGAAAAAACCGCAGACATATATATACCTTGCAACGTGCTGTTCAGAAGAGATCTCCACCACCCCCTCGTAGTCTTACGTATTTATGGACAGCCCTACAGGATTCAGGTGTCAGTTCCCTCCAGCACTAAGGTCCATTGATGGTGACCGGGCCAAATATCTCACGAAATAAGCGTCTAACGAAAAAACTACAAAGAAAGAAACTCGTCTAGCTTGAAGGGGGGATCCAGATGACGCTATGGTTGGCCCGCTAGATGGCGCTGCCATAGGTCAAACGGATATCAACTGCGTTTGTTTAAATAAAGACCCCCATGTTTTATTACATATTCGTGTAGTACGTAAAGAAATATGAATGTTTTAGTTGCACCACTTTTTTCGCTTTGCGATAGATGGAGCTGTAATAGTCACAAACATATGGCTCACAATTTTAGACGAACAGTTAGTACCAGGTAGGTTTTTTAAATTAAAATACTGAACGTAGGTACGTTTGAACATTTTACTTCGGTTGTTCCAATGTGATACATGTACCTTTGTGAGCTCATCATTTCTGAGAACGCATGCTGTTACAGCGTGATTACCTGTAAATACCACATTAATGCAATAAATGCTCCAAATGATGTCCGTCAACCTCAATGCATTTGGCAATACGTGTGACGACATTCCTCTCAACAGCGAGTAGTTCGCCTTCCGTAATGTTCGCACATGCACTGACAATGCGCTGACGCATGTTGTCAGGCGTTGTCGGTGGACCACGATAGCAAATATCCTTCAACTTTCCCCACAGTAAGAAATCCGGGGGCCCGATTCGGTGAACGTGCGGGCCACAGTATGGTGCTTCGACGACCAATCTACCTGTCATGAAATATGCTATTCAATACCTCTTCAACCGCACGCGAGCTATGTGCCGGACATCCATTATGTTGGAAGTACATCGCCATTCTCTCATGCATTGAACCATCTGGTAGTAACCGGTAGAACATTACGTAGGAAATCAGCATACATTGCACCATTTAGATTGCCATCGATAAAATTGGGGCCAATTAGCCTTCAAGTGGTTCAAATGGCTCTGAGCACTATGCGACTTAACTTCTGAGGTCATCAGTCGCCTAGAACTTAGAACTAATTAAACCTAACTAACCTAAGGACATCACACACATCCATGCCCGAGGCAGGATTCGAAACTGCGTCCGTAGCGGTCGCCCGGCTCCAGACTGCAGCGCCTAGAACCGCACGGCCACTCCGGCCGGCAACTAACCTTCCCCCCATAATGCCGCACCATACATTAACCCGGCAAGGTCGCTGATGTTCCACTTTTCGCAGCCATCGTGGATTTTCCGTTGCCCAATTCTGCTAATTATGCCGCTTTACGTTACCGCTGTTGGTGAATGACGGTTCGTCGCTAAATAGAATGCGTGCAAAAAATCTGTCATCGTCCCGTAATTTATCTTGTGCCCGGTGGCAGAACTGTACACGACGTTCAAAGTCGTCGCCATGCAATTCCTGGTGCATAGAAATACGGTACCTGTGCAGTCGATGTTGATGTAGCATTCTCAACACCGACGTTTTTGAGTTTCCCGATTCTCGCGCAATTTGTCTGCTACTGATGTGCGGATTAGCCCCGACAGCAGCTGAAACACCTACTTGGGCATCATCATTTGCTGCAGGTCGTGGTTCGCGTTTCACATGTGGCTGAACACTTCCTGTTTCCTTAAATAACGTAACTATCCGGCGAACGGCCCTGACACTCGGATGATGTCGTCCAGGATACGGAGCAGCATACATAGCAGAGCCCGTTGGTCATTTTGATCACAATAGCCACACATCAACACGATATCGACCTTTTCCGCAATTGGTAAACAGTCCATTTTAACACGGGTAATGTATCACGAAGCAAATACCGTCCGCACTGGCGGGGTCTTACGCGATACCACGTACTTATACGTTTGTGGCTATTGCAGCGCCATCTATCACACAGCGAAAATAGTGGTCCAACTAAAACATTCATATTCCTTTACGTACTACACGAATATGTAATAAAAATGGGGGTTCCTATTTTAAAAAAGGCAGTTGATATCCGTTTGACCTATGGCAGCGCCATCTAGCGGGGCAACCATAGCGTCATCTGGTTTCCCCCTTCAAACTAGACAAGATTCGTCCTTTGTAGTTTTTTCGTTTGATGCTTATTTCGTGAGATATTTGGCCTGGTCAGTATCAGTGGACCACACTATATATATTGTGACTTGACTTTATGTAGCATAGGTAACAGCGACCGCAGTGAGAAAGAGATGAAGGCCTCTGGTACAGTACACACTGTGAGATAGCGGCCAGATTGAGTGCGAAGCACCCTCCGCCACGCGCCGCACAGCGCAGCGCGCCAGCGCGGCCCTAGGCCTGGGGTCGGCAGCCTCTGTGCAGATAAGGCCGCAGCACCGCTTCCTGTCCTGGCGAGATAAGCACTCCGCCTCTGCTGCCGCACCAGCCTGGAGCTGCAAGGCCTCGCCCACTGCCTGCGGCGTTAGCCCGAACCTAGGCACGGACGTTCGCCACGCCGGACGTTTGCCACGGTTTCAACTGCTCCGAAGGGTTGGGTGCCTTGTCTCCCCCTCTTCCTCCTCATCGCTGCCGCGCAGTAAAGTTACTTACTGACCCTTTCCGCTGGTTTACTTAAGGGGCTCCGGAACGCCCTATACTTGCAATGTTAAAATAACGCTTATAAATTACATCTTTCCTCTCAAAGTATTTGAGGTAGGAAGTTGAACTTTTTACAGATTATTTATTGGAATATGGGCTACAACTTAACACAGGGATTTTACAAAATTTTAGTTCAGTTATTAAAGATGATTTTTTTTCCAATTGTAATGAAAATTCACAACATTTTTTTGCAATTTTTTATTTACATATTCAAAAATATACAGTTTTTTGGAAAAAGGCTGTGTTAAATTATGCAGAAGGTACTGTGTAACATTTACTGAAAGTTTGAAACAAATATGTTTGGAAGATCCTTAGAAAACATGTAATTAGTATGAGAAAATAAAAGTTTTGGGAATCGAGCGACAAAGATTGGATTAACTTTTTAGTGCATTCCAGGTCCATAGGATGGATTATCTTCATCCTCTGCAAACTCCTCCTCCAGCTTCCTCTTGTTCCTCCTCCTGTTTACTCTTGCTTGTGTTTCTAGACTCTTTACAGCCCTGTCTGCAGCCCGAAGGCGTTCTGCGTCGTTACATATGGGCGATACTTTCTTAGTTATCGTCTTTATTCTTTACAGTAATAACACATACCTTTGGCTTTCCAACATTTCTCCTTTTCTTAAAAGCCTTCAGAGGATTTCTAATAACTTTACTTTTACTCATTATTATACTTCAATAAAACAGAGACTCAAGAAACAGAATTAATTACGAATATTTTCGAGATAACGACAGAGTAAATAAACATGAAACAATGGACAGTCACACCAGCAATATATATTGAACCATCACAGGTTAGCCACAACACATACTTTATCTCACATCACTAAAATGTACCTGATGAACACGGACGTTAACAATAACGCCATTTGACAGCAGTTTAACAGCGCCACAGTGGGTCACGCCCATGTAGAACACATTTCAAAAAAAAAAATTTAAAAATAGTTTTAGTCTTCGGAATTGAATAAATTATATATCTATTAAAAGGTAATAGTCTGCAGATTCAGAAAACGCAAAAAAGTAAAAATTGAACTTTTCATGATTTTGAGCCTTTCCGGAGCCCCTTAACATAGTACCAGAATCTCTTTGGATTTTCCGCCACATTTCTAGAGACACTTTCGTTGTGGAAACTATTAAATCCATCTCGCATTGAAATCCGCACCAAATTTCGAGCCTCAGTAAAACTTCCCCAATCTTGAGAGTTTTTGCGTCCGTCTAAGTTATACTTGCCTTTTTCGGTGCTCCTGCAGCAGCTTTCTGTCGTGTTTTGTCTACCATGGGGGATCAGTTCCGTCTCTTATTAATTTATTTGGTATGAATCTCTCGAGTGCTGCTGATACTATTTCTTGGAACTAAAGCCACATATGGTCTTCACTTACATAGTTTGGAAGTATTGGAGACTGTCTCTTAGAAAGACGTCAACCGAATTTTTAGCTGCTATTATAGACATATTTCGCGTTTAGTTTTGGTGAATTTCTTTGTTACGGAATTGAGCCTCGCTACGACTGTTTGTTCACTAACCCCTGTATCTGTAGTGATGCTAAGTATTATTGGTGGCTGAGAGGTCAAGTGTGTTTTCGTAACCATTTACAATTTGAAAGGCGTCGTGAACTAATTGTTCAAAATAATTAAAAAAAACATTTAGAACAATTACGGAAGTTGTTTTCTATCTACAATATGGTCTGAAAATGTATTTTTGTCAACATAAGGAAGGTAGATTGAAGTCACTACCAACTGTAATTGTATGAGTAGCGTACCTATTTGTGATGAGACTCAAGTTTTCTTTGAACTGTTCAGCAACTGTTTCATCTGAAACCAGGGCTCGGTAAAAGGTGACAGTTATTAATTTATTCCGGTTGTCGAATGTAACCTCTGCCCATACTAAGTCACAGGAACTGTCTGCTTCAATTGCGCTTGTGAGCTGGAACACACATTACATTATTTTTCCTTAAGTTGTGCTTCTTGTTTCTGCTGTAGTGCAGATCATTACAATTACGGCTTTTCCTTCAAACCTAGGATGCTTTCTCTGTGACCCTGTAAATACCAGAGCTAAACAATGTAGAACAACAACGTACGTTACAAGCATAGCATTCTGTATTACTTCATTTCCTTATTTCTAACATTTTCAAATTGTAAGTCGACTTTAGGTGACATGTCGATCATAGATGTTCTTATCTCTGTTTATGAACGTACTTTTAGTCATGTTTTGAACATTGTCCCGCTACACTTTATTAACTAATGTTTTTAGAAATGGTTCAAATGGCTCTGAGCACTATAGGACTCAACTGCTGTGGTCATAAGTCCCCTAGGACTTAGAACTACTTAAACCTAACTAACCTAAGGACATCACACACATCCTTGCCCGAGGCAGGATTCGAACCTGCGACCGTAGCGGTCTCGCGGGTCCAGACTGCAGCGCCTTTAACCGCTCGGCCACTCCGGCCGGCTAATGTTTTTAGAGAGTAAATTAATATGGAGTATGTTGTTCTTCTTTTCAAACATTCACAAACCCATTTATTCTTTCACTATTGTCTTTTGGGTATGCAGTTGTAGTAATTAAAGCAGGCACAAATGCAGTGATAAAAAAGAAATTCGCATTCTCGTTTCATCGTTCCTTTCTTGTTGCTCCCATGGCGATGGACTGTTTCTATCGCAATCAGTAAGCGTGAAAGGAAGCTATCGTACAGACAGAGCGATCTATTTTTATACTTGGCAGAAGTAATTACATACTGACTCAATCGTCGGTATTGCTTTCGTTTCCCAAAAGTTATAAATATTTCGATTTCGGAAAAGGAGCTCTGTGTTTGGCCAAGATGTCGAAGAAGAAGGTTCCTTACGTACTGGTCGAATCGAGTAAGATGTGGAGACGGCGGTTTGAAAGCGGACAGAAGAGGGACGCGGAAGGGCGTCCCTTACGTGAGGGATCGCTACCTGGCGAAGGAGCAAGTGTGGCAAATGTCCGGCATTCGCCCAGTTGCCGGGCTTCCTTGCAACAAGCACACTAGCGGCAGCCGTTCTGTATGTTCCGGATTTGCAGAAACTGCTGCAGGCGTTTTGACGAACTTCTGTAGTCAGAACACTGTGTGGACCCCCGCTTGTGCAATCGGAACTTCTGCACCTGTGTTAACTGCGCAGTGCAGGCAACCCGACGGCGGCCGGGCCATTATACTGACAAGGGAACCTCCCCATCGCACCCCCCTCAGACTTAGTTATAATTTGGCACAGTGGATAGGCCTTGAAAAACTGAACACAGATCAATCGAGAAAACAGGAAGAAGTTGTGTGGAACTATGAAAAAAAAAATGAGCGAAATATACAAACTGAGTAGTCCATGCGCAAGATAGGCAACATCAAGGATAACGGGAGTCTAGGACCGCCGTGGTCTAGTGGTTTGCGTGAGCAGCTGCGGAGCGAGAGGTCCCTGGTTCAAGTCTTCCCTCGAGTGAAAAGTTTACTTTCTTTATTTTCGCAAAGTTATGATCTGTCCGTTCGTTCATTGACGTCTCCGTTCACTGTAATAAGTTTAGTGTCTGTGTTTTGCGACCGCACCGCAAAACCGTGCGATTAGAAGACGAAAGGACGTGCCTCCAATGGGAACCGAAAACATTTGATCGCACTGTCATAGGTCAATCGATTCCTCCACAGGAAAACACGTCTGATATATTCTATACGACACTCGTGACGGCATGTGGGTCACATGACAGGAATATGTTGTCGACCCACGTATCTTGTACACTTGGCGAATGGGACCAAAAGATTCTTCTACCTTGCTCGATTTAGGTTTTCTTGTGGATGTGATAATCACTCCCAAAAAAAGTGATGACAGACAGATAATAATTGTCTGAAAATAAAAAATTAAACTTTTCGCTCGATGGAAAACTTGAACCAAAGACCTCTCGTTCCGCAGCTTCTCTCGCTAACCACGGGACCACGACGCTCCTGAGCCTAGACAGTCCTTGATGTTGCCTATCTTGCACATGGACTACTCAGTTTGTATATTTTGCTTATTTTTTTCATAGTTCCACACAACTTCTTCCTGTTTTCTCGATTGATCTGTGTTCAGTTTTTCAAGGCCTATCCACTGTGCCAACGTATAACTAAACCTGAGGGGGGTGCGAGGGGGAGGTTCCCTTGTGAGAATGTTGTTACTCTGGTTGTTGTTGTTGTTGTCGTCTTCAGTCGGAAGACTGGTCTGATACAGCTCTCCACGCTACTGTATCCTGCGTACCAGGTGTAGAAGTATGAAACCAGAAATTGGCTGCAGTAATTACACGCCTGTGGTTTGAAACTGATAATCCGTATTTCATTCGAAACAATCTCCATAGCTACTTACACATTTCTCCTACCTCTCCGGCAGGCTATGAACGCCACACCAAAACAACTGTTCTCCTTTCGAAGCGAACCAATCAGCGAGCCACTTCCATACATTTTCGTACGAACTGAAGCGTTGTTCAGCGAGAGCCCGTCCCAGTGGTGCAAATATATGATAATCGGACGGAGTCAAGTCTGGAGAATAAGACGCATGCCCTAGTACACTACTGACCATTAAAACTGCTACACCAAGAAGATGACTTGCTACAGACGCGAAATTTAACCGACAGCAAGAAGAAGCTGCCATATGCAAATGATTAGCTTTTCAGAGCATTCACACAAGGTTGGCGTCGGTGACGACACCTACAACGTGCTGACATGAGGAAAGTTTCCAACCGATTTCTCATACACAAACAGCAGTTGACCGGCGTTGCCTGGTGAAACGTTGTTGTGATGCCTCGTGTAAGGAGGAGGAATGCGTACCATCACGTTTCCGACCTTGATAAAGGTCGGATTGTAGCCTATCGCGATTGCGGTTTATCGTATCGCGACTTTGCTGCTCGCGTTGGTCGAGATCCGGTGACTGTTGGCAGAATATGGAATCGGTGGGTTCAGGAGGGTAATATGGAACGCCGTGCTGGATCCCAACGGTCTCGTATCACTAGCAGTGGAGATGACAGGCATCTTATCCGCATGGCTGTAACGGACCGTGCAGCCACGTCTCGATCCCTGAGTCAACAGATGGGGGCGTTTGCAAGACAACAACCATCTGCACGAACAGTTCGACGACGTTTGCAGCAGCACGGACTATCAGGTCGGAGACCATGGCTACGGTTACCCTTGACGCTGCATCACAGACAGGAGCGCCTGCGATGGTGTTTTCTTAACGACGAACCTGGGTGCACCAATGGCAAAACGTCATTTTTTCGGATGAATCCAGGTTTTGTATGCAGCATCTTAATGGTCGCATCCGTGTTTGGCGACATCGCGGTGAACGCACATTGGAAGCGTGTATTCGTCATCGCCATACTGGCGTATCACCTGCCATGATGGTATGGGGTGCCATTGGTTACACGTCTCGGTCACCTCCTGTTCTCATTGACAGCACTTTGAACAGTGGACGTTACATTTCAGATGTATTACGACTCGTGGTTGTACCCTTTTTCGATCCCTGCGAAACCCTACCTTTCAGCAGGATAATGCACGACCGCATGTTGCAGGTCCTGTTAGGCCTTTCTGGATACAGAAAATGTTCGACTGCTGCCCTGGCCAGCGCATTCTCCAGATCTCTCACCAACTGAAAACGTCTGGTCTATGGTGGCCGAGCAACTGGCTCGTCACAATACGCCATTCACTACTCTTGATGAACTGTGGTATCCTGTTGAAGCTGCATGGGCAGCTGTACCTGTACACGCCATCCAAGCTCTGTTTGACTCAATGCCCAGGCGTATCACGGCCGTTATTACGGCCAGAGGTGGTTGTTCTGGGTACTGATTTCTCAGGATCTATGCACCCAAATTGCGTGAAAATGTAATCACATGTCAGTTCTGGTATAATATATTGGTCCTATGAATACCCGTTTATCATCTGCATTTCTTCTTGGTGTAGCAATTTTAATGATCAGTAGTGTATTTCCCAACTGAATGTCTCGATCGTTTCCCTGACCCGTTTTGCTGTGTGTGACGGGGTGTTATCATGGAGCAATATGACTTTGTGTTGCCTTTCTCCATAGTACTGCCGTTTTCCACGTAATGCTCGATTTAAATCGATTATTTGATGTTGGCAGCGGTCAGTATTAACTGTTTCACTAGGTTTTAACAAGGTCATAATATATGACACCCTTCTGGTCCCACCGAACACAGAGCATTGTCTTCAAAGCGGTTTGGTCTTGCAGTTGATGTCGATCGTTTGCCTGTATTCACTCATGATTTACGACGTTTAGGATTCTTAAGATATATCAGTTTTTCGTCATCTGTCACTAGTCGATGGAGAAACAACTTTCTTTTGTAACTGGCGAGTAACATTTCACATGCGGTCTTTGAAATTGCCTGCGGTCTTTCATTCAGTTCATGCGGAACCCGTTTTCCCACTTGCTGCACCTTTCGCACAGATTTCATCTGAAGAGAAATGGCTTACTGCGTCACATTCAGTAGTTCCGCGAGTTCCTGTTGAATTTTCGAATCATCTCCCTCCAGTAAGGCCTGCAATTCCTCGTCTTAGAACTTTTCCGTATCTTCCCGCGCTCGTCGTTTCTCACGTCAAAATCACCACTTTTTAATTTTTTGAACCACTGGAAACACTGTGTTTTCCAAGAGCATATTCGCCGAAAGCTTTGATAAGAATTCGACGCGATTCGGCGGCGGTTTCCTTCAACAGAAAACCAATTCTGTCCGCAAATCGTAGTTCCTAGGCACAAAAATCGACACGTTTAGGGGTTTGAAACGGATACCGATGTAAGGAACTCTGGTTACTGTGTGTTGACATTCGTCGTCAGCCGTTACAGGAAGCAGATGGCGCTGTCTCACGGGCTCTATACCATGGAGGTAAGAATAAGGGGGGATGGCGCTGCGTATCCCAGCCGTACTACGTTTTGAAGCCATGGGGGCGTGGCTCGCTGCCATGACACTCTGACCAAAACATTGCCAGTGTGCTATAGCGCTGCGTGTATCACAGTCGCTAATTGCACCGTATACGCTTGTAACGTCATCAGATTGGTTGTTTCAAAGTTTTTGTTTAAAATAAAATCTCGTAAAGGTGAAATTCCGCGTTTCTTCTGATTAAAAATAGTTTTTAATGTAATATTACGAATAGCTAGCCTTCGATGTAAACGATACAATTTTGTTAATTCAGTAATAAACATGTATCACAAACTGAATAATAGAAACTGAAAACTAAGTTAGCTATACCCTCCCTCCAAAGCCCCATACATACATCTTGTTTGTAATACGTACTGAGACATTTCAGTTACGTTACACTACTGGGAAACACTGTTCATTACCACCAATATTTACTGAAATACGGTACATGGAATGGCAAATCTACACAGTGTCCTGTTTAGGCCTATACTTTACGCCAGTTAATGTAGTGTTAGCTTTTAATTTGGTACATGATGAAGACAAAGTGAGTTACTCGACACTTCGATTATCGACGATACGTGCGTATTATACTGAAACGTGAACTTGAAAACTAAGAATTTAGTTCTTTGAATTGACATACCTTTTGCAAATGTTTTGGGTGTGTAGGGAAAACTGACGGTACAGCATTTTCTCGGAGCCTTACCGTTGAAAGGGAAGTTCGGTCTATGTCCTCTTCTCGGAAATGCTGAGAACATATAGTGCTCCATTTAGACGCACGCCAATTCTTCCTCCTCACGACATTCTCCCACAGAGCTTTCCGACTTTCATTTTTAGGAAATCTAAAGTCGTACAGGAGAAAAACACGCTATAGTACAAGTACCGCTGTAGGACACGTTCGTTCACAATGAAGTTGTAAAATCACACTTAACGAGACAACTTACACATGAAATGTTATTCCCTTCGATTTCGCATCACAATCAGAACGATTCGTACATCCGAACACGACACAAGTCACCATAATAGTGCAAAATCCTTCCAAAAGCGAGCGACAAGCCTATACACACAAGCTTACAGCAGCAATGTTTTGGTCGGATTGAGATGGCTACCCTCGGCTTCACATAGCTTCACAGCTGTGACGTCACGGCGTCTCCCTCTATTCTTACCTCCATGGCACTAGAGCACATGGCAACCACTGTTTCTTCACTCCAGTTTGTTCTCAGGTAAACTGTTTAATGGTGCTATACCAATAGATAGGTTTGTCCATTGTAGGACGGCTTTCAGTCACATTTTGTTTATATGTACATTTGCTCTAAGTAATTTTGGGACAGTTTGTCTCTCGCGCATGCGCTCGGCCGCGGCCGAGCCTCGCCGCAGAACTGCTCGCGACGCCTGGTTTCTGAGCCGCTCACGTGTGGTCCTGATTTCTGGCCGGCGTAGCTCCGTCTACGTTCGCCTTAATGGTTTTAATTTTGACTGACATAATCTTATGATTATGCGTCTTTATTGTTTTAATTTTTAATCTGTGACATGGCCAGTGTTTGGCTCTCAAAGTAATTTAATTTTTTGTAAGTATCACGATTTCATTATTATGCAATCATTAGACTGATAATGCTTTTTAGTGAGTAATATATGTCCGTATGTGATTTAATTTATAGGTTCTGAAGAAGATTCCATTACTGGAATCGAAACCTAGGTAAACGAGTAAACAATTACCTTGCAACTGAGGGCTGAAAAAAATTGTTTATTTTCTGTACATTTCACAGTTGCTGACACGCTGCAATATGTTAAAGATTTGTAGATCACTAATGTCTTTGTTCAGGGCTCCAAAAGCACAGACAGGCCAACGCGTTTCTTCGTTCTTTCGAGTACGGTGCAAACTTTCGCTGGGGAGCCATTACACATCCTCCCTGCAGTACCAATATCCACCCTCCCCCCCCCCCCCCCCTCCAATGCGATGTCCATGTTGTTGGAGCCCTGGAGAAAGGCATTCGTGACCATCCACTTGCTTTGGACAAAGAGGTCCACGCCTGGGTACTATCATGGTTCCACAGGCAACCAACCCGTGCGGGCTAGCCGCGCGGTCTCGAGCGCCTTGCCATGGTTCGCGCAGCTGCCCCCCCCCCCCTCCCCCCCCCCCCCCGCCGTCGTAGGTTCGAGTCCTCCCTATGGCATTGGTGTGTGTGTGTGTTGTCCTTAGCGTAAGTTAGTTGTGTGTAGGCATAGGTACCTATGACCTTAGTCCCATAGGAACTAACCACAAATTCCCAGGCAACCACAAACAATTTTCTATGAAGGCACTGGGCTCATTCGAAAGTACTGTAAGGACTTGTAAGGATCGCTAAGGAGCCCATGGAATACGGCGTCAGCGGCCGCAGTCGTTTCTTTTTATTTGGATGAGTCCATTCTAAAATGAAATCGAATGATCAGACACGCTCAGTCGCGTC
The DNA here is from genome assembly GCF_023864275.1 of Schistocerca cancellata. Lineage (NCBI taxonomy): Eukaryota > Metazoa > Arthropoda > Insecta > Orthoptera > Acrididae > Schistocerca > Schistocerca cancellata. The sequence goes on from NC_064636.1 coordinate 51,103,584, forward strand.
TAAAGCAAGTAGTAGACTTTGATTCATTGGTACGAGAGTAATCTCAAAAGTAAGGTCTCCTATTTCCTTATAAGGACATATGCCCGTGTCATATCAGCTCGCCGCCATGCTGTTCAGAAAGTTATGAACCTCTTCTTTCACCTCGTCGTCGGAGCTGAATCGCTGGGGCCACAATTAATGCTGACAGGCACTGTGAGACTCTGAAAAAACTCAAACGGGCAATTCACAACCGGAGAAGAGGAATGTTCTCCCTGACAACGCTCGCCCACACATCGCTCGGCAAACCGTTGCTCTCCGCAACAGTTTCAGTGGAACGTAATCGCCCACCCATCCTATAGTCCTGACTGAGCGCCCAGTGACTATCACCTGTCCCCTAGGTTAAAAGAACATTTGGCCGCAAAGCGATTCAGCACCGACGACGAGGTGAACTTTCTGAACAGGATGGCGGCGAGCTAGTATGACATGGGCATACAAAACTGCCACAGCGTCTACAAAAATGCATCAACAGAAATGGTGAGTATGTCGAAAAATAGCTAAATGTGATGTGATGTGAACCACTGTAGAAATACACAGGTCTGTGTACTTATAAAAAATAGGAGACCTCACTTTTGGGATTACCCCCTCGCACAATACTGGGAAATGCAATCAGTCTAGAAAGGAGATTGCTTGGAAATCACTCGTGTGACCCATCTTAGAATATTGTTGAAATGTGTGGGACCCGTAATAAACAGGGCTAATTGGGGATCTTCAACGTATACAAAGAAGGGCAGCACGAATGGTCACAGGTTTGTTTGATCCCCGAGAGAGTTTCACTGAGATGCCGAAAGAACTGAAATGGCAGACTCTTGAAGACAGACGAAACTATGCCCCCCCCCCGCCCGCTCCATATGTCAACGGAATGGGAAACAGCGCTATAACTGGTACAACGCGACGTGCGCTCCTCCATGTATCTCACAGTGGTTTTTATATTTATTCTGTTTTCTTTTAAGGAACGATAAACCAAAGTCGCTGCTAGAATTTGTTCACGATGCATTTCGCTCGGACTTTGCTGGGAGACTGACAAAGCACAAAATGGAGAGGAGAGCTAAGCTGCCATGCCATGAAAGCTAGTATGAAGCGGCCCTTACGGTCGTCCAAAGATGATTCTTTCCTGTAGATATCGGTGTAGACAGCGGACAGTAGCATGAATGGCGACTGCACTGAAGCGCCAAAGAAACTGGTATAGGCATGCGTATTCAAATACAGACACATGTAAACAGGCAGAATACGGCGCTGCGGTCAGGAACGCCTTTTTACAGTACTGGCCATTAAAATTGCTACACCACGAAGAAATGCAGATGATAAACGGGTATTCATTGGACAAATATATTATACTAGAACTGACATGTGATTACATTTTCACGCAGTTTGGTTGCGTAGATCCTGAGAAATCAGTACCCATAACAACCACCTCTGCCCGTAATAACGGCCTTGATACGCCTGGGCATTGAGTCAAACAGAGCTCGGATGGCGTGTACAGGTACAACTGTCCATGCAGCCTCAACACGATACCACAGTTCATCAAGAGTAGTGACTGGCGTATTGTGAGGAGCCAGTTGCTCCGCCACCATTGACCAGACGTTTTGAATTGGTGAGAGATCTGGAGAATGTATCCAGAAAGGCCCATGAAGGACCTGCAACATGCAGTCGTGCATTATCCTGCTGAAATATAGGGTTTCGCAGGGATCGAATGAAGGGTAGAGCCACGGGTCGTAACACACCTGAAATGTAACGTCCATTGTTCAAAGTGCCGTCAATGCGAACAAGAGGTGACCGAGACGTGGAACCGATGGCACCCCATATCATCGCGCCGGGTGATACGCCAGTATGGCGATGACAGATACACGCTTCCAATGTGCGTTCACCCCGATGTCGGCAAAGACGGATGCGACCATCGTGATGCTGTAAACAGAACGTGGGTTGATCCGAAAAAATGACGTTTTGCCATTCGTGCACCCAGTTTCGTCGTTGAGTACACCATCGCAGGCGCTCCTGTCTGCGATGCAGCGTCAAGGGTAACCGCAGCCACGGTCTCCGAGCTGATCGTCTGTGCTGTCATGCCTGTCATCTCGACTGCTAGTGATACGAGGCCGTAGGGATCCAGCACGGCGTTCCGTATTACCCTCCTGAACCCACCGATTCCATATTCTGCTAACAGTCTTTGGATCTCGACCAACGCGAGCAGCAATGTCGCTATACGATAAACCGCAATCGCGACAGGCTACAATCCGACCTTTATCAAAGTCGGAAACGTGATGGTACGCATTTGTTCTCCTTACACGAGGCATCACAACAACGTTTCACCAGGCAAAGCCGGTCAACTGCTGTTTGTGTATGAGAAATCGGTTGGAAAGTTTCCTCATGTCAGCACGTTGTAGGTGTCGCCACCTGCGCCAACCTTGTGTGAATGCTCTGAAAATCTAATCATTTGCATATCACAGCATCTTCCTCCTGTCGGTTAAATTTCCCGTCTGCAGCGCGTCATCTTCGTGGTGTAGCAATTTTAATGGCCAGTAGTGTAACACAACATGTGTCTGGCGCAGTTGTTAGATCGGTTACTGCTGCTGCAATGGCAGCTGATCAAGATTTAACTGAGTTTGAACGTGGTGTTATAGTCGGCACACGAGCGATGGGACACAGCATCTCCGAGGTAGCGACGAAGTGGGGAAATGTTCCGTACGACAATTTCACAACGGTACCGTGAGTATAAGGAATCATGTAAAACATCAAATCTCCACATCGCTGTGGACGGAAAAAGATCCTGCAACAATGGGACCAACGACGAGTGAAGAGAATTGTTCAAAGTGACTGAAGTGCAACGCTTCCTCAAAGTGCTAGAGATTTCAATGCTGGACCATCAAAAAGTGTCAGCGTGCGAACTATTCAATGAAACATAATCGATATGGGCTTTCGAAGTCGATCAACTGCATCCATTCATGTCCATTGTGCATTCCGACGGACTTGGACAATTGTGACAGGACAATGCGAGACACCACACGTCCAAAATTGTTACAGAGTGGCTCCAGGAACACTCGTCCGAGTTTAAATACTTCCGCTGGCCACCAAACGTGCTGTTCAGAAGAGCTCTCCACTTCATCATACTTTTACGGATTTATGGAGAGCCGTGCAGGATTCAGTGCTCTCCAGCACTACTTCAGACATTAGTGGAGTCCATGACACGTTGCGTTGCGGCACTTATGCGTGCTCACGGTGACCCCACACGCTATTAGTTAGGTGTACGTAGAATACGCGCTAGGGATCATGCGCAGTAACAAGCCGTGCTGGTGACGTCAGAGTGAACCCAACGCACTCAACTCAGCAACCCGCGATTGCCAAAATGTATTCTGTTCTAATTGCGTTTGCGAGTGAAAACAATATTGTTTAGGCATTGCGAATTTTTACTAGTGACTGGCGATTGAAGAGAGAGTTACGGCGTAATTATCACTGTATTGAAAGATTTTTCAGAGGAATCTTTAAGTGGAAATTAATGGTTTGCTGTGCGATAGCCAGTCGTATCGACCACAACACTAAGTAAATTAGCAAACAAGTGTCCCATATTTCCTAAAACAATGAGAAATAAAATGTTTCAAATGGCTCTAAGCACTATGGGACTTAACATCTGAGGTCATATGTCCCCTAGGAGCAGGATTAGAAGCAGGAGTCGTACCTGCGACCATAGCAGCAGCGTAGTTCCAGACTGAAGCGCCTGGAACTGCTCGGCCACAGCGGCCTGCATGAGACAATGGTATGTCGGTCAGCAGTGTATGAGGTGCAACAGTAATAATATGCTTAAAGAACACCTCTTCAACAATGTATAAAGTACTGTACGAATTAATACTGAAATGTCTACAGAAAATTGCCTAACGTGCATGTTGAAATAATACTAAATTGCTTGAAAATTAAAATATCTTGAGCTATTTCCACCGCTTCTGTGTCGATAATTCCAATTATTACACTGTAGCAACATTTGATGCTATTTCTCACGCAAAAAAGTTAATTATCGAATGCAAACAAGCTCGTAATCTGTAATTGGTTGTGGCCTCCCATGCACCCCTACCCTCCCCTCCACAAAAAAAACAAGTATTGCGCACAATAACGTACAAAAACCTAGGCAGACAAATCTGTAAAACACTTTCTGTAAAAAATGTAATTAAAAAGTCCTAACAACTCCAATTTACTGCCAACAAAGCAATATCACGTGAGTGAAATGTAGCAGTAAAAAAAAAAAAAAAAAAAATTCACTTTTACATTGATATGAGGGCAATCAACACTGTATTCATATGCTCGCAACCGATCACAAATAACCAGTATGATGCCGTCTACATACGCACAATGTACTGGCAAGAAATATATTGCAGTTATTCTGTAAAGGTTCCGAGGTGTAAAGCACCAGAACTATCTTTTATGCAATTTTGAGCCAGGAGTTATGTGTATGCTATGCCTAACTTTTTTAAGTTATTAATTCTGAGGTAACAGAAAAGGTTCATGATAACGTTATTACAGACACAGCTAAAGTTCTACAACCGCGATTCATCCATCAGCTGTGCGAGTTATTGTTTATTGGCATCAGTCGTAGCGACCATCATGGCAAGAAGATTAAAAACAATAAAATATTCAGTGTACACATAAGATCAAGTAAATATGTTAACAGATACGTCAATAATTATGTGAAAAGGCTTGCAAAAGCAATACAGGCTGAGTCACTAACTATGGCCACCTGGAAGAATGACACTAGCTGAAATGTTTGTGAGACAAATGTTGCATGGGACAACGGGGGCCATATGATGACTCTGGTTTTTTTGTTGTTAGGTGGAGTCGCGTCAGAGATATGAAGATCAACTTTGTTTTTTAAATGGGATGCTATAGTTTGGTACTTATTTTCTGATAGCGGCTATCGACCGAATCTAATGTTGTAACAGTAAGGTCTTTGAAGGTCAACAAAGGTCAAAAAGGTGGCATGAACGTCCATTTACAGAAGGTGTTCCAAGTGATGACCATTGGTATCAATGCAGTACTGAAATCTTGTTATCATGGATTGAGTGGTATTGCTTATCACTTCGGCACTTGTCGAGGCACATGCTTTATATCGTGCAGATAGTAAATATTCGCCGAATACGGCGTATCCATCTAACGTGCCATTGACATGTAAATACAATTCGACGGTCTTGCAATACAACACTAATAGGAACGGTAAGACTAGTATCGTCGAATAAAGCGAATGTGAATGATGTATTCCTTCGAAGAACAAGTCGATATGCTTCTCATTTATAGAGAATGCCAACGAAATTCAGCGGGAGATAGAGACTTTTCTGCTGAAAGATATCCCCAACGTACTCACCCTACGCGTCCTACGTTTAAATATGTGTATGGTAAACTGAGAACAAGTGTGTTTTTAACGCATCGGAAACATATCCGGCAAAGGAAAGTGACTAACAACTAAATGGAAATTGGTACTGTTCAAATGCTTCAAATGGCTCTGGGCACTATGGGACTTAACATCTGAGGTCATCAGTCCCCTAGAACGTAGAACTACTTAAACCTAACTGACCTAAGGACATCACACACATCCCTGCCCGAGGCAGGATTCGAACCTGCGGCCGTAGCGGTCGCGCGGTTCCAGACTGTAGCGCCTAGAACCGCTCGGTCACTTCGGCCGGCTTGGTACTGTTGCCGCTGTGGTTCGAGATCGTTATGTTAGTTCGCGTCAAATCGCAAGGGAATCTGCCATGAGCCAGAGTAATGTCTTTCGTATTCTGCATCGGCATAAATACCATCCTTACCATATCAGTCTCCACCGAAAAGTAACTGCTACGGATGGAACGCGTCGCATTGACTTCTCCAGATGGGCTCAACTTCAGATTCAGATGGATGACACATTTATTAATTCGCTTGTATTTACTGACGAGGCTACATTCAGGAACCATTGAAATGTTAATTTGCATATCATGTATTATTGGTCAACTAGAAATCCATGCTGGCTGCTGCAAGCTGCACACCAAAAACTGTGGCCGGTTGATGTATGGTGTGGGATTCTGGAGGACAGAATTATAGGCCCCTATTTCATCGAAGGAAATGTTAAAGGTAGGATGTACACCACATCTTGCAAGAAACATTAGGTCTGTTATTGGCAGTAAATAGGAACAAGGAAGAGAAAGTAGCATTAACACGATGGGTGCCCGGCACATTTTTCGCTGAATGCTAGAAATGAGTTACAGAAGCCATTCCGTAATAGTTGGATTGGACATGGGGGAGATGTGTCGTGGCCGGCTCGTTCGCCAGACTTGACGCCTCTGGCCGTCTTCTTGTGGGCATTCGTAAAAGACATTGTTTATAAATCCAACTACACCAGAAGCTATGCGAGAGAGAATTGTCAGAGCATGTGCTTCGATAAGGAATGCGATAAGGAATACCACTCAGTCCGCGATAAGAGGATTTCAGCACTGCATTGATACCAATGGCCATCACATCGAACACCTTCTGTAAATGGACGTCGATGTCACCTTTTTGACCTTCGTTGACCTACAAAGACCTTACTGCTACACATCATTGGATTCGTTTCGATAGCTACTATCAGAAAATGAGTACCAAACTATAGCATCCCATTAAAAAAAAAGAAAAGGTTGACCTTCATATCTCTGAGGCGACCCCACCTAGCAACAAAAAACCAGCGTCATGCCGGCCGGAGTGGCCTTGCGGTTATAGGAGCTACAGTCTGGAACCGCGAGACTGCTACGGTCGCAGGTTCGAATCCTGCCTCGGGCATGGATGTGTGTGATGTCCTTAGGTTAGTTAGGTTTAAGTAGTTCGAAGTTCTAGGGGACTGATGACCTCTGAAGTTGAGTCCCATAGTGCTCAGAGCCATTTGAACCAGCGTCACATTATGGCCCCCCTTGTCCCACGCAACATTTTTTGCGCAAATGTTTCAGATGCTGTCGTACTTTGGGAGTTATTCTTGGTGGCAATAGTTAGTGCCTCGCCCTGTACATAATTTGGATGAGCAATTCGTCTTTCCTTTAGATGAACAGAAAGTCTACAAAGTTTAAAATGTTTACGCAACCATACACAATGCTGCATAACTCTAAACAGCACAAAATTCGCCTCACAATAACTTACACCCTTGTGTGAAGGAAACAGCGTACAATCGATCCCAGTTAGAGAACGTCAAAGAACACGTGTATATACAAGAACTTAAGAGATTATAATGTAAACTACATACACTCCTGGAAATTGAAATAAGAACACCGTGAATTCATTGTCCGAGGAAGGGGAAACTTTATTGACACTTTCCTGGGGTCAGATACATCACATGATCACACTGACAGAACCACAGGCACATAGACACAGGCAACAGAGCATGCACAATGTCGGCACTAGTACAGTGTATATCCACCTTTCGCAGCAATGCAGGCTGCTATTCTCCCACGGAGACGATCGTAGAGATGCTGGATGTAGTCCTGTGGAACGGCTTGCCATGCCATTTCCACCTGGCGCCTCAGTTGGACCAGCGTTCGTGCTGGACGTGCAGACCGCGTGAGACGACGCTTCATCCAGTCCCAAACATGCTCAATGGGGGACAGATCCGGAGATCTTGCTGGCCAGGGTAGTTGACTTACACCTTCTAGAGCACGTTGGGTGGCACGGGATACATGCGGACGTGCATTGTCCTGTTGGAACAGCAAGTTCCCTTGCCGGTCTAGGAATGGTAGAACGATGGGTTCGATGACGGTTTGGATGTACCGTGGACTATTCAGTGTCCCCTCGACGATCACCAGTGGTGTACCGCCAGTGTAGGAGATCGCTCCCCACACCATGATGCCGGGTGTTGGCCCTGTGTGCCTCGGTCGTATGCAGTCCTGATTGTGGCGCTCACCTGCAAGGCGCCAAACACGCATACGACCATCATTGGCACCGAGGCAGAAGCGACTCTCATCGCTGAAGACGACACGTCTCAATTCGTCCCTCCATTCACGCCTGTCGCGACACCACTGGAGGCGGGCTGCACGATGTTGGGGCGTGAGCGGAAGACGGCCTAACGGTGTGCGGGACCGTAGCCCAGCTTCATGGAGACGGTTGCGAATGGTCCTCGCCGATACCCCAGGAGCAACAGTGTCCCTAATTTGCTGGGAAGTGGCGGTGCGGTCCCCTACGGCACTGCGTAGGATCCTACGGTCTTGGCGTGCATCCGTGCGTCGCTGCGGTCCGGTCCCAGGTCGACGGGCACGTGCACCTTCCGCCGACCACTGGCGACAACATCAATGTACTGTGGAGACCTCACGCCCCACGTGTTGAGCAATTCGGCGGTACGTCCACCCGGCCTCCCGCATGGCCACTATACGCCCTCGCTCAAAGTCCGTCAACTGCACATACGGTTCACGTCCACGCTGTCGCGGCATGCTACCAGTGTTAAAGACTGCGATGGAGCTCCGTATGCCACGGCAAACTGGCTGACACTGACGGCGGCGGTGCACAAATGCTGCGCAGCTAGCGCCATTCGACGGCCAACACCGCGGTTCCTGGTGTGTCCGCTGTGCCGTGCGTGTGATCATTGCTTGTACAGCCCTCTCGCAGTGTCCGGAGCAAGTATGGTGGGTCTGACACACCGGTGTCAATGTGTTCTTTTTTCCATTTCCAGGAGTGTATTATCATCTGTTGATCCAATGGAATTAAATTTTCCTTGAGACCAATGAGTCTCAACTTCATTGCTGGTACAAGCTGAAGAAATGAATTAAAATTTGTGCAACTGCTGTGAGTTGTCACCGTGTCTTTTGCTTACTAGGGAGATGTGCTAGCCATTACACATTGTAGCACTACAGGTAACAAAACTGCATGGACCACTCCAGCCCGGTGCCCTCCCTAACACAAACTTCAGTTCACGCCTCAGCACATTTTCCCCTTCTTAAATCGCCAGTATTGCCAAAGTCTCCAATATTGGAACAGTACTGCAACTTTGTACGTAATGAGGAAATCCTACCTGTACCTCAGGCGCAGTTTATCTATTGATCTGACGGAATCAAATTTTTATTTATTTTTAATTCCATCAATACATCACCTATGCCTGAGGTACAGGCAGCATTTTCCCATTAAGTAAAAAGCTGGGCCGCAATTCCAATACTCGGAGAGCCTCGGCAATATCGACTGCCTCCAAAGCAAAAGACCCGTGTACAAATTCTAGCTGTTGTAAAAATTTTAATACATTTCTTCAGCTTCTAATATTATCGAGCATTCTATCATATTCGATGTAGGTTTAATATAAACACATACATTGTCAGGAATCAGAGAGGTGCAAAGAATATAGGTATTACAATGTATCATCGTTTTTTAAATTTATTCTACATGCCCCATTCAATATTTGTAATACTGCATGATTAGATACCAAGATACATTAAGAAGGAGCCTAATTATAACGAGTTACAATAGAATGGATGAAAAGTGTTAGCAATGGAAAACATTTATATGATTGATACAGGTTTACAGGTAGAACATGATATAAAATTATAGTAATAATTACACTCACAACTGTAAAGTTCTGTATGATCAATATAATGCTCGCAGGCAGAACAGGAGAAAAAGTATACATATACATTCACTGTAGAAAACTTTATATGATCGATTGTAAGTTTTTCAGGTGGAACATCTTTTATTGTTTGTCTTTTAGTAGCGTTAATATTCATATGATGGGAGACATTATTAAATTGCTAAATTTGTGAAATTAGCCCATGTATGACGCTTTATCGAGAGGCCAGCTGACCCCCTTTTCTTTAATGCTCTTCGTTAGGGAATCTCCCTCCGTGTTAAGTTCACGACTTACACGTAACAGGTGAATCACTGTTTTATCACTCTCTTCGCACGTTCAAGCAGCACTCAGGACTAGCCTGAACCGATGGTTGTAACACATTAATTTTCCATGTCTGATGTCATGTAAGATTACAGACAAGCGATTCTGTTGTAGTTTCGTGTTGCGTTTTCTCGAACTGCTTGTTTGGACAGCTTGTCTGCCAGTTCATTCCCGGGTGTTGCTGCTCGTCCATTCGTTCGTTACAAGTTAATATGCCATTTCCTCTGACGCACCTCTCTAATTGATCTATCAAATGTAAATGATTCCTGGAATTTTTTAACGAATCCAGCGTAATTATACTGTTGCTGTCTATTACAGTTGGCATTTTAACATTTTTTCTTGTAACTTCTCTAGTTTCTCTAAGGCTCGCGAGATTGACAAATGGCCGGCCTCTGTGGCAGAGCGGCTCTAGGCGCTTCAGTCCGGAACCGCGCTCCTGCTAGGGTCGCAGGTTCGAATCCTGCCTCGGGCATGGATGTGTGTGATGTCCTTAGGTTAGTTAGGTTTAACTAGTTCTAAGTCTAGGGGACTGATGACCTCAGATGTTAAGTCCCATAGTGCTTAGAGCCATTTGAACCATTTTGATTGCTAATTGTTCTGCTTGCTTAATGGTGCACCCATACTTTAGTGTGTTCGTCAACTGATAGTCAGATGTGGATGTATCGATGTTATCAACAGTGTGTACACACTACGTATTTGTGGAAACACGATGAAATTTTCACTCAGAGAGTGGTAGTTACAAGTAATAGGATACCCAAAGCGTAATATGCCACTATGCATCCCGCAAAGGTGTAGGTGCTACTCTCGAGTCTCTATTGTTTTGTAAATCATAAACGCCCATCCAAAACCTTAGTGAACAATCAGTTTGTGATCACTTGTAATGTCGTCGTCGGCTGATGAAATGGCTCTGAGCAGTATGGGACAACATCTGAGGACATCAGTCCCCTAGAACTCAGAACTACTTAAACCTAACTAACCTAAGGACATCACACACATCCATGCCCGAGGCAGGATTCCAACCTGCGACTGTAGCGGTCGCGCGGTTACAGACTGTAGCGCCTAGAACCGCTCGGCCACCCCGGCCGGCTAATAATGGTTCAGATGGATATGGAGTGCAGTGGATATGCAGGCTTGCACAGAATAGACTGGGGTGGAGACCTGCACTAAACCAGTCTTCGAACTGAAGACCACAACAGTGACAACAACAATGTTGATTCTCTTTCTCAGAATCAGTCATCAGCAATGTATCCTCTTGATAGTCTGGTTTTATCAAAAATCATCGGCATAAAATTCCTTAAAACCGGTTCGCAAAAGCGTGGGACGGTGACTGTTCTTGCTTTTAGTTGACAAACGTTGAATTGTTGTACGGAGCAGCGTTAGATGGGCCCGTACGAGGTGAGTGAGGTGTGTTCCGGCAGAAGGCTTAACTCGCCTCATTTAACAGAGGCGTGTTGTAGTTGAGAACAGGGGCATGTTGCCGGAGAGAAGAGAACAGCTTATCGCATTATGCTGATCCGGTAGAGGCAGCGGCAACAGGTGTCGTGCGGGTTGCGTCTGCCAGGGGCCTCTCCTCTCGCAAGCTGGCGTTAGCTGCCGGTCTCTCTTGACCGTGTACTGCGTTCAGTCTGCGCCTTTAATGTCATCGCGGGAGTTTTATACAGTAGTATTCAAAGAACTGACTGACGCCCGAACAACACGGTTCCGACATGCATCGAGACTAGGTAACCGAAATCTGGATTTGCCAATTTGCCAGATGAAACCTGGGAAAAAAAGAAATCGGCCGACTGATTGCTGCGCTTTATGATTCATAAATTTTATTATATGCTCTTTTCAACTGGATCACTTATGAACCAAAACATTATGACCATCTACACTCCTGGAAATTGAAATAAGAACACCGTGAATTCATTGTCCCAGGAAGGGGAAACTTTATTGACACATTCCTGGGGTCAGATACATCACATGATCACACTGACAGAACCACAGGCACATAGACACAGGCAACAGAGCATGCACAATGTCGGCACTAGTACAGTGTATATCCACCTTTCGCAGCAATGCAGGCTGCTATTCTCCCGTGGAGACGATCGTAGAGATGCTGGATGTAGTCCTGTGGAACGGCTTGCCATGCCATTTCCACCTGGCGTTTCAGTTGGACCAGCGTTCGTGCTGGACGTGCAGACCGCGTGAGACGACGCTTCATCCAGTCCCAAACATGCTCAATGGGGGACAGGTCCGGAGATCTTGCTGGCCAGGGTAGTTGACGTACACCTTCTAGAACACGTTGGGTGGCACGGGATACATGCGGACGTGCATTGTCCTGTTGGAACAGCAAGTTCCCTTGCCGGTCTAGGAATGGTAGAACGATGGGTTCGATGACGGTTTGGATGTACCGTGCACTATTCAGTGTCCCCTCGACGATCACCAGTGGTGTACGGCCAGTGTAGGAGATCGCTCCCCACACCATGATGCCGGGTGTTGGCCCTGTGTGCCTCGGTCGTATGCAGTCCTGATTGTGGCGCTCACCTGCACGGCGCCAAACACGCATACGACCATCATTGGCACCAAGGCAGAAGCGACTCTCATCGCTGAAGACGACACGTCTCCATTCGTCCCTCCATTCACGCCTGTCGCGACACCACTGGAGGCGGGCTGCACGATGTTGGGGCGTGAGCGGAAGACGGCCTTACGGTGTGCGGGACCGTAGCCCAGCTTCATGGAGACGGTTGCGAATGGTCCTCGCCGATCCCCCAGGAGCAACAGTGTCCCTAATTTGCTGGGAAGTGGCGGTGCGGTTCCCTACGGCACTGCGTAGGATCCTAAAGTCTTGGCGTGCATCCGTGCGTCGCTGCGGTCCGGTCCCAGGTCGACCGGCACGTGCACCTTCCGCCGACCACTGGCGACAACATCGATGTACTGTGGAGACCTCACGCCCCACGTGTTGAGCAATTCGGCGGTACGTCCACCCGGCCTCCCGCATGCCCACTATACGCCTCGCTCAAAGTCCGTCAACTCCACATACGGTTCACGTCCACGGTGTCGCGGCATGCTATCAGTGTTAAAGACTGCGATGGAGCTCCGTATGCCACGGCAAACTGGCTGACACTGACGGCGGCGGTGCACAAATGCTGCGCATCTAGCGCCATTCGACGGCCAACACCGCGGTTCCTGGTGTGTCCGCTGTGCCGTGCGTGTGATCATTGCTTGTACAGCCCTCTCGCAGTGTCCGGAGCAAGTATAGTGGGTCTGACACACCGGTGTCAATGTGTTCTTTTTTCCATTTCCAGGAGTGTATATAAAAGCGTGTTGGTCCACCTCTGGAGCGCCATTCAGCAGTGATTCTGCGTGTTATGCACTCGATAAGTACTTGGTAAGTTTCCAGAGGTTTGTGGCGCCAGATGCCTTCCCGAATTTAATGGATTCGGACCTGCCGCCCGATAGCGTTCCAGTTGCGTTTCATCTGATTCAGATAAGCCAAATTGGATGGCGAAGACATCAATGTGAGTTCACTATAAAGTGCCTCAAACTATTACAGATCGATTCTGGGCTTGTGACACGGACCGTTATCCTGCTGGAAAATGCCACCACTGTTGGGGAAGACATCAAGCATAAGGGGTTACAGGTAGTCCCTAATAATGTTCGCAGTTGTCACGGTGTCTTCGATTGCTAGCGCAGGTCCCATGGAAGCCCAGGTGACTGTCCCCCACAACATATAATGCTCCCACCGGTATGCGTCTGTGGCGCACTGCATGGTTCGATCAGCCATTTGCCTGGATGACGGCATATCTGGACATGACCATAGACCTGGTTAATAAACGGGATTCACCTCACCAGGTGACCCGATTTCACTGATCCAATCTCGCCGACCCCGTGTCCACTGTAATCAAAAGTAACGATGTTGTCGGGTGAACACGGGAACACATAGGCGTCCTCTGACGTGGAACACCACGTTGAACACTGTGCACTGTACTCTGTGTGCTCACAAGGGAACCTCCCCATCGCACCCCCCTCAGATTTAGTTATAAGTTGGCACAGTAGATAGGCCTTGAAAAACTGAACACATATCAATCGAGAAAACAGGAGGAAGTTGTGTGGAACTATGAAAAAATAAGCAAAGTATACAAACTGAGTAGTCCATGCATAAGATAGGCAACATCAAAGAGACTGTAAACTGAGGAGCGCCGTGGTCCCGTGGTTAGCGCGAGCAGCTGCGGAACGAGAGGTCCTTGGTTCAATTCTTCCCTCGAGCGAAAAGATTAATTCCTTTTATTTTCAGACAATTATTTTGCGAAGCTGCACAGGTACACAGGGCAGTATTGTTTACGTGATCGTAACTCAATTATCAAAATTCAGGCACTCACACATAATCAACTTCGCTCTCCAAAATTCCAGTACATATTCAGATTTGCTTGGACATATGCAGGATCTGACGATCTACACACGAAAAAATTTGAAAATGTTAAAAACATTTCTTTTGACAGAGGACAGGGAAAACTGTGCGACTGTGAAACTGTTGCATTCATTTGTTGCAGTTTATGTGACAAACTCTTATGTTTTCGTCACTTTTTGGGGAGTGATTATCACATCCACAAGAAAACCTAAATCGGGCAAGGTAGAAGAATCTTTTCCCCGTTTGCCAAGTGTACAAGTTAGGTGGGTCGACAACATATTCCTGTCATGTGACGCACATGCCGTCACCAGTGTCGTATAGAATATATCAGACGTGTTTTCCCGTGGAGGAATCGGTTGACCTATGACCTTGTGATCAAATGTTTTCGGTTGCCATTGGAGAGGCACGTCCTTTCGTCTACTAATCGCATGGTTTTGCGGTGCCGTCTCAAAACACAGACACTAAACTTATTACAGTGAACGGAGACGTCAATGAACGAACGGACAGATCACAATTTTGCGAAAATAAAAAATGTAAACTTTTCACTCGAGGAAGACTTGAACCAAGGACCTCTCGCTCCGCAGCTCCTCACGCTAACCACGGGACCACGGCGCTCCTGCGCTCACAGTATCTTTGATGTTGCATATGTTGCACATGGACTACTCAGTTGGTATATTTTGCTTATTTTTTCATAGTTCCACACGACTTCTTCCTGTTTTCTAGATTGGTCTGTGTTCAGTTTTCAAGGCCTATCCACTGTGCCAACTTATAACTAATCTGAGGGGGGGTGCGATGGGGAGGTTGCCTTGTCAGAAACATTTCTGCCTGCACCAGCACCGAGCGAGGTGGCGCAGTGGTTACCACACTGGACTCGCATTCGGTAGGACGACGGTTCAATCCCGTCTCCGGCCATCCTGATTTAGGTTTTCCGTGATTTCCCTAAATCGCTTCAGGCAAATGCCGGGATGGTTCCTTTGAAAGGGCGCGGCCGATTTCAAAGGAACCATCCTTGCCTCACCCGAGCTTGCGCTCCGTCTCTAATGACCACGTTGTAGACGGGACGTTAAACACTAATCTCCTCCTCCTCCTCCTCCTCCTCCTCCTCCTCCTCCTCCTCCTGCGCCAGCGCTATACTCGTACTCTGTTCTCAGATCTGCCACAGATTGCCGCCCATCCTGCTGTAGAGAGCGGACGAGCCTCCGATTCCTGTCACCCACTGTACATACACTCCTGGAAATTGAAATAAGAACACCGTGAATTCATTGTCCCAGGAAGGGGAAACTTTATTGACACATTCCTGGGGTCAGATACATCACATGATCACACTGACAGAACCACAGGCACATAGACACAGGCAACAGAGCATGCACAATGTCGGCACTAGTACAGTGTATATCCACCTTTCGCAGCAATGCAGGCTGCTATTCTCCCATGGAGACGATCGTAGAGATGCTGGATGTAGTCCTGTGGAACGGCTTGCCATGCCATTTCCACCTGGCTCCTCAGTTGGACCAGCGTTCGTGCTGGACGTGCAGACCGCGTGAGACGACGCTTCATCCAGTCCCAAACATGCTCAATGGGGGACAGATCCCGAGATCTTGCTGGCCAGGGTAGTTGACTTACACCTTCTAGAGCACGTTGGGTGGCACGGGATACATGCGGACGTGCATTGTCGTGTTGGAACAGCA
The DNA here is from genome assembly GCF_023864275.1 of Schistocerca cancellata. Taxonomy (NCBI): domain Eukaryota; kingdom Metazoa; phylum Arthropoda; class Insecta; order Orthoptera; family Acrididae; genus Schistocerca; species Schistocerca cancellata. The sequence continues at coordinate 51,119,536 of NC_064636.1, forward strand.
AGTTCCCTTGCCGGTCTAGGAATGGTAGAACGACGGGTTCGATGACGGTTTGGATGTACCGTGCACTATTCATTGTCCCCTCGACGATCACCAGTGGTGTACGGCCAGTGTAGGAGATCGCTCCCCACACCATGATGCCGGGTGTTGGCCCTGTGTGCCTCGGTCGTATGCAGTCCTGATTGTGGCGCTCACCTGCACGGCGCCAAACACGCATACGACCATCATTGGCACCAAGGCAGATGCGACTCTCATCGCTGAAGACGACACGTCTCCATTCGTCCCTCTATTCACGCCTGTCGCGACACCACTGGAGGCGGGCTGCACGATGTTGGGGCGTGAGCGGAAGACGGCCTAACGGTGTGCGGGACCGTAGCCCAGCTTCATGGAGACGGTTGCGAATGGTCCTCGCCGATACCCCAGGAGCAACAGTGTCCCTAATTTGTTGGGAAGTAGCGGTGCGGTCCCCTACGGCACTGCGTAGGATCCTACGGTCTTGGCGTGCATCCGTGCGTCGCTGCGGTCCGGTCCCAGGTCGACGGGCACGTGCACCTTCCGCCGACCACTGGCGACAACATGGATGTACTGTGGAGATCTCACGCCCCACGTGTTGAGCAATTCGGCGGTACGTCCACCCGGCCTCCCGCATGCCCACTATACGCCCTCGCTCAAAGTCCGTCAACTGCACATACGGTTCACGTCCACGCTGTCGCGGCATGCTACCAGTGTTAAAGACTGCGATGGAGCTCCGTATGCCACGGCAAACTGGCCGACACTGACGGCGGCGGTGCACAAATGCTGCGCAGCTAGCGCCATTCGACGGCCAACACCGCGGTTCCTGGTGTGTCCGCTGTGCCGTGCGTGTGATCATTGCTTGTACAGCCCTCTCGCAGTGTCCGGAGCAAGTATGGTGGGTCTGGCACACCGGTGTCAATGTGTTCTTTTTTCCATTTCTAGGAGTGTATTACTGTATTGGCAGGTTACCCAGAGGGACGATGTTCTATACACACTGATCAGCCAGAATGTTATGTCCGTCTACGCAGTAGCCAGAATGTCCACCTTTGGCACGGATAACAGCGGCGACCGCGTCGTCCCAGGAAACAGGGTGGCCTTGCTACGTCGCTGGAGGGAGTTGGCACCACACCTGCACACACTATTCCCGTAAATTCCGGGGAGGGGGCTGATGAACTGTGACGCCACGTTCAATCACATCCCAGATGTGTTTGGTCCGGTTTCAAATCAGGCGAGTTTTGGGGGGGGGGGGGGCGGGGGTGCAGCACGTCAATTGAAACGCAATGCTCTTCCTCGAAGCACTCTATCATACTCCTGGCCTTATGGGGTATTATCTAGTTGAAAAATGCCTCTGCCGTCTGCAAACGTGATTGTCATCAAGGGGTACAAGCGGTCTGCAATCAGTGTACGATGCTCCTTGGGCGTCACTGCGCTTTGCACGAGCTCCACTGGACCGATGGATGCCCATATTAATGTTCCCCAGAGCATAATGGAGTCGCCACCAGCTTGTCTACGTCTCGCAGTACAGGTAATCTACATCTACATTTATACTCTGCAAGCCACCCAACGGGGTGTGGCGGAGGGCACTTAACGTGCCACTGTCATTACCTCCCTTTCCTGTTCCAGTCGCGTATGGTTCGCGGGAAGAACGACTGCCGGAAAGACTCCGTGCGCGCTCGAATCTCTCTAATTTTACATTCGTGATCTCCTCGGGAGGTATAACTAGGGGGAACAATATATTCGATAGCTCATCCAGAAACGCGCCCTCTCGAAACTTGGACAGCAAGCTACACCGCGACGCAGAGCGCCTCTCTTTCAGAGTCTGCCACTCGAGTTTGCTAAACATCTCCGTAACGCTATCACGCTTACCAAGTAACACTGTGACGAAACGCGCCGCTATTCTTTGGATCTTGTCTGTCAACCCGACCTGGTACGGATCCCACACTGATGAGCAATACTCGAGTATAGGTCGAACGAGTGTTTTGTAAGCCACCTCCTTTGTTGATGGACTACATTTTCTAAGGACTCTCGCAATGAATCTCAACCTGGCACCGGCCTTTCTATGTATTCGCAATACATTACATTTGTCTATGTTAAGGGTCAGTTGCTGTTCCCGGCACCAACTGCCTACCCGCTGCAGATCTTCCTGCATTTCGCTACAATTTTCTCATGCTGCAACTTCTCTGTATACTACAGCATCATCCGCGAAAAGCCGCATGGAACTTCCGACACTATCTACTAGGTCATTTATATATATTGTGAAAAGCAGCGGTCCCATAACACTCCCCTGTGGCACACCAGAGGTTACTTTAACCCCTGTAGACGTCTCTCCATTGAGAACAACATGCTGCATTCTGTTTGGTAAAAATTCTTCAATCCAGCCACACAGCTGGTCTGATATTCCGTAGGCTCTTTGTTTATCAGGCGACAGTGCGGAACTGTATCGAACGCCTTCCGGAAGTCAAGGAAAATAGCATCTACCTGGGAGCCTTTATAATATTTTCTGGGTCTCATGAACAAATAAAGCGAGTTGGGTCTCACACGATCGCTGTTTCCGGAATCCATGTTGATTCCTACATAGTAGATTCTGGGTTTCCAAAAACGACGTGATACTCGAGCAAAAAACATGTTCTAAAATTCTACAACAGATCGACGTCAGAGATATAGGTCTATAGTTTTGCGCATCTGCTCGACGACCCTTCTTGAAGACTGGGACTACCTGTGCTCTTTTCCAATCATTTGGAACCTTGCGTTCCTCTAGAGACTTGCGGTACACGGCTGTTAGAAGGGGGGTAAGTTCTTTCGCGTACTCTGTGTAGAATCGAATTGGTATCCCGTCAGATCCAGTGGACTTTCCTCTGTTGAGTGATCGGTCTGTTACCGATGACCTCAGATGTTAAGTCCCATGATGGGGACGGCATTGTTGATGGCTTAATTTTCTGTGGGGACACGTTAAAGATCTGGTGTATGTACCGCCTCTGCCACGGGATGTAGCAGAGCTGCGGGAGAGAATGCAGGAAGCGACTGCCGCAGTCGACAATGCCGTGCTGGGACAGGTAAGGCAAGAATTAATTCCATTACTGTATTGGCGTCTCGCGGGTCACTCATGGTTCGCATATCGAATGTTTGTAAAAAAAAAAACCTTTCAGAGTTTCTCTTAAAAATGTAGTATGTATGACAACTGTACCGTGTTTAGTTCTTGTGCAATAAATAATTGAAAGTGTTTCCGGACTTTATGTACACCCCGAATATTTTGTGTTTTACTATTGACTTGAAGTACAGCTTACATGGCATGTTTCACTACGAATATTTCACTGTTTTGAATAATCATGTCATTTTTATGCGCCATTAAGTAGAAGCAAATATTTCTGACTTGCTTCTTCCTTTTGATAGGCAAATCTCTGCTTCCAGTTACTGATTGTAACGGAAATAATTACGTGGACAATTTAATGTATGAAACAAAAATTACAATGCTGTATAGGCTTTTTGTTTCCGTTCCTGTCACAGATAACGTGGTACATTCAACGAAGTAGCCTTTCTCTAAATAGATATTTTCTATTCTTATTTGTTTGCCTCTACACAATATATAACCCTTACGTTCGCTTTAGCACATTTTATCTGAAGACCTAAAATAAGAACGTTGTGAACGATGCAACGATGTTTTGCACAGCAAGTGCATTCATAATACTACATGTAGTATGTTAATTACCTGTAAAAAGCTTTTTTAAAAAGAAGCCAATAGAAAATTTTACATAACTTTGGTACTTAACGGAATTTCTTTTGTTTGTCTGTTCTTAGTTCTGAAGATGGTAGTTATCCTACCGAAAATGGTCACCACTGTATAAATAATCTTTTAATGCTAAATGCGATTGAGAAAATATATACGAAAATTTCAAAAAGTTTTATAGATAGTTTTTAAAATTTTTATGATTTTACAGTTTATTGCATAATACATTGCATTTAATAACATGCGTTTGATGGGTTAGTGTACAATGTTTTCTGAAGATAGCAAATCGATCCTTTCAGCTAAATGGTCTTTGCTAATACAAAATTAGAGTGCGTTTACCCGTAAAACCGTACTTAATCATTACACAGATTCCAATATACTGGGTGCCCCATTTATGTACGACACCCCAATCACATTTTTGTCGAGAAGCAAAAGTAAAAGTATCAACCATACGTCGTGTAGCTACCAGAGGAACATGAACCGCATGATTGGGTTCCTTGTAACTTTGCTCGATGCGATGACATGAACAGCAGAACATCTATATGTTTTTTATCCGGCAGTCCTTTCTCTCCTCGAGCCTGTTCAAGAGCGTTTCACAGTACACCGTTCTCCGGCCATCCTGATTTAGGTTTTCCGTGATTTGCCTAAATCGCTCCAGGCATGTGCCGGGATGGTTCCTCTGAAAGGGCACGGCCGACTTCCTTCCCCGTCCTTCCCTAATCCGATGACACCGATGACCACGCTGTCTGGTCTCCTAACATGACGTTATTCAAGACTTACAATCGATAGCTGAGTTTCACTCTTCTGTACTCTATGGCGGACAGTGAAGGTATCCCGGGGTAAAGTAACTAGTCCACTTGGTCGTAACACAAGGAAAATGCACGACCGGCATTTAGTCAATCACAAAAAAAGAAAAGTAATGTTGAGGCAGTTTTTAATCGAGGACGAGACATTTCTGTACACAACGTATCGTTTGGAAGTACACTACTGGGCATTAAAATTGGTACACCAAGAAGAAATGCAGATGATAAACAGGTATTCATTGGACAAATACATTATACTAGAACTGACATGAGATTACATTTTCACGCAATTTGAGTGCATAGATCCTGAGAAATCAGTACCCAGAACAACCACCTCTGGCCGCAGTAACGGCCTTGATACGCCTGGCCATTGAGTCAAACAGAGCTTGGATGGCGTGTACAGGTACAGCTTCAACACGATACCACAGTTCATCAAGAGTAGTGACTGGCGTATTGTGCGAGTCAGTTGCTCGGCCATCATTGACCAGACGTGAGAGATCTGGAGAATGTGCTGGCCAGGGCAGCAGTCGAACATTTTCTGTATACAGAAAGGCCCGTAGAGGACCTGCAACATGCGGTCGTGCATTATCCTGCTGAAATGTAGGGTTTCGCAGGGATCGAATGAAGGGTAAAGCCACGGGTCGTAGCACATCTGAAATGTAACGTCCACTGTTCAAAGTTCCATCAATGCGAACAAGAGGTGACCGAGACGTGCAACCAATGGCACCCCAAACCATCACGCCAGTATGGCGATGTCGAATACACGCTTCCAAGGCGCTCCTGTCTGTCTGTGATGCAGCTCATAGTCCATGCTACTGCAAACGTCGTCGTCGAACTGTTCGTGCAGATGGTTGTTGTCTTGCAAACGTCTCCATCTGTTGACTCAGAGATCGAGACATGGCTGCACGATCCGTTACGGCCATGCGGATAAGGTGCCTGTCATCTCGACTGCTAGTGATGCGAGGCCGTTGGGATCCAGCACGGCGTTCCGTATTACTCTCCTGAACCCACCGATTCCATATTCTGCCAACAGTCATTGGATCTCAAGCAACGCGAGCAGCAATGTCGCGATACGATAAACCGCAATCGCAATAGGCTACAATCCGACCTTTATCAAAGTCAGAAACGTGATGGTACGCATTTCTCCTCCTTAGACGAGGCATCACAACAACGTTTCACCAGGCAACGCCGGTCGACTGCTGTTTGTGTATGAGAAATCGGTTGGAAACTTTCCTCACGTCAGCACGTTGTAGGTGTCGCCACCGGCGCCAACTTTGTGTGAATGCTCTGAAAAGCTAATCGTTTGCGTATCTCAGTAACCCAGCAAGAGAGAGACCATTACACAAAGTGGAATCGCCTCTTACCAGGTTATCCTTGTCTCTCTCTCTCCACAAGATGATCGCAGAAGCCATGTAAAGAAACTTTAGTATCTCACTCCACTCATTTTAGATGTTTTTGCAGTGCTAAATAAATAATGTAGCAATCAACAGACTTTGTGACTGATAGCGGTTTTCGAAAAACTTTTCAAGTAACTGGTTTTTTGTTTACTTATTGTTGGCTTTTAGCATACGTACCTTTTAGCCATCAGAAAAAAGGTATCGTCAGATAGGTAATGTTTGACCTCCATCATACCGACATTTTAGGGCGTACATTTGTAAATTTGTCATCAGATTGAAAATGCTGTATGTATTCACTTAGACTATTGGATACAATTGACCGCTAACCGCTGGTTTATATCAGAGCAGTTCATTCAGTTCGAGAATGACGTTCAGTGGCCGCCATTCCTTTGACGATCTTATGTCTTTTTGTGCTATACTGCTGGTTGTGACATATAGACAGTATTATGCATCACTAGGCAATGCGCCAGCACCTCACGAGTGAGATAATGGAGTCCAAAGTTTCCATTTCCTTAAAAATACATTTGTTGTTGAATTTCCCCAATTTTTTTGTACCGAAGAAGGGTTATTCTTCTTTCAGTTAGTAGTGGAACCCCAACGTATCTAAATTCTAGGCAACATGAAAAAATAACAAAACTGGTCGTTAGCGTATGTGTAATGCCGCTTGTGGGCTTTTGTTGAGCATCACTGTACTAAAAGACATGAAATTTCTGTGGTCTCGTTATGCATAACTGAACAGTGGATTAGGTTTGTCATAACAATAAAGTAAAACCACATGCCTTTCATAGTCCGAAATAACTCAATAAGTTCACTTTATTGGAAACGAAGCTTCAGTAAATACCAAATGTTGTGTAAGCTGAACATTGTTCAAAAACATGCTGAACGTAACTAAACCGTAGTTATTGTAACATGGACGTATTTTCTGATTGTTATAAACCACAAAACAAACGCATCAATGCAAAAAACAAGGATTTATAGTTTTGGAATTTCTTAATGCGTTCAGTTCCCTGTTGTACACGGGTATCATCAGTTTTATTTTTTCCACCACCTACTCCACAATAATCTCGAACTCCTCCAGGGCGTTTCTTATTTTGCAAAGCGTTATTCACTTTACTGCTTGATACCTTCAAAGACTGTTAAAAAGAGCGTTTTACTTTGCACAATCACCCCATACAGTTCCTATAACTTGCTAAACTTCATTTTGTTTGATGTGTGCACTCTTTTCCGGTTTGTTTCAAACCATTGTGAAAATTAATTTAGCAGGATATCATGAGATTTCCGCACAATAAAATTTGTCAAATTCTTTCCTAGCGTTGTCCTTGCCTACATTTTCCAAACATTTCCAGGGGAAGAGGTAACATCGGAGCCTTTTAGCGTTTTTGAAGACGTTTCTTTGAGTACAGTAGTCCCTATTTGGGATGCAACATTTTTCCTAATCTGTCCTGGTTCTCGTACTTACGTTTCCGTCCCTTTTTGGTCTCCCATTCAATAACTGATTTCCGTCTGGTCCAGGAATGTTATTTTATTCATCAGTAGTACACACATTCCGCTGTGGGCTCTCTTCATTTACTGTTATTCACCTTTTGTCATTGTCAACGTGGCTACTGCCAGGTCTGCAGTTCTCATCTTCATTACAAGTTACAGCCCCATCAATGGCTTCCTTACCCATAACTATACTTAATATTAAATCATTGTTACGGTTATTTTCATTTAGAGAACAACCTTTGTTTAGAATTTCCGCGCTTCAAGATGTACGCTGAAGAGCCAAAGAAACTGGTACACCTGCATGACATTGTGTAGGGCCCCCGCGAGAATGCCGAAGTGCCACAACACGACGTGACATGGACTCGACTAACGAGTAAAGTAGTGCTGGAGCGAATTCACACCATGAATCCTGCAGGGCTGCCCATAAATCCGTAACATTACCAGGGAATGGAGATCTCTTCTGGACAGCACCTTGCAAAGCATTCCAGATATGCTCAATAATGTTCATGTCTTGGGAGTTTGGTGGCCAGGGGTAGTTTTTAAACTCAGAAGAGTGTTCCTGGAGCCACCCTGTAGCAATTCTGGACGTGTGGGGTGTTTCATTGTTCTCCTGGAATTGCCCAAGTCCGTCGGAATGCACAGTGGACATGAACGGATGCAGGTGATCAGACAGGATGCTTACATACGTGTCACCTGTCAGAGTCGTATCTGGACGTATCAGGGGACTCCATCACTCCAACTGCACACTCCATTACAGAGCCTTTACCAGCTTGAACAGTCCCCTGCAGATATGCAGTGTCCATGGATTAATGAGGTTGTCTCCATACACGTACACGTCCATCCGCTCTATACAGTTTGAAACGAGACACGTTCGACCAGGCAACATTATTCCAGTCTACAACAGTCACCTAGGGTACACGAGTGGTGTATCGAGAGGTTGTAACAATGGAAAATTGTACTGAAATGCAGGAGGATCTGCAGCGAATTGACGCATGGTGCAGTGAATGGCAATTGAATCTCAATGTGGACAAGTGTAATGTGCTGCGAATACACAGAAAGATAGATCCTTTATCATTTAGCTACAAAATAGCAGGTCAGCAACTGGAAGCAGTTAATACCATAAATTATCTGGGAGTACGCATTAGGAATGATTTAAAATGGAATGATCATATAACGTTGATCGTCGGTAAAGCAGATGCCAGACTGAGATTCATTGGAAGAATCCTAAGGAAATGCAATCCGAAAACAAAGGAAGTAGGTTACAGTACGCTTGTTCGCCCACTGCTTGAATACTGCTCAGCAGTGTGGGATCCGCACCAGGTAGGGTTGATAGAAGAGATAGAGAAGATCCAACGGAGAGCAGCGTGCTTCGTTACAGGATCATTCAGTAATCGCGAAAGCGTTACGGAGATGATAGATAAACTCCAGTGGAAGACTCTGCAGGAGAGACGCTCAGTAGCTCGGTACGGGCTTTTGTCAAAGTTTCGAGCACATACGTTCACCGAGGATTCAAGCAGTATATTGTTCCCTCCTACGTATATCTCGCGAAGAGACCATGAGGATAAAATCAGAGAGATTAGAGCCCACACAGAAGCATACCGACAATCCTTCTTTCCACGAACAATACGAGACTGGAATAGAAGGGAGAACCGATAGAGGTACTGAAGGTACCCTCCGCCACACACCGTCAGGTGGCTTGCGGAGTATGGATGTAGATGTAGATGTAGAGTGGGCCTTTGGCTCTGAAAGCCAATATGGACGATGTTTCGTTAAATAGTTCGCACGCTGACACTTGTTGATATCCCAGCATTGAAATCTGCAGCAATTTGCGGAAGGGTTGCACTTCTGTCACGTTGAACTATTCTCTTCAGTCGTCGTTGATCCCTTTCTTGCAGGATCTTTTTCCGGCCGCAGCGATGTCGGAGATTTGATGTATTATCGGATTCCCGATATTCACGGTAGACTCGTGAAATGGTCGTACGGGAAAATCTCCACTTCTTTGCTGTCTCGGAGACGCTGTGTCCCATCGCTCGCGAGCCTTCTGTAACACCACGTAAGTCTTGATAACCTGCCATTGTAGCAGCAGTAACCGATCTAACAACTGCGCCAGACACTTGTAGTCTTATATAGGCGTTGCCGACCGCAGCGCCGTATTCTGCCTGTTTACGTATCTCTGTATTTGAATACGCGTGCCTGTACCAGTTTCTTTGGCTCTTCATTGTATTTTCTCCCTAACGGACGGAAGAAGAACGGAATGCCTAACGTTTTCATATTTTGTTTAGGTCTTTTTGGAGTAGTTTTGACGTGACCCTCCAAAGCAAACTTAACTTCACATACTTTTAAACCTCTAGATATATTAGATATCCTTATTGTAGTTTCAATAATACGTTACTGAAGATTGAAAAAATCCTCTAGCGTATCTGGTAATCATATAATTCACGACATCACAACACACAACCTAGTATTAGGTCCGTAAACAAAACACAGTTCACAGACCAAGGAAAGAAGGAATTTTGCTTGGTCTGTGCACATAGCTGATGTTGTCAACCAGCGTTTTCACATGGACGGTTTACCATCACTAGATCAGGGACTGGTAAGTGGCACTTGGTCTGCTGTAGCAAAACTACAATTTGGACTGTGGAATGTGGATTTGTGGCGCAAAATTAAAAATCAAACGTAGGCGAAGCGGTGCTTAGTCTTTCCCAGTATATCATGACAATCGTTGCTACGACGACAAAGGTGATATTTTCCAAATGGGTTGCGTTGTTCCAAATAGAATGCGCTCACATCAGAAAATTTAAAGGAACGGCGCTTCGCCTAGTGACGCACGGTCCGTGAGGACACTCGGTTGTCCTAGCCGGCCGGTGTGGCCGAGCGGTTCTAGGCGCTTCAGTCTGGAACTGAGCGACCGCTACGGTCGCAGGTTCGAATCCTGCCTCGGGCATGGATGTGCGTGATGTCCTTAGGTTAGTTTGGTTTAAGTAGTTCTAAGTTCTAGGGGACTGATGACCTCGGATGTCAAGTGCCATAGTGGTCAGAGCCATTTGAACCATTTGAGACGCATTCTCACAATAGACACTGTTACAGTATTGTCTTTGAATGTTTGGGCTGTCTTGGTATTAATGGCTATACACTTGCAAAGCTCTTACCTCTTATTTCTTTGGTTTTGTTTCTATCCTTCGTGCCACGTGACAGTCCCTTGTTTTCAAGAGGTAACTTGTGTACGGGAGTCTTCCACTACTAATTACACCTGTGGCTAGTCCAGTGGTTCTCAAGCTGGGGGTAAAATGAAATTTTCTGAGGGGTAAAAATAGCAGAATTCGATTGTGTTACTGTAATGAAATTAAATTATTTTTTATAAATATAATTATTACTGCCACTATTTCGTAGTTCTACAATACTGATTACTAAGTCACCAAACCTTATCTTTTTTTCAAACACGAGCATTAACTCGTGACACAATTTGGTTGATATTAAAGCTTATGAAACGAGTGTATGAATATCTTCCACTCACATAATCCACTTTTTACATACGAACTTTTAACTTCGTGCCGTGCATGTATGACGGTAAGATTGAGACGTACACTTCACATATGCTTTAATATCTCATCAAAACACCTCTGAGTTGTAGGTTCTTGCCACAATGGATCACAAATTGTTTCATTATTCATTTGGCAACAGATAATCCGTCTAATTGACACCACCACACAAATGTAACTAATGGTAACTAAATTGCTGCAGGGTCTTCACGACTTCATTGTTATTAGTAGCAGCTGCCACGCATAAAGCATTAACAGCCTAAAGTCTTCCATTTTCTACCAGTCCAGAAGCAACGAGTCCAGCAGTAAAGTAATTAACTAACAGCAAGTGTAGCGCACGCATGTTAATTCGGCTGCTTTTAAATAGTGGTGGTGTTGAGTCCGGGTGAAGCAAGAATCGCTAGGCAGAGATGTGGTGCAGACGAAGCATATTTTGTAGCAAGTATCTGTCCCCACTGTTTTAGCTCTCGTTTCTGAAGAGGAGTTAGAGGTAGCACTCGCGGGGTGCACTGCTAAGTGCTCCATCATTCTATAAAAAATGTTATTAGAAATAAGCAGAATCATAAATTCACAAGGCTGTTGCACTCAGTGACTGTTATATTCACTTGTAAGTTATAGACTACTGGCCATTAAAATTGCTACACCAAGAAGAAATGCAGATGATAAACGGGTATTCATTGGACAAATATATTATACTAGATTTGGCATGTGATTACATTTTCACGCAATTAGGGTGCATAGATCCAGAGAAATCAGTATCCAGAACAACCACCTCTGGCCGTAATATTCCGGGTTCGATTCCCGGCGGGGTCAGGTATTTTCTCTCCCTCGTGATGACTGGGTGTTGTGTGATGTCCTTAGGTTTAAGTAGTTCTAAGTTCTAGGGGACTGATGACCATGGATGTTAAGTCCCATAGTGCTCAGAGCCATTTGAACCATTTTTATAGCCGTAGTAACGGCCGTGATACACTTGGACATTGAGTAAAACAGAGCTTGGATGGCGTGTACAGGTACAGCTGCCCAAGCAGCTTCAACACCATGGGATCGAGACGATGGGATCGAGCACGGCGTTCCGTATTACCCTCCTGAACCCAGCGATTCCATATTCTGCTAACAGTCATTGCATATCGACCAACGCGAGCAGCAATGTCGCGATACGATAAAGCGCAATCGCGATAGGCTACAATCCGACCTTTTTCAAAGTCGGAAACGTGATGGTACGCATTGCTCCTCCTTACACGAGGCATCACAACGACGTTTCACCAGGCAACGCCGGTCAAGTTGTAAGTAGGCTGTTTATGTTTTCTTATTGGCAACATTACGTAGCGCTCTATATGAAAATCACTGGCTGTGCTCTGTGCAGTCAGTGGCTAGTTTGCATTGTTGTCTGCCATTGTAGTGTTGGGCAGCGGCAGCTGGATGTGAACAGCGCGTAGCGTTGCGCAGTTGGAGGTGAGTCGCCAGCAGTGGTGGATGTGAGGAGAGAGATGGCGGAGTTTTGAAATTACATATATTATGACTTGTGATGATATTAAGGTAAATACATTGTTTGTTCTCTATTAATATCTTTCATTTGCTAACTATCCCTATCAGTAGTTAGTGCCTTCCGTAGTTTGAATCTTTTATTTAGCTGGCAGTAGTGGCGCTCGCTGTATTGCAGTAGTTCGAGTAACGAAGATTTTTGTGAGGTAAGTGATTTCTGAAAGGTATAGTTTAATGTTACTCAGGGCCATTCTTTTGCAGGGATCTTTGATAGTCAGATTGCGTTGCGCTAAAAATATTGTGTGTCAGTTTAAGCACAGTCATGTATAATTGTTCAAAGGGGACGTTTCAAAGTGCTATTTGCGTATGAGAAATCGGTTGGAAACTTCAGCACGTTTAGGTGTCGCCACCGGCGCCTGCCCTGGTTGAATGCTCTGAAAAGCTAATCATTTGCATATCACAGCATCTTCTTCCTGTCGGTTAAATTTCGCGTCTGTAGCACGTCATCTTCGTGTTGTAACTACTTGTAATGACCAGTAATGTAGGTTGTAGCAATCAGTCGTCCTTTTAAATTTTATTGTGCAGCTCTAGTTTTCAGTAGTATTCAATGAACTGTGGATGAAGCCCGACCAACAGGCGTTACATGCATTTATCAAAAATGATAGTGCATTGAGAATGGCTAGTTTCTAGCTTAAATCTAGCTGTGCCAATAAAATTTAAAAAAGGACGACTGATAGCTGAAACCTATTATTTACAATTCAAGATACAATAGAAGGTCTCCAAAAGCTGTATTCGTCATTCTAAAAATAAAAGTGTTGAAATAGAATTTTTTTCAATCTAAAATTTAGTTAGGCACTGATGTTAATGACGTTCGTGGTGGGAGGTACTAGGTGATATCTGATCGACTTAGGGGTAATGGCCTCATTGTATATAATGCCGGAATGAGAAGAAATCCGTACAAATTCTATAATTTGAGCAGTCTTGTTTGTCGATGATAGTAATCTGTTAGGTCGAAGGTGTATTTACTACGTCCTTTGTTCCAACTGCTGTACGTAGTTCACTGTAGAACGCTTTGTGTGTCGGCCATTGTTAATGCTTCGAGGATTTTGAGGGATCTTCCGTACCTTATTGCCTCGACAACGGCGAATGTTTCACCTGTAGATATGGAAACATCAGTGGTAGTTAATACTTAATTTCTTCCGTAGTTTGCGTACAGAAGAAAGCGCATCTTGTACGGTTTTCCATATCCATTTCTAAGCCATCTGTACACAGGGTGCTCCAGGAAGATTGGTCGATATTTACGTATACTGCAGCAACGATTATTCTAAGCCAAGGAGTCTAGTAAACATGGGCTGCAAAATTCACACGCGTTAAGAGCTATGAGGACTTACTCGCTTGAAGAGATGTGTTTCACAGTCGCGAAGATTAGGTGAGCAGTCTTCTTTGTCGATGATAATGATGTGTTAGGTCGAAGTTTATTAACTTTGTCCTTTGTTCCAGTTGCTGTAACTAACTCACCGTAGAACGCTTTGTCTGTCGGTCATTATTTACACGACAGTGATCTTGAGGAACAATCCGCGCATAGCATGGGAGCATCGCTAGTAGCTCTTAAACTACGCGTTTCAGAGCACATGTTTACCAGATTTTTTCGCTTCGAATAACCATTATTGTCGTATTCCTAAATATTGATGATTTCTCTTGTGATACAGTGTAGCCTTAGTGAGTCAGGAGGAAGGGTACAGGATGACATTTATTGAACTATATGAAATAAAATCGCCATAACTTCTGAACGGTTTGCGTTAGGACTTTCAAACTGCGCAGTTGGCCGCGAAGCATGATGGGAATTAGTATGGCTTCCTTTAGCGAAGAAGCCCAGTTTCATTTGGTTGGGTTCGTCAAAATTGGCGCATTTGGGGGACTGAGAATCCGCATTTCGCGATCGCGAATTCTCTTCACCCTAAACGACTGTGTGGCGTGCAGTGTTCAGTCGCGGAATAATCGGTGCGATATTCCTTGATGGCACGGTCATTACAAAAAATGGTTCAAATGGCTCTGAGCACTATGGGACTTAACAGCTATGGTCATCAGTCCCCTAGAACTTAGAACTACTTAAACCTAACTAACCTAAGGACAGCACACAACACCCAGCCATCACGAGGCAGAGAAAATCCCTGACCCCGCCGGGAATCGAACCCGGGAACCCGGGCGTGGGAAGCGAGAACGCTACCGCACGACCACGAGATGCGGGCACACGGTCATTACAGAACGGTACGTGAAGGTTCTGGGAGATGATTTCATCCCCATTATCCAAAGTGGGAAAAACTAGTAGAAGCCGACATCGGGGAAGATCAGTTTGGATTCCGTAGAAATACTGGAACACGTGAGGCAATACTGACCTTACGACTTATCTTAGAAGAAAGATTAAGGAAAGGCAAACCTACGTTTCTAGCATTTGTAGACTTAGAGAAAGCTTTTGACAATGTTGACTGGAATACTCTCTTTCAAATTCTAAAGGTGGCAGGGGTAAAATACAGGGAGCGAAAGGCTATTTACAATTTGTACAGAAACCAGATGGCAGTTATAAGAGTCGAGGGACACGAAAGGGAAGCAGTGGTTGGGAAGGGAGTAAGACAGGGTTGTAGCCTCTCCCCGATGTTATTCAATCTGTATATTGAGCAAGCAGTAAAGGAAACAAAAGAAAAATTCGGAGTAGGTATTAAAATCCGGGGAGAAGAAATAAAAACTTTGAGGTTCGCCGATGACATTGTAATTATGTGAGGGACAACAAAGGACTTGGAAGAGCAGTTGAACGGAATGGACAGTGTCTTGAAAGGAGGATATAAGATGAACATCAACAAAAGCAAAACGAGGATAATGGAATGTAGTCGAATTAAGTCGGGTGATGTTGAGGGTATTAGATTAGGAAATGAGACACTTAAAGTAGTAAAGGAGTTTTGCTATTTGAGGAGCAAAATAACTGATGATGGTCGAAGTAGAGAGGATATAAAATGTAGAAGAGAGGATATAAAATTTAGACTGGCAATGGCAAGGAAAGCGTTTCTGAAGAAGAGAAATTTGTTAACATCGAGTATAGATTTAAGTGTCAGGAAGTCATTTCTGAAAGTATGTGGTGAGTAGTTAATTGGAAAAAAAATCGGAGGCCTTAGAACTTGAATGCACCTCGTAAGTTTGAAAACAAGCGGGAAGGTTGTATCTCCACACTGTAAAACTTTCACACATGCAGAATGAAAACTGTATTTGTACAAAAGTAGTGTGCATTTCTTTTGGAGTGACTCTCGTACATTCTTCATTTCCTACAAGGAAACAAGGAGGACGAGCCTGATTACCAGGAAGTCATGATGGAGGTTTTGTTTACTTTACTTTTCTACAAGGTGGCTCTGTTGTATCGTATTTACATTTTCTCATGACAGAAAGTGCTATGAATTAACGACAGACCCATTCATTACTCGGTGCTATTCACAGTCGTAGAGTACCGGTGCAGTATTTCGTGGTCGCTGAAGTGGAAGGGAAGGACCTGAATCCTATTGATTACGACGAAGGAATTTCCAAGCTCGCCCATCGCTACGATAAGTGCCTTAATTTAAATGGCAACTATATAGAAAAGTAGTATTGAAGTGTGGCTTTCATCTGTATATAATAAAAAAAAATTCCAATTATTTATTTTTAATTCCAAATCGTAATGTACTTTGTGGATAGCCCTCATATTTTAACTGTTATGTCCTTCAGCTGGCTTCTCCGACTCCAGGTTCCCTACCTCAAATTGTTCAGTCTAGCATCCTCTGTGTTGTGTTGAATTTTTGCACGCTCTTACGGGAACACCGTGTACGAGGTGCATTCAAGTTCTAAGGCCTCCGATTTTTTTTCTAATTAACTTCTCACCCGAAATCGATGAAACTGGCGTTACTTCTCGACGTAATCTCCCTGCAGACGTACACATTTTTCACAATGCTGGCGCCATGATTCCATGGCAGCGGCGAAGGCTTCTTTAGGAGTCTGTTTCGACCACTGGAAAATCGCTGAGGCAATAGCAGCACGGCTCGTGAATGTGCGGCCATGGAGAGTGTCTTTCATTGTTGGAAAAAGCCAAAAGTCACTAGGAGCCAGGTCAGGTGAGTAGGGAGCATGAGGAATCACTTCAAAGTTGTCATCGCCAAGAAACTGTTGCGTAACGTTAGCTCGATGTGCGGGTGCGTTGTCTCGGTGAAACAGCACACGCGCAGCCCGTCCTGGACGTTTTTGTTGCAGTGCAGGAAGGAATTTGTTCTTCAGAACATTTTCGTAAGATGCACCTGTTACCGTAGTGCCCTTTGGAACGAAATGGGTAAGGATTACGCCCTCGCTGTCCCAGAACATGGACACCATCATTTTTTCAGCACTGGCGGTTACCCGAAATTTTTTTGGTGGCGGTGAATCTGTGTGCTTCCATTGAGCTGACTGGCGCTTTATTTCCGGATTGAAAAATGGCATCCACGTATCATCCATTGTCACAACCGACGAAAAGAAAGATTGTTGTCACACGATGTTCTGCCTTCATTAAACTGTCGCACCCACGAACGCACTTTCGACACATCCATAACTCTGTCAGCACATGACTCCTTCAACTGTCGATAAATTTCAATTGGTTTCACACCACGCAAATTCAGAAAACGAATGATTGCACGCTGTTCAAGTAAGGAAAATGTCGCCATTTTAAGTATTTAAAACAGTTCTCATTCTCGCCGCTGGCGGTAAAATTCCATCTGCCGTATGGTGCTGCCATCTATGGGACGTATTGACAATGAACGCGGCCTCGTTTTAAAACAATTCGCATGTTTCTATCTCTTTCCAGTCCGGAGAAATCGGAGGCCTTAGAACTTGAATGCACCTCGTATTTCACCCTGTTCCCGTGAGTGGCGCCGTGACAGCATGTCTTCAAGATGGCTGCTACACTTCATGTTCTTCAGAAGCAACGTGCTGTCATAGAATTCATGTGCTGTGAAAACGAGACAGTGGGAAACATCCACACGAGGTTGAAAATGGTGTACGGAGATGCTGCTGTCGATCGCAGTACAGTTAGTCGGTGGGCAAGCAGGTTACGTGACGAAAGCGGGCACGGCAATGATGAGGATTGTCCTCGCAGCGGCAGGCCTCGTACTGCACACACTCCAGACAATGTGTTGAGAGTTAACGAACTGGTGGCTGCTGACAGACGCATCGCAGTGAACGAATTGTCACGCTACGTTGGTATAAGGGAAGGAAGTGTTTGCAGAATACTGCAAGTGTTGGCGTTAAAAAAGGTTTGTGTCAGGTGGGTTCCTAGGATGCTGAAAGTGGCTCACAAACTTTTGGAGCAGTACGAGAATGATGGAGATGAATTTCTTGGAAGAATTATGACAGGTGATGAAACGTGGCTCCATTATTTTTCACTAGAGACGAAGGGGCAATCACTGGAGTGGCAGCATGCAAATTCACCCAAGAAAAAAAAAAATTCAAAACCACACCTTCTGCTGAAAAAGTTATGGCCACGGTGTTTTTCGATTCTGAAGGACTCTCGCTTGTGGACATCGTGCAAAGTGGAACCACCATAAATTCTGACGCATATGTGACGACACTGAAGAAACTTCAAGCTCGACTGAGTCGTGTTCGACCACATCGGCAAAAGCAGGATGTTTTACTGTTGCACAACAATGCACAGCCGCATGTCAGCCAAAAAACCGTCGAAGCGATCACAAAACTCGGATGAATAACACTGAAACACACGCCTTACAGCCCTGACCTGGCTCCACGTGACTATCACCTCTTTGGGAAACTGAAAGACTCTCTTCGTGGAACAAGGTTTGAAGATGATGACTCCCATGTGCACGCTGCCAAACAGTGGCTCCATCAGGTTGGTCCAGGATTTTACCGTGCGGGTATACAGGCGCTGGTTCCAATATGGCGTAAGGCAGTTGAGAGGGATGGAAATTATGTGGAGAAATGAAAATATTGTTCCTGAAGGATGTATGTTGTTGTTGTTGCGGTCTTCAGTCCTGAGACTGGTCTGATGCAGCTCTCCATGCTACCCTATCCTGTGCAGTACTTACTGCAACCTACATCCTTCTGCTTAGTGTATTCATCTCTTGGTCTCCCTCTACGATTTTTACCCTCCACGCTGCCCTACAATGCTAAATTAGTGATCCCCTGATGCCTCAGCACATGTCCTACCAACCGGTCCCTTCTTCTTGTCAAGTTGTGCCACAAACTCCTCTTCTCCCCAATTCTATTCAGTACCTCCTCATTAGTTGTGTGATCTACCCATCTAATCTTCAGCATTCTTCTGTAGCACCACATTTCGAAAGCTTCTATACTCTTCTTGTCCAAACTATTTATCGTCCATGTTTCACTTCCATACATGGCTACACTCCATACAATACATGGCTACACTCCATACAAATACTTTCAGAAACGACTTCCCCGGCACTTAAATATATACTCGATGTTAACAAATTTCTCTTCTTCAGAAACGCTTTCCTTGCCATTGCCAGTCTACATTTTATATCCTCTCTACTTCGACCATCATCAGTTATTTTGCTCCCCAAATAGCAAAACTCCTTTACTACTTTGTCTCATTTCCTAATCTAATTTCCTCAGCATCATCCGACTTAATTCGACTACATTCCATTATCCTCGTTTTGCTTTTGTTGATGTTCATCTTATACCCTCCTTTCATGACACTGTCCATTCCGTTCAACTGCTCTTCCAAATCCTTTGCTGTCTCTGACAGAATTACAATGTCATCGGCGCACCTCAAAGTTTTTATTTCTTCTCCATGGATTTTAATACCTACACCAAATTTTTCTTTTGTTTCCTTTACTGCTTGCTCAATATACAGATTGAATAACATCGGGGAGAGGCTACAACCCTGTCTCACTCCCTTCCTAACCACTGCTTCCCTTTCGTGCCGCTCGACTCTTATAACTGCCATCTGGTTTCTGTACAAATTGTAAATAGGCTTTCGCTCCTTGTATTTTACCCCTGCCACCTTTAGAATTTGAAAGAGAGTATTCCAGTCAACATTGTCAAAAGCTTTCTCTAAGACTACAAATGCTAGAAACGTAGGTTTGCCTTTCCTTAATTTTTTTTCTAAGATAACCCGTAAGGTCAGTATTGCCTCACGTGTTCCAACATGTATGTATGTACACACTGTAAAACTTTCAAACGTGTAGAATAAAACATGGATTTAAAAAAAAACAGTGTGCATTTCTGTTGGAGTGCCCCTCGTACATGTCAATTAACAGCACAGATGTGTTAACTTTTTTGTAAATAAGCTGGAAAACAGTAACGCTAGAAAAAGCGGTAGACAAGTTACTTCCATATCTCCCGTCCCAGGTTCCCTACCTCATATTGTTCATTGGAACATTCTCAATGGCTATGTACGCTCTTACAGAAACACTCTCAGTGCAGAAGAGACCAAATGGCAGCGCACAAAGTTGTACCACGCGTGGAGGAAGTAGATGCTGCGTGTTGCTTCTTCCTTCATGACAAACGGGAAGTTCCGCATGGACAATGAATCACACGTGTGTGAGATACAGTCGTCAGTTTTTGTTTCCATAAACAAAGGTCCGGCCAGAGGTGGGCGCCACATCACAACCCTACGGACAGATTAATGCTTCTGTCCAGACTCGCAAATCGACGCGTTTTTATTGTCCGGTGTCGCAGTAGCTCAGGCAGCCGAGCGCGTTCCAGCTACACGTGCAGGGTGAAGAAAAATTCGCGCACTCGGACTTTGCAGAGTGATTCCTCACATACTGGTAGCACAAAAATCTCTGTCACAAAATTTCGTCCTGCGCATATTTCGGGCAGTAAATGAACATTAAAGGTCGGCAATCTGGCAACACTGTAATCACGTGTACGGTAACTATCGCTGTCAGCACATCGCAGTAGTGCTGTGCAGTTGACGCACTGGACAGCGTTCTGGGTTAGCATGCAGGAGGTCGAGGGTTCGATTCTGGTCAAGGCTTATTTGTTTTTATTTGCTTAGTCTGCATGGCACAGTATCTGGCGTCTTAATCGTCACACAAGCTGTTGGCATACTCTGGATCAGGTGGTCGAGCAGCTGCTGGGCTATAGCCTCCCATTCTTACACAAGTGCCTGTTGGAGCTCTTGAACTGTCGTAGGGGTTTGAAGACGTTCAGCGATACGTCGACCGAGAGCATCCCAGACGTGCTCGATGGAGTTGAGGTCTGGAGAACAGGCAGGCCACTCCATTCGCCTGATATATTCTCTTTCAAGGTACTCCTCCACGATGGCAGCTCGGTGGAGCCGTGCGTTATCATCCATCAGGAGGAAGGTGGGACCCACTGCACCCCTGAAAAGGCAGACATACTGGTGCAAAATGACCTACCGATACACCTGACCTGTTACAGTTCCTCTGTCAAAGATAAGTAGGGATGTACGTGCACCAGTCATAATCCAACCTCACATCATCAAACCACGACCTCCATACAGGTCCCTTTCAAGGACATTAAGGGGTTGGTATCTGGTTTTTGGTTAACGCCAGATGAAAACCCGGTGAGAATCGCTGTTCAGACTATACCTGGACTCGTCTGTGAACATAACCTGGGGCTACTGTTCCAATGACCATGTACCGTGTTCTTGACACCAGGCTTTACGGGCTCTCCTGTGACCAGGGGTCAGTGGAATGCAACTTGCAGGTCTCCGGGCGAATAAACCGTGTCTGTTCAGTCGTCTGTAGACTGTGTGTCCCGAGCGAGGCTACCTGCAGTACTCCGTGGCCGTCTGCGGGCACTGATGGTGAGATATCGGTCTTCTTGTGGTGTTGTACACTGTGGACGTCCCGTACTGTAGCGCCTGGACACGTTTCCTGTCTGCTGGAATCGTTGCCATAATCTCGAGATCACACTTTGTGGCACACGGAGGGCCCGTGCTACGACCTGCTGTGTTTGACCAGCCTCCAGTCGCCCTAGTATTCTGCCCCTCGTAACGTCATCAATATGTGTTCTTTGAGCCATTTTCAACACACAGTCACCATTAGCATGTCTGAAAACGTCTGCACACTTACTCGCTGCACCGTACTCTGACATGCACCAACACACCTCTGCGTATGTGGACTGCCGCCAGAGCCACCGTGCGACGACCGGAGGTGAAATGCACCGTATGGTCATACCCAGAGGTGATTTCAAATGTTCAAATGTGTGTGAAATCTTATGGGAGGGTCATCAGGCTTTAAGCTTACACACTACGTAACCTAAATTATCCTAAGGACAAACTCACACACCCATGCCCGAGGGAGGACTCGAACCTCCGCCGGGACCACCCGAGGTGATTTAAACCCGCAAACCACCCACCAGAGCGTTGTTTCGCCATGTATCAGCATTATCCTTAATTTATGAGCATCAGTTTACATCAATAACACCCACATCAAAACTTCGCATGATCAGCCCCCAGAACTAAATTTCCATCTCCTCCATACTGCGCAACATTCACTCTAGATGTCGTCTACGACAACCTCCCCCCCCTCTCTCTCTCTCCCAGTCCTGAACACACACACGCACACACACACGCACACACACACGCACACACACACACACACACACACACACACACACACACACACACACACGGCCACAACAGCACGTTCAAATGGTTCAAATGGCTCTGAGCACTATGGGACTCAACATCTGAGGTCACCAGTCCCCTAGAACTTAGAACTACTTCAACCTGACTAACCTAAGGACATCACACACATCCATGCCCGAGGCAGGATTCGAACCTGCGACCGTAGCAGTCACGCGGTTCCGGGCTGAAGTGCCTAGAACCGCACGGCCGCCGCGGCCGGCACAACAACACGTAATGACGGCGAAAACACTATGCAAGTTCGAAAAATGGCAGAAAATGTATGTGAAACGACAAAAGTGGTTGACATCAGCGTGTTATCAAACCACAAGCAAAGCAGACAAACACCACAACATCTAAGCCGTAAGTAACACGCAACACAACGCGATACATACATCGTTCGGAAATGCATAACAAACAAAAATAAAAAATTACGTTTTGCTGTTTGCAGATGACAAGTTGTGGATTGTGAATCAGACGAAAAGCTACCAACATAAACATGCAGTAGCTTCATGTACGGTATGTAAACTAATGCATACATCCCCTTATTTCCAAATATGCTATAAAACCAGAGCTTTAGACATATTTTAATAAACAGCATGCAGTGCATCAACCGAATAATACATAGGCCTATCTCGACTGAGAACTGTAAACGAACCATATACGTATAATATCCAACAACACTCACTTAATTCACAAATGTAAATATTTGCCGGCCGGTGTGACCGAGCGGTTCTAGGTGCTTCAGACTGGAACCGCGAGACCGCTACGGTCGCATGTTCGTATCCTGCCTCGGGCATGGATGTGTGTGATGTCCTTAGGTTAAGTAGTTCTAAGTTCTAGGGGACTGATGACAGATGTTAAGTCCCATAGTGCTCAGAGCCATATGAACCATTCTGTAAATATTTAGTACCAAGTGCTCTCCTTAAACGTTAATATCTAATGACAGTTTCACAGAAAGAAAATAAAGTAACGCACTGAAGATACCAAGAAAAGTGTTGGAATATGTCTGGGTAAAACAAAACTTCAAACATGTCTCGCATACGTCGGATTCCTCGTCCAAGAAATCTGCAAGCGCAGAGTGGACACAATAGAGAAAGTTCTCGCGCGTATGTTACACACGTGTGTTCAAGTACAGGTCCGTACGAATGTGCTCAGATCAGTGACACAGCATCCGTCTAAGCGATATGTAAAATCGTTTACAATTGACGGTGGAGTGTTTGAACACCTTTTGTGAGGAAATGTACACCACTAAAGAGAACATTATATTACAATCTTTTATTTATCACCACCTGCATTTGTGCTGTTCCTCGTTGTTTTCATGAGTTTCCTCGGAAACTTAAGAACAGGACATTCGTTCATCTGACTTTTTTGTTTGTTCAGAATCACTACTAGCATATACAGGGTATCAGTTACTGAACTATATGGAAAAAAAATGTAAATCAGTTGCAAACTTGGGCGTGCGCACACTTTATTCAACATGTAAAAGTGACGACGGATATTCGGATTTAGGTTATGACATGTTCGATATACCTGCAAATATTGGCGGTGGTGTGGCGCAGACGAATGGCGAAATTCTAAATGACCCGCTGAAGTGTCGGAACATCGATGTTGTCGATGACTTCCTGAATGGCTGTTTTCAGCTCAGCAGTGGTTTCGGGGCTATTGCTGTACACTTTGTCTTTAGTAAAGTCGCACAAAAAGAAGTCTCATGTGTTTAGATCCGGAGAACGCGGCGGTGAATCGAGGCCTATGCCAGTGGCCTCTGGGTATCCCAGAACCAGATTGCGGTCCCCAAAGTGCTCCGCGAGGACATCAAACACTCTCGTGCTTCGATGGGGTCGAGCTCCGTCTAGCATGAACCGCATCTTGTCGAAATCAGGGTCACTTTGGATGTTGTTGTTGTTGTGGTCTTCAGTCCTGAGACTGGTTTGATGCAGCTCTCCATGCTACTCTATCCTGTGCAAGCTTCTTCATCTCCCAGTACCTACTGCATCCTACATCCTTCTGAATCTGCTTAGTGTATTCATCTCTTGGTCTCCCCCTACGATTTTTACCCTCCACGCTGCCCTCCAATACTAAATTGGTGATCCCTTGATGCCTCAGAACATGTCCTACCAACCGATCCCTTCTTCTGGTCAAGTTGTGCCACAAACTTCTCTTCTCCCCAATCCTATTCAATACTTCCTCATTACTTACGTGATCTACCCATCTAATCTTCAACATTCTTCTGTAGCGCTTTGTTTCTGGATTGAAAAATGACATCCACGTCTCATTCATTGCCACAACCGACGAAAAGAAAGTCCCATTCGTGCTGTCGTTGCGCGTCTACATTGCTCGGCAACGTGCCACACGGGCAGTCGTGTGGTCGTCCGTCAGCATTCGTGGCACACACCTGGAAGACACTTTTCGCATTTTCAGGTCGTCATGCAGGATTGTGTGCACAGAACTCACAGAAATGCCAACTCTGGAGACGATGTGTTCAACAGTCATTCGGCGATCCCCCAAAATAATTCTTTCCACGTTCTCGATCGTGTCGTCAGACCGGCTTGTGCGAGCCCGAGGTTGTTTCGGTTTGTCGTCACACGATGTTTTGCTTTCATTAAACTGTCGCACCCACGAATGCACTTTCGACACATCCGTAACTCCGTCACCACATGTCTCCTTCAACTGTCGATGAATTTCAATTGGTTTCACACCACGCAAATTCAGAAAACGAATGATTTCATGCTGTTCAAGTAAGGAAAACGTCGCCATTTTAAGTATTTAAAACAGTTCTCATTCTCGCCGCTGGCGGTAAAATTCCATCTGACATACGGTGCTGCCACCTCTGGGAAGTATTGACAATGAACGCGGCTTCATTTTAAAACAATGCGCATGTTTCTATCTCTTTCCAGTCCGGAGAGAAAAATCGGAGACCTTAGAACTTGAATGCACCTCGTACATAGACGTGTCGCAAGGAGAGGGCGACATGCGGTATAATGAACGTCTTTCAGTACAACGATTTCGATACAACTGTTCTAATACAGTGGATGCTTCTATCCAGGTCGCTGGTCTTGACGCTTCTGTAGAACTCGTAGAACTGGACCGCGACTAGTCGCGAGCGGCGCTTGTGTTCTCTTCGCTGTCGCGTTGTCATCCTAGAGACATACCAGCCATCATCAACCCAGCCATCATCAACGTCCACGCAGAAACCCCCTACTGTTGCTTCAATTACAAAAACAGCTGCTGTCGAACGCTGTGATCTGATACGTCACAATCAGAGTAATATAGAAACTGAACCCGAGGTCTGTCAAAGTAATTTCGGAGGTTGTTAACAGATATTTACTGAATGCCTGGTATGTGGTATCGCAGTCGCCAGTGTGAATCGCGTATCACTGTATATGTGAATCTACACGGTGGTCCATTGATCGTGACTGGGCCAAACATCTCACGAAATAAGCAACAAACGAAAATACAACAAAGAACGAAACCCGTCTAGCTTGAAGGGGGAACCCAGATGGCGCTGTGGTTAGCCCGCTAGATGGCGCTGCCATAGGTCAAAAGGATATCAACTGCGTTTTTTAAAAATAGGAACCCCCATTTTTATTACATATTCGTGTAAAATGAATGTTTTAGTTGGACCACTTTTTTCGCTTTGTGATAGATGGCGCAGTAATAGTCACAAACCTGTGGCTCACAATTTTAGACGAACAGTTTGCAACAGGTAGGTTTTTTAAATTAAAATACAGAACGTAAGTACGTTTGAATATTTTGTTTACGTTGTTCGAACGTGATACATGTACCTTTGTGAACTTATCATTTCTGAGAACGCAAGCTGTTACAGCGTGATTGCTTGTAAATACCACATTAATGCAATAAATGCTCAAAATGATGTCCGTCAACCTCAATGCATTTGGCAATACGTGTAACGACATTCCACTCAACAGCGAGTAATTCGCCTTCCGTAATGCTGGCACATGCATTGACAATGCGCTGATGCATGTTGTCAGGCGTTGTCGGTGGATCACGATAGCAAATATCTTTCTACTTTCCCCACAGAAGGAAATCCGGGGACGTCAGATCCGGTGAACATGCGGGCCACGGTATTGTGCTTCGACGAGCCATCCACCTGTCATGAAATATGCTATTCGATACCACTTCAACCGCATGGTCATCCATCATGTTGGAAGTGCATCGCCATTTTGTCATGCAGTGAAAGATCTTGTAGTAACATCGGTAGAACATTACGTAGGAAATGAGCATACATTGCACCATTTAGGTTGCCATCGATAAAATGGGGGCCAGTTATCTTTCGTCCCATAATGCCGCACCATACATTAACCCGCGAAGGTCGCTGATGTTCCACTTGTCGCACACATCGTGGATTTTCCGTTCCCCAATAGTGCATGTTATGCCGCTTTACATTATTGCTGTTGGTGAATGACGCTTCGTCGGTAAATAGAACGCGTGCAAAAAATCTGTCATCGTCCCGTAATTTCTCTTGTGCCCAGTGGCAGAACTGTACACGACGTTCAAAGTCGTCGCCATGCAATCCCTGGTGCATAGAAATATGGTACGGGTGCAATGGATGTTGATGTAGCATTCTCAACACCGACGTTTTTGAGATTCCCGATTCTCGCACAATTTGTCTGCTACTGATGTGCGGATTAGCCGCGACAGCAGCTAAAACACCTACTTGGGCATCATCATTTGTTGCAGGTAGTGGTTGACATTTCACATGTGCCTGAACACTTCCTGTTTCCTTAAATAACGTAACTATCCGGCGAACGGTCCGGACACTTGGATGATTTCGTCCAGGATACCGAGCAGCATACATAGCACACGCCCGTTGGGCATTTTGATCACAATAGCCATACATCAACACGATATCGACCTTTTCCGCAATTGGTAAACGATCTATTTTAAGACGGGTAATGTATCACTAAGCAAATACCGTCCACACTGGCGGAATGTTACGTGATACCACGTACTTACGTCCCAAAATGGTAAGCTCAAGGTGTAAAAAAGATCTGAGGATGGTCATTACGGACTGAAACCGGTCATCATCTAAAGAATTCATATTGTGATCAAAGACTGGAATAAAAAAACATTTGACAGTATTGGATCACTGTTTGTGCACGCGACCATGTCGCAGTTGGTGATGTTGATAAGATTTCAAAGTGGTGCAAAGATTAGCAACTTGCTTTAAATATTCAAAAATGTAAAATTGTTCACTTTACAGAACGAAAAAGTGTAATATCCTATGACTATATATCAAGGAAGAATGCCTCAACATGCGGTAGCGTTCTCGCTTCCCACGCCCGGGTTCCCGGGTTCGATTCCCGGCGGGGTCAGGGATTTTCTCTACCTCGTGATGGCTGGGTGTTGTGTGCTGTCCTTAGGTTAGTTAGGTTTAAGTAGTTCTAAGTTCTAGGGGACTTATGACCATAGCAGTTGAGTCCCATAGGGCTCAGAGCCATTTGAACCAATGCCTCAACATGAGATTTAGGTCATCACTCACAGCATACCGCATACTCCATCAATGAGTCACTGTTGGAGCCATCAAAGTCATACAAATACCTGGAGGTAACACTTTGTAGGGACGTGAAGTGAAATGGTCACATAGGTAAAGCAGGCGATGGACTTCGATTTATTGGTAGGGCACTGGGGAGTTGCAGTCGGTTTACCACGTAGATTGCTTACAAGAGACTCGTGCGACCGGTTCTAGAATACTGCTGAACCTTGTGGGACCTGTACCAAATAGGAATAACAAGGAATATTGAACGTTTACAGAGAAGGGCAGCACAAATGGTCACATCTTTGTCTGGCCCATGGAAAAGTGTCACAGAGATGCTGAAGGAACTGAACTGGCAGACTCTTGAAGACAGACGTAAACTACCCCGAGAAACTGTGTTAACAAAGTTTCAAGAACCGTCTTTAAACGATGACTCTAGGAATATGCTACAACCCCCTGTGGTGTCACCGCCAGACACCACACTTGCTAGGTGGTAGCCTTTAAATTGGCCGCGGTCCGTTAGTATACGTCGGACCCGCGTGTCGCCACTATCAGTGATTGCAGACCGAGCGCCGCCACACGGCAGGTCTAGAGAGACTTCCTAGCACTCGCCCCAGTTGTACAGCCGACTTTGCTAGCGATGGTTCACTGACAAAATACGCTCTCATTTGCCGAGACGATAGTTAGCATAGCCTTCAGCTACGTCATTTGCTACGACCTAGCAAGGCGCCATTACCAGTTACTATTGATGCTGTAAAACATGTACCGTCAAGAGCGACGCTCACCATTAATGGATTAAAGTTAAGTATTCCACCAGCTACTTTTCTAAAGTCTTAATGTCCTTGTCCTGCTCCAGACCTCACGCCAGTCTGCGTGAGCTGAAACGCGTGCCTTTCGGCTTCCTCTAGTACCCGGTGTTGGCTCTCCTGCCAACCCACAACACCCCCTATGTATCGCTCACACGGGGATCGTGAGGATAAGACTAGAATAACTACGGCACTCACAGAGGCATCCGAACAGTCGTTCTTCCCACTCTCCGTATGTGAATGTAAAGGGGAGAAACCCTGATAACTGGTGCAACGGGACGCGCCCTCTGCCTCTTCATAGTGGTTTGCAGAGTATAGATGTAGACGTAGAAATAGAGTATTGTGTAGACGCGAATGGGCACCTTGTAGTGTTTCGTAAGTAGAGTTGAATAAATGTTGTATCTTAGGTAAAGATTTTCAACTTTGTTTCGCGATTAGTCGGTATTTTATTCAAATGTGAAATGGTCAAAACGTAGTAAAACACCCGTCGCCTTCACACTATTATCATAAGGGATCGGGAATTTAAAGTAATACATGTGATTCATCAATTTCTCCAGGCGTCATAAAATACGCCTGGAGAAACTGAAGAATCACATCACATACCTCTACGGGGAGGAGATGTATCGCAACATGAAACTGATCGACAAGCTGCGTCATCGCGGAAGTCTTCTACTGAGTTCTTTTGTTTTTCTTCTGAAGTGCAGAGAAGAGCGTGTGGTACCGAATTGTGCTAAGGTCAAGGTCAAGTATCACATCGACTCAGTGGCGGCTAGAAGAATCAAGAAACGTGCCAGCCTAGGTTTGGTACGAGAGAGAGTTCGCTTCACGCGGTGGCGCTTGGACACTACCAACAAAGAACTCCTACAGTTACAACTGGCCAACCGGTTCAACCCCTGGACTTGGGATTGGGTTGATGGAGTCACAGGGGCTACGGTGGACTCAACCCAGAGGAAGTCAGCCGAACGACAGGCATCCAAGTTTGAACGTACAGGGCTATTACAAATGATTGAAGCGATTTCATAAATTCACTGTAGCTCCATTCATCGACATATGGTCACGACACACTACAGATACGTAGAAAAACTCATAAAGTTTTGTTCGGCTGAAGCCGCACTTCAGGTTTCTGCCGCCAGAGCGCTCGAGAGCGCAGTGAGACAAAATGGCGACAGGAGCCGAGAAAGCGTATGTCGTGCTTGAAATGCACTCACATCAGTCAGTCATAACAGTGCAACGACACTTCAGGACGAAGTTCAACAAAGATCCACCAACTGCTAACTCCATTCGGCAATGGTATGCGCAGTTTGAAGCTTCTGGATGCCTCTATAAGGGGAAATCAACGGGTCGGCCTGCAGTGAGCGAAGAAACGGTTGAAAGCGTGCGGGCAAGTTTCACGCGTAGCCCGCGGAAGTCGACGAATAAAGCAAGCAGGGAGCTAAACGTACCACAGCCGACGGTTTGGCAAATCTTACGGAAAAGGCTAAAGCAGAAGCCTTACCGTTTACAATTGCTACAAGCCCTGACACCCGATGACAGAGTCAAACGCTTTGAATTTTCGGCGCGGTTCCAACAGCTCGTGGAAGAGGATGCGTTCAGTGAGAAACTTGTTTTCAGTGATGAAGCAACATTTTTTCTTAATGGTGAAGTGAACAGACACAATGTGCGAATCTTCGCGGTAGAGAATCCTCACGCATTCGTGCAGCAAATTCGCAATTCACCAAAA
The DNA here is from genome assembly GCF_023864275.1 of Schistocerca cancellata. Taxonomy (NCBI): domain Eukaryota; kingdom Metazoa; phylum Arthropoda; class Insecta; order Orthoptera; family Acrididae; genus Schistocerca; species Schistocerca cancellata. The sequence goes on from NC_064636.1 coordinate 51,149,617, forward strand.
CTTAACGTGTTTTGTGCAATCTCACGGTTTAAAGTTTACGGCCCCTTTTTCTTCTGCGAAAAAAACGTTACAGGGCACGTGTATCTGGACATGCTGGAAAATTGGCTCATGCCACAACTGCAGGCCGACAGCGCCGACTTCATCTTTCAACAGGATGGTGCTCCACCGCACTTCCATCATGATGTTCGGCATTTCTTAAACAGGAGATTGGAAAACCGATGGATCGGTCGTGGTGGAGATCATGATCAGCAATTCATGTCATGGCCTCCACGCTCTCCCGACTTAACCCCGTGCGATTTCTTTCTGTGGGGCTATGTGAAAGATGCAGTGTTTAAACCTCCTCTACCAAGAAACGTGCCAGAACTGCGAGCTCTCATCAACGATGCTTTCGAACTCATTGATGGGGACATGCTGCGCCGAGTGTGGGAGGAACTTGATTATCAGCTTGATGTCTGCCGAATCACTAAAGGGGCACATATTGAACATTTGTGAATGCCTAAAAAAACTTTTTGAGTTTTTGTATGTGTGTGCAAAGCATTGTGAAAATATCTCAAATAATAAAGTTATTGTAGAGGTGCGAAATCGCTTCAATCATTTGTAATAACCCTGTATATTGGAGAAAAAACCTTATGATGGCAGTGGAAAGCCCATCATAAATCTCACTAACAAGGAACTGCATGATGACGCTATTTCGGTTCTTAAGAAAGGATTGAATTTCGCTCCGACTCCTATAGATGTACCCATTGCTGACATCATTAGCACAATGGAACAAACAGCTGTTCGACTTCCACCTGAAGCTGCTGAAGAAGTTCGCAGCTAAAGTAGTACAGTTTATCGCCTTTTCGAATGGATACGACGCGGATTTTGTTGGAAAGATTAACAGGGGTGTGTTACGGAAGATAAACATGAAACATAACACTGCTCGCACCCCACTCACACCCGGAATATTAACTTCCCTAAAGCCAGCAATTAGCGGTTTAGCTATTGGGGGTAAACTCCGCAGCATACCTTTCTATGGTAACATTACGAGGAGAATCGGCAAATGCTTAAGTTCTAAGGGAATAAATCCGGCTTTTTATATTCCTAAAAACAATGGACAGACGTTCAGGCACAAGGATGCTGCAACATGGAATAGTTTCAAGTCGTCGGGGGTATATAGTATCGCCTGTGATGATTGTGGTGCGGAGATCATAGGCCAGACAGGAAGAAGTTTTGAGACCCGCTTTAAGAAGCACATCAGCGACACAGGCTCAAAATCGGCCGTAGGTGCGCATTTGCGGGAAACGGGTCACCATATAACCGGTACCCAGAACAACATGCCGGTGTTACACTTGGAAAGCCGGACTGTGTGGCCGTGCGGTTCTACGCGCTTCAGTCTGGAACCGCGTGACCGCTACGGTCGCAGGTTCGAATCCTGCCCCGGGCATGGATGTGTGTGATGTCCTTAGGTTAGTTAGGTTTAAGTAGTTCTAAGTTCTAGGGGACTGATGACCACAGATGTGCTCAGACCCATTTCAACCATTTTTTTTACACTTGGAAAGTAAGGGCAACACCCTTAATGTTTTACAAGTGGTTGCAATCTTCAGAGTTATGAAGAAATCCCCTCGCTCCTCTCTTAATGCCCAGACCGATCTGAGGCACAAGGGTCTTTTAGAAAATTTTGATTACCTAAAAAGAGGTAGCCTTACCCATATAGCTCACTTGTTAGTAGGTTCTGTCCAATATAAACTACTGGCCATTAAAATTGCTACACCAAGAAGAAATACAGATGATAAACGGGTATTCATTGGACAAATATATTATACTAGAACTGACATGTGTTTACATTTTCACGCAGTTTGGGTGCATAGATCCTGAGAAATCACTACCCAGAACAACCACCTCTAGGCGTAATAACGGCCTTGATACGCCTGGGCGTTGAGTCAAACAGAGCTCGGCTGGCGCGTACAGGTACAGCTGGCCATGCAGCTTCAACACGATACCACAGTTCATCAAGAGTAGTGACTGGCGTATTGTGACGAGCCAGTTGCTCGGCCACCACTGACCAGACGCTTTCAATCGGTGAGAGATCTGGAGAATGTGCTGGCCAGGGCAGCAGTCAAACATTTTCTGTATCCAGAAAGACCCGTACACGACGTGAAGCATGCGGTCGTGTATTATCCTGCTGAAATGTACGGTTTCCCAGGGATCGAATGAAGGGTAGAGCCACGGATCGTAACACATCTTAAATGTAACGTCTACTGTTCAAAGTGCCGTCAATGCGAACAAGAGGTGACCGAGACGAGTAACCAATGGCACCCCTTACTATCACGACGGGTGATACGCCAGTATGGCGATGACGAATACACGCTTCCAATGTGCATTCACCGCGTTTTCGCCAAGCACGGATGCCACCATCATGATGCTGTAAACAGAAACTGGATTCGTCCGAAAAAATGACGTTTTGCCATTCGTGCACCCAGGTTCGTCGTCGAGTACACCATCGCAGGCGCTCCTGTCTGTGACGCAGCGTCAAGGGTAACCGCAGCCACGGTCTCCGAGCTGATAGTCCATGCTGCTGCAAACGTCGTCGAACTGTTCGTGCAGACGGTTGTTGTCTTGCAAACGTCCCTATCTGTTGAGTCAGGGACCGAGACGTGGCTGCACGATCCGTTACAGCCATGCGGATAAGATGCCTGTCATCTCGACTGCTAGTGATACGAGGCCGTTGGGATCCAGCACGGCGTTCCGTATTACCCTCCTGAACGCACCGATTCGATATTCTGCTAACAGTCATTGGATCTCGACCAACGCGAGCAGCAATGTCCCTATACGATAAACCGCAATCGCCATAGGCTACAATGCGACCTTTATCAAAGTCGGAAACGTGATGGTACGCATTTCTCCTCCTTAGACGAGGCATCACAGCAACGTTTCACCAGGCAACGCCGGTCAACTGCTGTTTGTGTATGAGAAATCGGTTGGAAACTTTCGTCATATCAGCACGTTGTAGGTGTCGCCACCGGCACCAACCTTGTGTGAATGCTCTGAAAAGCTAACCATTTGCATATCACAGCATCTTCTTCTTAAATTTCGCGTCTGTAGCACGTCATCTTCGTGGAGTAGAAATTTTAATGGCCAGTAGTGTATTTTTTATGCGTACTGCAGGCCTTATGCATTCAGAACCACCACATTTATTATTCTTATGGTTTTAACTAACTGCCCATTTCATATTGGACACCTAGTATGGTATTAGATTTCTTTTTATAAAAAAATAGACATAAGGAATTGTTCATCAAACGTTGAGCACCCCGCACTCTTCACGCCTTGTCCACGTCATCCGGCCTCTGGCTATTCCCGCGCCACTGCGTGAGCGCTTTGCTTTCCGGGTTCCGGCCAGTAGGTCAGGCCGTGCCCGCTGCCGGCCGGCTCTTCTCAGCTCTCACGGTATGCTCTGATATGTTTACATGGCCCTAATTCCGCTGTTTGTTCATGCTGATGGCCTGCTCTTCGGTGTTCGTGGTTAGGGGTGTTTTATCAGCTTCGTATTTTTTTTTTCTAGGTCATTGCCGCTCGCGGCATTTAAAAAATTAAAAATTGAAAGATTTTTAAATTTTAACTACCGCTTTCACCAAATGACGCTATATTGGACGTGAATGGTGGGGAGTGACTATAGGGCTGTGTTGAACGTTACTATGTTATAAACAGCGTATGTGAGTACTTTCTTGTTCATTCAAAAAACTGGCTATTTAAAAGTTTTATGCCTCAGAATTGGGGGATCGAATAGTTTATATGAGCCCTTATTATACAGGGTGATTCAAAAAGAATACCACATCTTTAGGAATTTAAAACTCTGCAACGACAAAAGGCAGAGCTAAGCACTATCTGTCGGCGAATTAAGGGAGCTATAAAGTTTCATGTAGTTGTACATTTGTTCGCTTGAGGCGCTGTTGACTAGGCGTCAGCGTCAGTTGATGCTAAGATGGCGACCACTCAACAGAAAGCTTTTTGTGTTATTGAGTACGGCAGAAGTGAATCGACGACAGTTGTTCAGCATGGGGCACTGAGAATCCGCGGGAAACAACTCAGTATGAACGTGACTCGCCTAAGGTGAACGTTTTCTGTGCCATTTCAGCCAATAAAGTTTTTGGTCCCTTTTTCTTCGAAGGTGCTACTGTAACTGGACTACAGTATCTGGAGATGTTAGAGAATTGGCTGTTCCCTCAGCTCGAACAAGAAGCACGGCAATTCATATTTCAGCAGGATGGAGCGCCACCACATTGGCACTTATCTGTCCGTAACTACCTGAACGTCAAGTACCCGAGGCGATGGATCGGCCGCCAGGCAGCCCGTGACAGAGCACTTCATCACTGGCCTCCAAGAAGCCCTGATCTTACCCCCTGCGATTTTTTCTTATGGGGGTATGTTAAGGATATGGTGTTTCGGCCACCTCTCCCAGCCACCATTGATGATTTGAAACGAGAAATAACAGCAGCTATCCAAACTGTTACGCCTGATATGCTACAGAGAGTGTGGAACGAGTTGGAGTATCGGGTTGATATTGCTCGAGTGTCTGGAGGGGGCCATGTTGAACATCTCTGAACTTGTTTTCGAGTGAAAAAAAACCTTTTTAAATACTCTTTGTAATGATGTATAACAGAAGGTTATATTATGTTTCTTTCATTAAATACACATTTTTAAAGTTGTGGTATTCTTTTTGAATCACCCTGTATTATTTTTTGTTCAGATTGCCTGAAGATGCACCGATAAGTGGTGCGAAACCGATCGCAGATTTAATAAAAATCAGTCATATAGCCAGTGCGGAATTTTCTTTGAAAAAATTATATTTCCTTCTCACTTGTAATGTACATAGAACATTTAAAGCTTTTTGTGTTATTTAGTGGTGTTATTTCCGTGTTTTCAGGTAAGAGCCGATTTTCCCGACGGTAACTACAAGCTACACGGTTGGGTGTCAAGGGACTTCCGGACTACTTCACCTGTGAGAGGTAAGTACGTCGCAGCAGGAACTTTTCAAAGAGCTGATTCGCTTTTCTAACTGACAACGTGACGTGCCTGTAGTAAATAGCGGCCGTTTTACAAGCACCGTCTGTGTCGCACCCAGCTCGCTGGACTCTTCTTCACACCCATAACGTGTGATGCAGGCGTATTGACATGAGAAACGTGACTAGCAATGAAGCATTCTTTTAACGAAAGCAGTTTGTGTCTGATTCGGTGACGCTTAGGATAGCTACCTGTTGCTGTAAGACGTTCAGATGTCTCTCCTGCATTTTGATACTGGAAAAAAAGGCTTGAAGTTGGCTTTAACGAAGTCACGGTGTCTCCTTTCCCTTTAAGTAGGCCCTACGCGTGCCTACCTTCTTCCGCGCCTCAATTTCCTTCCGTCCTATTTTGCATCTCGATAGCTCAGTGAACAAGCTGCCCTCAGTATCTGAGAGCCATTATTCTTCTCAGAATCGATAAGAGGGTTGAGTGAGAGACGACTGGGGGAGGGAGGGAGGGGGGATGGTGGTGGTGGTGGGGGGGAGGGTTTAATCTGCTGATACTTGTAGGGAGGGGGGTGAGTGTGGTATGGGGGGGGGATGAGAAATGGATGAATGCAAAATGTCGGCGCAGCCTGTTCCCTGGTAATCTAATATGGCGGCTATTCTCAGACTAATAGCGCCGAGTCTAGGAAATATGGCCTAGCGAGAAAATGAGTATCGAGAATTATTCGACGCGGACGGCGGGTTTCGCCTCGCGGACGAGAAACGAGTTTCGAAACTCTTGTGCCACTTGTCGGTCAAACGTATAACACGGGTTTCAAAGGCTGGTTTAAAATACTGTATCGTGGAGTAACGTGGTGCAGTCTTATTGATTAACGTTCAATGCCGAACTTTGTATTTATCAACATCTTAATACAGACTTCTAAGAAAATGAACCAAGTAACTGTCACAGTAAATGAAATCGGTCTCCTTACCAGTGTCATAATAAGCTCGATTATATCTGTTGTGGATCGTGATGAAGTGCCTCCTTTCGTATAAACCCCTCTTGCAGACTATAAGAGTATTATAAAGCCTCAAACGAAAGGACCCCCTCCATAGTGAATAAAAAAGGGGAGAGCATCTATGCTCATTGGTACTTGGAAGTATTATAAATCTTGATTATTTTCCAAAGTGGATTAAAAAGGGGAGAGCATCTATGCTCATTGGTACTTCGAAGTATTATAAATCTTGATTATTTTTATTTCAAATGAAGTTACACCCATTGACTTTCATTGTGTGAATGAAAACTGGCTTCACGCCAAACTCACCTACTCTACTATACGATTACTCTGCAATTCACAATTAAGTGCCTGCCAGAGGGTTTATCGAACTACCTTGGAGCTACCTCTCTACCGTTCCACTCTCGAAGAGTGTGCGAGAGAAACGGACACTTAAATACTCCCACGTGAGCCCTGATTTCTCTTATTTTACTATGATAATCGTTTCTCCCCATGTAGGTGGGCACCAACAATGTAGTTTTTACTCTCTGAGGACAAAATTGGTGATCAACATTCCATGAGGAGGTCCTGTCGTAACAAAGAACGCCTTTGTTTTAATGACTGCCACTTCAGTTCGTGTATCATATCCGTGGCGGTCTCTCCCTTATTTCGCGATAATACAAAACGAGCAGCCCTTCTTTGAACTTTTCCGATATCCTCTGTCAATGCTATCTGATGTCCACCCCCGGTAGCTGAGTCGTCAGCGCGACAGAATGTCAATCCTAAGGGCCCGGGTTCGATTCCCAGCTGCGTCGGAGATATTCTCCGCTCAGGGGCTGGGTGTTGTGTTATCCTAATCATCATCATTTCGTCTCCATCGACGCGCAAGTCGCCGAAGTGGCGTCAAATCGAAAGACTTGCACCGGTCGAACGGTCTACCCGACGGGAGGCCCTAGTCACACGACATTTAATGCTATCTGGTGCGGATCCCACACTGCACAACACTACTCTAGAAGAGGACGGACAAGCGTGGTGTACGCAATCTCTTTAGTAGACCTGTTGCAGTTCGTAACTGTTCTGTCAATAAATCTCAGTCTTTGGTTTGCTTTTTCCGCAACATTATCTATGTGAAGTTCCAAATGACGTTATTCGTAATTGTTATTTTTAGGTATTTAATTGAATTTACAGCCTTTATATTTGAGTATATTATCCTGTAACTGAAATTTACCGGATTCCTTTTAGTTGGTTGGGTGGTTAATCTGCGGGAGGGATCAAGCATCGAGGTTATCGATCCCATTGGATTAGGGATGGATGGGGAAGGAAGTCGGCCGTGCCCTTTTCAAAGGAACCATTCGGGGATTTGTCTGAAACGATTTAGGGAAATGGCTGAAAACATATAAATCAGAATGACCGGACGTGGGTTTGAACCGTCGTCCTCCCGAATGCTAGTACAGTTGCTAACTTCTGCGTGACCTTCCTCATTGTTCTTTGAAATACTCATGTCTAGTACTAATGTGGTAAGGGTAAAATACAGGGAGCGGAAAACTATTTACAGTTTGCACACAAACGAGATGGAAATTATAAGAGTTGAGGGGCACAAAAGGAAAGCAGTGGTTGAGAAAGGAGTGAGACAGGGTTGGAGACTATCCAGGATCTGTATATTGAGCAAACAGTAAGAGAAACAAAAGAAAAATCTGGAGTAAAAATTAACGTCCAGGTAGAAGAAATAAAAACTTTGAGGTCTGCCGATGAATTTACGCCGGCCGAAGTGGCCGTGCGGTTCTAGGCGCTGTAGTCTGGAACCGCGAGACCGCTACGGTCGCAGGTTCGAATCCTGCCTCGGGCATGGATGTGTATGATGTCCTTAGGTTAGTTAGGTTTAAGTAGTTCTGAGTCTAGGGGACTGATGACATCAGATGTTAAGTCCCATAGTGCTCAGAGCCATTTGAACTATTTGAACTTGGCAGAGCGGTTGAAAGAAATGGACACGATCTTGAAAGGAGGATATAAGATGAATATCAGCAAAAGCAAAACGAAGATAATGGAATGTAGTCGAATTAAATCTGGTGTTGCGGAAGGAATTATATTAAGAAACGAGACACCTAAAGCAGTAGACGAGTTTTGCTATTTGTGTAGGAAAATAACTGATGATGGCCGAAGTAGACAGGATATAAAATGTAGACTGGCAATGGCAAGGAAAGCGTTTCTGACGAAGAGAAATTTGTTAACATCAAGTACAGATTTCAGTGTCAGGATGTCCTTTCTGAAAGTATTTGTATGGAGTGTAGCCATGTATAGAAGTGAAACATGGACGATAAATAGTTTAGACAAGAAGAGAATAGAAGTTTTCGAAATGCGGTGCTACGGAAGAATGCTGAAGATTAGATGGGTATATCATGCAACTAATGAGGAGGTACTGAATAGAATTGGGGTGAAGAGAAATTTGTGGTACAATCTGACTAGAAGAAGGGATCAGTTGATAGGACGCATTCTGAGGCGTCATGGGATCACCGATTTAGTACTGGAGGGCAGCGAGGGAGGTAAAAGTCGTAGAGGGAGACCGAGAGATGAATGCAGTAAGCAGATTCAGAAGGATGTAGGTTGCAGTTGTTACTCGGAGATGATGAGGCTTGCACAGGATAGAGTAGTATTGAGTCCTGCACCAAATCATTCTTTAGACTAAAGACAACAGCAACAACAACAGTAACATCCCCATCGAGACTGACTGTTTGGTTTATTCACCATTTATCACTGGTTGCTGTACCATCCCTGCCATAACGTTTTTTTAGTTCCTCATCAGAGATCCATCTACTTTTTACTCGTGTAGTTAAACGATAAAGTTGATAAGCCGAGCCCCTATTTTCAAACTGATCTAACTGCATTAACTGAGTCACATAAAGCAGCCATTTTTACACTACTGGCCATTAAAATTGCTACACTACGAAGATGACGTGCTACAGACTCGAAATTTGACCGACAGGAAGAAGATGTTCTGATATGCAAATGATTAGCTTTTCAGAGCATTCCCATAAGGTTGGCGCCGGTGGCGACACCTACAACGTGCTGACATGAGGAAAGTTTCCAACCAATTTCTTATACACAAACAGCAGTTGACCGGCGTTGCCTGGTGAAGCATTGTTGTGATGCCTCGTGTAAGGATGAGAAATGCGTACCATCACGTTTCTGACTTTGATAAAGGTCGGACTGTAGCCCATCGCGATTGCGGTTTATCGTACCGCGACATTGCTGCTCGCGTTGGTCGAGATCCAATGACTGTTAGCAGAATATGGAATCGGTGGGTTCAGGAGGATAATACGGAACGCCGTGCTGGATCCCAACGGCCTCGTATCACTAGCAGTCGAGATGACAGGCATCTTACCTGCATGGCTGTAACGGATCGTGCAGCCACGTCTCGATCCCTGAGTCAACAGGTGGGGACGTTTGCAAGACAACAACCATCTGCACGAACAGTTCGACGACGTTTGCAGCAGCACGGACTATCAGCTCGGAGACCGTGGCTGCGGTTACCCTTGACGCTGTATCACAGACAGGAGCGCCTGCGATTGTGTTCTCAACGACGAACCTGGAAGCACGAATGACAAAACGTCATTTTTTCGGATGAATCCAGGTTCTGTTTACAGCATCATGATGGTCGCATCAGTGTTTGGCGACATCGCGGTGAACGCACATTGGAAGCGTGTATTCGTCATCGCCATACTGGCGTATCACCGGGCGTGATGGTGTGGGGTGCCATTGGTTACACGTCTTGGTCACCTCTTGTTCGCATTGACGGCACTTTGAACAGTGGACATTACATTTCAGATGTGTTACGACCTGCGGCTCTACCCTTCATTCGATCCCTGCGAAACCCTACATTTCATGAGGACAATGCACGACCGGAATGTTGCAGGTCCTGTACGGGCCTTTCTGGATGCAGAAAATGTTCGACTGCTGCCCTGGCCAGCACATTCTCCAGATCTCTCACCAATTGAAAACGTCTGGTCAATGGTAGCCGAGCAACTGACTCATCACAATACGCGTCACTACTCTTGATGAACTGTGGTATCGTGTTGAAGCTGCATGGGCAGCTGTACCTGTACACGCCATCCGAGCTCTGTTTGACTCAATGCCCATGCGTATCAAGGCCGTTATTACGGCCAGAGGTGCTTGTTCTCGGTACTGATTTCTCAGGGTCTATGCACCCAAACAGCGTGAAAATGTAATCACACGTCAGTTCTAGTATAATGTATTTATCCAATGAATATTCGTTTATCATCTGCATTTCTTCTTGGTGTAAGAATTTTAATATTCAGTAGTGTAGTTTGAGCAAAAAACATTGTGAAGCGCTTGTGTAACTTAATATTAAAGAGTATGGGAAGGCCTCTGTTTTGCGATTTTAATCAAGTGAGAAACTCTTTCCATATTGCTGACCCTGTTGCTTGTTCTGTTCGTATTGACCACTTCTTGTTCTATCAGCTACATCTTTTTTATTTTGTGCTCTCTCGCAATAAAGGCTATAAATTTTATTTCGTCACTCATTATTTTGTTTCAATATCTGTAGAATTTTTTTCAGGAGGTGGATCGCAATTCGGAGGGCACACCCCCATTTTCTGGCCGTAGTGTGACGTCGTTTGCATATAAAAGACTGTTTAACACGCTGTGTGGTACCCAATCCCATACGAACATTAAACCGGAATTTCAATTTCTGAATTACATCACCTGCATGAATATTAAAACGAGTGTGTATATAATGGTACGTCTTTCATCTCTTTGTTTAGTTTGCTGGACTGTAGTATTCACACAGATAAATGTTGCGTCTGTGGAAAGATTTCTTTAAATCACATGTTAACTGTGGCGGTGTTCGCTCTCGTTCAAAGCACATCACCACGATTTCTCTTGTAACATTATCCAATGAACGAAATGTTAAACTGGTCGTGAATATAGTAAAATTGTACCAGCAGTGGAAACTAGCCAAGATAAACTGACACCAAAAGCTGAATAAATTTCCTTTACTTCACGTCTATGCTCACAAATTTTTATGTCATCTGACTACCGCTTTAGCATTTGACGACGCCACTATGGCTCCAGTATATTAGGACATGTTTTTACAAAACAGATCTGAGGATGGTCATTATAGACTGAAACCGTTAGTGTGATGACATAAAAATTTGTGGCCATAGACGTGAAGTAAAGGAAATTTATTCTATATTCGGGTAACTATTTTATTCGCGACCATGTCGCAGCTTGTGAAGCGAAGATACTGACACTAAAAGCTGAGTTGAAACAAAAAAAGATGATAAAAAGTATTAAATACAAAATTAGGTTAATGCAACGACTTTGTTGCAAGAGAGAGAATTTTCTACAGCTCCACCTCAATCCACACTACGGCAGGAGGACATTTTTTTACTTCAGAGAATCAGTTCTTTTTGCATTAATTCTTTCAGAACTATTCGAAATTCCTCACCCACTGCGTTTATGCTAGATCGCAATCACTTGGCCCGGGATAATGCGTTTCTGGGAATTGGAATGAAACTGACATGTATCGTAGCAGGGCCCTCTTCTTTTTAAAACAAAAAGATTAATTATGTATTTAACAATATTAAGTCATCAATAGCTGGGTGAAGAGCTTTTAAAGCTAAACCACCACTGGACTGCATAAAATAAAATGAGTTATTGAAGTTATTAATAAACCAAGGGATAAATGCCCCTGCTGGAGGAAAAAAAGGCGCATATGTTCCTCTTTAAAAAAAATTCTGACAGAGAAATGGGGGCCATCTGTCGGAATCGTCATTTCGCCAAAAATTTTGCATGCTAACATATTTGCTTTACTTCATCGACAAATACGTCCATGGTAGATGCAGGGACAATTCAGATTCGGCACAATTTTGAAAAATAGAAACGTGTTGCCCGCCAAATTCATTATTAAGCGTTGCACGTTTCAAACTTTCGTCATCAGATTGAAGTGGGATAAAGTGTACAATGAAATGAATGATAGCAGCAATTCGTTATTAAGCGTTACGCGTTTCAAAATTTCATCGTCAGATTGAAGCTGGAGAATAAAATATACAATGAAATTAACGATAGCAAATGTGTGCATACTAACATAAGTATGTACAGAATTTTCAGTTAATATCGTGTTTACGTCTAAACCAAACTTTAGTAAAAAGCTTACGAAAATGAGCACGTAGATTGAATACAATACAGATCTCATCTCATATAGGCATATTTGACAGTGCCGTTGTGTCTTCGAAGAGAAACCCGTGCCGAACCGACTGTGGCGATTAAGCTATCTAAAAAGTAAACGCCGAGCGGAGTGACCGCGCGGTTTGAGGCGCCATGCCATGGATTGCGCGGTCCCTCCCGCCGGAGTTTCGAGTCCTTCCGCGGGAATGTGTGTGTGTGTGTGTTGTTCTTAGCATAAGTTAGTTTAAGTGGTGTGTAAGTCTAGGGACCGAGGACCCTAGCAGTTTGGTCCGTTTCACACACATCTAAACATTTAAAAAGTAAACGAAAGTTGTGATAGGCTGCGATAGCACTGACCAAAGAAGTGAAATCAAAGAGTCACATTACAAAGAAACTATACACTGCCATGTACTGCATGTCAGAACATCGTGAACAACTTGACCAAGATACATTTGTGCTGCTTTTATGGAGGAGAAACAGATATACCTACATTAGGTTGAATTTACTTTGCCTGAAATGTGCGTCGTTATGCTATCATCGTGAACGAGGTAACAGGTAGTCGTTAGTCAATAATCAAAACGGACGACATGTTTGCAGCCTGTAACTGGTGTAGAACAGTGTAAAAATAAAACCGATACAGATCACAAATAAAAGGTGTGAAAGTGTACAATCATCACTAAATAAAATGTTACATAAGTATCACCAAATGTGGTCGTATTACAATAGTCGCACATAATAAATGGCATGTAACGGAATCATTTATGTAAGCTAGATTAATGGCAACAACGTGAATGGAAAATTTTGGAAATTTTTGGTAAGGTCTTATGGGACCAAAATGCTGAGGTCATTGGCCCCTAAGCTTCCGCACTACATAATCTAACTTAAACTAACTTACGTTAAGGACAACAGACACACATCCATGCCCCAGGGAGAACTCGAACCTGCAACGGAACGAGCCGCACGAACCTTGACAAAGCGTCCAAGACCGCGCGGCTACCCCGCGTGGAAAATGAATGAAAAGAAAGCTAATATTACAATTGAAAGGATTTTTTCAAAAACCCATTAACCTCTGAGCTTTCTTATGTTAGTATGTACAAGTATGTTCCCGTTATTTTCTTTGTACACTTTATTCCACAGCTGCAGCCTGATGACGAAATTTTGAACGCATAACGCTTAATAAAACTCTTTAGAATCAGGACCTTTCTGCATTACGAAGATGTGCCGAACATACTCACGCTGCTCCTTCTGACTTTCTTTCCCACTATCACTGTCTTCTCTCTCACTTGCACTGTCTTCTTCTGGCTTTCTTTCCCACTACCACTGTCTTCTCTCTCACTTGCACTGTCTTCTTCTGGCTTTCTTTGCCACTACCACTGTCTTCTCTCTCACTTGCACTGTCTTCTTCTGGCTTTCTTTCCCACTACCACTGTCTTCTCTCTCACTTGCACTGTCTTCTTCTGGCTTTCTTTCCCACTACCACTGTCTTCTCTCTCACTTGCACTTTCTTCTTCTGGCTTCCTTTGCCACTACCACTGTCTTCTCTCTCACTTGCACTGTCTTCTTCTGGCTTTCTTTCCCACTACCACTGTCTTCTCTCTCACTTGCACTGTCTTCTTCTGGCTTTCTTTCCCACTACCACTGTCTTCTCTCTCACTTGCACTGTCTTCTTCTGGCTTTCTTTCCCACTACCACTGCCTTCTCTCTCACTTGCACTGTCTTCTTCTGGCTTTCTTTCCAACTACCACTGTCTTCTCTCTCACTTGCACTGTCTTCTTCTGGCTTTCTTTCCCACTACCACTGTCTTCTCTCTCACTTGCACTGTCTTCTTCTGGCTTTCTTTCCCACTACCACTGTCTTCTCTCTCACTTGCACTGTCTTCTTCTGGCTTTCTTTCCCACTACCACTGTCTTCTCTCTCACTTGCACTGTCTTCTTCTGTCTTTCTTTCCCACTACCACTGTCTTCTCTCTCACTTGCACTGTCTTCTTCTGTCTTTCTTTCCCACTATCACTGTCTTCTCTCTCACTTGCACTGTCTTCTTCTGGCTTTCTTTCCCACTACCACTGTCTTCTCTCTCACTTGCACTGTCTTCTTCTGGCTTTCTTTGCCACTACCACTGTCTTCTCTCTCACTTGCACTGTCTTCTTCTGGCTTTCTTTCCCACTACCACTGTCTTCTCTCTCACTTGCACTGTCTTCTTCTGGCTTTCTTTCCCACTACCACTGTCTTCTCTCTCACTTGCACTTTCTTCTTCTGGCTTCCTTTGCCACTACCACTGTCTTCTCTCTCACTTGCACTGTCTTCTTCTGGCTTTCTTTCCCACTACCACTGTCTTCTCTCTCACTTGCCCTGTCTTCTTCTGGCTTTCCTACTACCAATGTTCCCACCATATCTTGGCAGCTCAAAAATTCTGGGCGGTACAACTTGTTTTTCCACATATAAACATGTGTTTAAAATTTCGTTCCAAAATTCGTCCTGCCCTATGTCTGCGTGTTACATTTTCGCCGGTCTGGAAGGGTCCAGACATCCCCAAGCCTACGTATTGTCACCAGTCATCTTTCTCATTTCCACTGTTTCCTTTGTCTTTTTCTCACACTTATTCTGTCTACATTCATCCCACTTTCTATTTTACTGCCACCGTCTCTCACTCACCATCAGAATCTCCTCTCTCTTTTTCTCTCACTCATGTTGTCTTCATACAACTCTCTTCCTCTTTCACTACAACTTTCTTTCTCCCACCATCACTGTCTTCTCACTCTGTGTATCATACTGGCACAGTCTTCTTTATCTTCCATAGTCACTGTTCCTCTGCTACTCTGTCTCATCGGAAAAAGAAAAAGCACGAATACGCTGATAAGCCTAAACATTATGACCACTGCCCATTGCGACGTTGGATGCTGCCTGGTAGCGTTGCGGGCACCTGATGCAGTAAGAAAAGTGTGTAAGCGGAGCAGACACGGATACGGGATCGCCCTGGCGACGATATGAGATGCAAATGGGAAAGTCCATTGAGATAAGTGACTTTCACAAAGGGCAGATTACACTACTGGCCATTAAAATTGCTACACCACGATGATGACGTGCTACAGACGCAAAATTTAACCTACATGAAGAAGATGCTGTGATATGCAAATGATTAGCTTTTCAGAGTATTCACACAAGGTTGGCGCCGGTGGCGACATCTACAACGTGCTGACATGAGGAAAGTTCCCAACCGATTTATCATACACAAACAGCAGTCGACCGGCGTTGCCTCGTGAAACGTTGTTGTGATGCCTCGTGTAAGGAGGAGAAATGCGTATCATCACTTTTCCGACTTTCATAAAGGTCAGATTGTAGACTGTCGCGATTGCGGTTTATCGTATCGCGACATTGGTGCTCGCGTTGGTCGAATTACTGCTATCATTCATTTCATTATACACTTTATCCTACTTCAATCTGATGACGAAATTTTGAAACGTGTAACGCTTAAAATGAAAATGGCGGGCAACACGTTTCTACTTTTCAAAATTGTGCCGAATCTGAATTGTCCCTGCATCTACCATGGACGTATTTGTCCATGAAGTAAAGCAAATATGTTAGCATGCAAAATTTTTGGCGAAATGACGATTCTGACAGATGGCCCCCATTTCTCTGTCAGAGTTTTTTTTAACGAGGAACATATGCGCCTTTTTTCCTCCAGCAGGGGCGTTTATCCCTTGGTTTATTAATAACTTCAATAACTCATTTTATTGGCTAAGCCATGTCTCCGCAATATCTTTTTTTTCAGGAGTGCTAATTCTGCACGGTTCGCAGGAGAGCTTCTGTAAAGTTTGGAAGGTAGGAGACGAGATACTGGCAGAAGTAAAGCTGTGAGGACCGGGCGTGAATCGTGCTTCGGTAGCTCAGTTGGTCGAGAACTTGCCCGCGAAAGGCAAAGGTCCCGAGTTCGACTCTCCACCCTGCACACAGTTTTAATCTGCCTGGAAGTTTCACATCAGCGGACACTCCGCTGCAGAGTGAAAATCTCATTCTGGAATCATCAGTGGATGTTCGCAGGCCAAGACTTTTTGTGGGGAAGGACGAAGTGGGAATTCAGGCAGGTACTTCCCCACGTTTCTGTCACAGTCTCTTAAAGAGGAACATAGGCAGGTTCCCTTCTTTTTCCTGTATCAGCAGGGTGTACTGCCCAAAATCCCCCTTACAAAGTTGTTGAACTTGCAGAGGGGACTGAGTAGACAATATTTTGTGTGGGAACCCAAGTCGGGAAACGTTGGCTATGTAGGTATGTAACAGGGGACTCATGGTGGTCGGATGACGTCATTTGGCGTCTGTCCAGCCTCTCTTGACCTGGTACGAGCCTCTACGATTGTCAGACCATCGCGGATGAGTACAAGTTTGCAGAACACACCGATGTGATGCTTCTGAATGACGAGGCTCACGGCAGTGGAATAGCTGCTCGTCTCCTTTGTCGAGATTCTTCTCCACAACGTTCGATTCGACCGCATACCCTTTTGCCAAAACTATACAACCGCTACGAAAAAGAGTACTTTACCGCAGTGTGCGATTTGTGCTTTTACCAGTGGGGGGGGGGGATGTCTTAGGGGGTTAGTGTAATTATATATTACACTCCTGGAAATTGAAATAAGAACACCGTGAATTCATTGTCCCAGGAAGGGGAAACTTTATTGACACATTCCTGGGGTCAGATACATCACATGATCACACTGACAGAACCACAGGCACATAGACACAGGCAACAGAGCATGCACAATGTCGGCACTAGTACAGTGTATATCCACCTTTCGCAGCATTGCAGGCTGCTATTCTCCCATGGAGACGATCGTAGAGATGCTGGATGTAGTCCTGTGGAACGGCTTGCCATGCCATTTCCACCTGGCGCCTCAGTTGGACCAGCGTTCGTGCTGGACGTGCAGACCGCGTGAGACGACGCTTCATCCAGTCCCAAACATGCTCAATGGGGGACAGATCCGGAGATCTTGCTGGCCAGGGTAGTTGACTTACACCTTCTAGAGCACGTTGGGTGGCACGGGATACATGCGGACGTGAATTGTCCTGTTGGAACAGCAAGTTCCCTTGCCGGTCTAGGAATGGTAGAACGATGGGTTCGATGACGGTTTGGATGTACCGTGCACTATTCAGTGTCCCCTCGACGATCACCAGTGGTGTACGGCCAGTGTAGGAGATCGCTCCCCACACCATGATGCCGGGTGTTGGCCCTGTGTGCCTCGGTCGTATGCAGTCCTGATTGTGGCGCTCACCTGCACGGCGCCAAACACGCATACGACCATCATTGGCACCAAGGCAGAAGCGACTCTCATCGCTGAAGACGACACGTCTCCATTCGTCCCTCCATTCACGCCTGTCGCGACACCACTGGAGGCGGGCTGCACGACGTTGGGGCGTGAGCGGAAGACGGCCTAACGGTGTGCGGGACCGTAGCCCAGCTTCATGGAGACGGTTGCGAATGGTCCTCGCCGATACCCCAGGAGCAACAGTGTCCCTAATTTGCTGGGAAGTGGCGGTGCGGTCCCCTACGGCACTGCGTAGGATCCTACGGTCTTGGCGTGCATCCGTGCGTCGCTGCGGTCCGGTCCCAGGTCGACGGGCACGTGCACCTTCCGCCGACCACTGGCGACAACATCGATGTACTGTGGAGACCTCACGCCCCACGTGTTGATCAATTCGGCGGTACGTCCACCCGGCCTCCCGCATGCCCACTACACGCCCTCGCTCAAAGTCCGTCAACTGCACATACGGTTCACGTCCACGCTGTCGCGGCATGCTACCAGTGTTAAAGACTGCGATGGAGCTCCGTATGCCACGGCAAACTGGCTGACACTGACGGCGGCGGTGCACAAATGCTGCGCAGCTAGCGCCATTTGACGGCCAACACCGCGGTTCCTGGTGTGTCCGCTGTGCCGTGCGTGTGATCATTGCTTGTACAGCCCTCTCGCAGTGTCCGGAGCAAGTATGGTGGGTCTGACACACCGATGTCAATGTGTTCTTTTTTCCATTTCCAGGAGTGTATATATATTGCTTGGACCGTGGCGTTAGACATGGTTAGTTATTTATAAATAGATGTTAATGCCGAAACTCACTATTCACGCGTATGCACTATCAGAAAAGCCATCCCTTGTTATATTTTTATAAGTACAGGGCTATTACAAATGATTGAAGCGATTTCATAAATTCACTGTAGCTCCATTCATTGACATATGGTCACGACACACTACAGATACGTAGAAAAACTCACAAAGTTTTGTTCGGCTGAAGCCGCACTTCAGGTTTCTGCCGCCAGAGCGCTCGAGAGGGCAGTGAGACAAAATGGCGACAGGAGCCGAGAAAGCGTATGTCGTGCTTGAAATGCACTCACATCAGTCAGTCATAACAGCGCAACGACACTTCAGGACGAAGTTCAACAGAGATCCACCAACTGCTAACTCCATTCGGCGATGGTACGCGCAGTTTAAAGCTTCTGGATGCCTCTGTAAGGGGAAATCGACGGGTCGGCCTGCAGTGAGCGAAGAAACGGTTGAACGCGTGCGGGCAAGTTTCACGCGTAGCCCGCGGAAAATTGGCTCATGCCACAACTGGAGACCGACAGCGCCGACTTCATCTTTCAACAGGATGGTGCTCCACCGCACTTCCATCACGATGTTCGGCATTTCTTAAACAGGAGATTGGAAAACCGATGGATCGGTTGTGGTGGAGATCATGATCAGCAATTCGTGTCACGTCCTCCACGCTCTCCCGACTTAACCCCGTGCCATTTCCTTCTGTGGGGCTATGTGAAAGATTCAGTGTTCAAACCTCCTCTACCAAGAATCGTGCCAGAACTGCGAGCTCGCATCAACGATGCTTTCGAACTCATCGATGGGGACATGCTGCGCCGAGTGTGGGAGGAACTTGATTATCGGCTTGATGTCTGCCGAATCACTAAAGGGACACATATCGAACATTTGTGAATGCCTAAAAAAACTTTTCGAGTTTTTGTATGTGTGTGCAAAGCATTGTGAAAATATCTCAAATAATAAAGTTATTGTAGAGCTGTGAAATCGCTTCAATCATTTGTAATAACCCTGTACATTATAGGTAAAGCTTATTTACAAAATCATCTACATACAAGTATACGAGGGGAATTCAAAATGCAAGAGCACATTTGCGAAAAGCTGTACTTATTCGGATGATAGAAAGCTGAAAAATGCGTTATTTTTCTACATAATCTCCCTGGACGTCAATGCAGTTTTCCTGACGTTTTACGAGTTTTTTTTATTTCATCAGAAAATACGTTTTTAGGTTGCATCTGTAACCTATTTTGCACCGCAGAAATGACGTCTTCATCACTTTCAAATCTTCTTCCCTGTAGTGCTTCCGGTAAGGGTCCAAACATGTGAAAGTCACTTGGAGCCAGGCCTGGACTGTATGGTGGATGTTCCAGCACCTGGAATCTGAACTCCTTTATTGCGTCGGGCAGAATGTGGGCGAGCGTTATCTTGCTGCAGGATGACACCTCTTCACATTTTTCCACGACGTTTGGATCTGATTTCAGGTTTTAGTTTCGCACCCAACACATATCATTCACCATACAATACAGACCTGGCTCTAAAGCCTCGTTTACGCTGGGGCGACGCAACACTGTGGCATGCTACGGAAATGTGGCGTGCGTCGTCTTGTCATTTAGTTCTAGATGTATTGGAATCAGTAATTGTAAGAACAACATTAGTCCAAGAAAGTAAATTTTTCAGGAGAAGCAGAAAACTGTATACAGGCTAAATAATGGACAGTAGGATAAACCCATTAATTTTAGTATTGACTGTGTATGTTAGGTAAGCTTTAACAATAAAACAAAGTACTTTAAATATAATAACTTTGCATGAACGATTTTTTTTAATTGTATGGACTTATGTTGTTATTGCAGGATTAAGATTTCGGACTGACATTTTAAGATCAACATTTGTTTATGTTATCAAAAATTACTTTATTGTATAAGTTTAATATACAATATTACTTGTACATTGTCTAATATTGTTTTACAGAGAAATTGAAAAATATTGTTAATGTATGCACACACTGTATGGAAAGACTAAAGATATGACGATGTAAATCGTGACATTAGGAATGAAATTTCTTATTTCACCTAACAGGACACTGAAGGATTAACACTACACTATACAGGTTATTTTACACCAAAAATTTATTATAAATCATCTTCAGGAGAGTCCACAGAAGACCACTCAGTCAATTCCAGATAAAAGGCTTTGTGCTCATCAGGAATATATTGCATTAATTGTCCCACATCTTTCTATTTTTTGACATTGATTGCAACTTTGTTGTTTCATGCAATTTCTGCAGGCAACTTTGGCTCTGTCTGTAATGAATGTCGCAGTGAAAAGCGGTGTTTTACGAGACCATCAATATGATAGTCAACTTTACCTGGAAACATTGCACTGTGATGGAAGCTCATAAATGAGGACACTGTGAATTTCACATTATTGCTTTGGCCACATTTGTCCCATAACTATCGTCAGACAAACAGGATCGCTTATAAAATTTGGGCCACCATTTTTGTAACCTAAAATCTCTTCCGTGGTAACAAGCTTTACATTAACATTTTGTTTTTTGGATGATGTCACCATACACTGAACATTTTTTATTTATTATTTTTATTTATTTATTGCCAAATTATAGACCTGTTACCTGATGTTTAAAACATGTCGTACATCTTACAATTTTCGTTTTTCATCTTTTTACAGTTTTCTTTCCTTTTGTTTTATCTACAACATTTACAAAGAATGATTCAAAATAACAATAATTTGAGGTTGAAATATAAATAAAATTTTGTTGTTTTTAAGAAGAATATAAAAAGAAGATAGGATAGATGAGAGATTTGTTAGTACCATCACCGAGTGTGACTGACCGTGAATACCTCGGAACATACTCATACAAAGAATGTATTCTATCTTTTCTTCTTATCGCCCGCTTTATGGAAGCAAATGTGTGATCACATGGTACAAATGAATGGCCACGCACAGGAAAATGCTGGAATACATCTTTGAATCTGCCAAAACCTACAAGGCAGTTCATTACCCTGACCACTGTGTTGTTCTTATTTTGCGCAGGGTACCCATCCGAGAACAGGTGTAAGTCAGTAACTCTATTAGGTATCGCTGTGTTCACGTAATCAACCAAAAACGAGCATACTTCGTTAGGTCCTTTGTGGGCAGTACCTTCGTGGTACAGATATACCTTGGATTTGTTGGTCTTTAGGTCTGTAATATAGAATGCATTAACGTTAATTTGCCGTAAATAAAAAGCTTCCGGTACTGGGAGCTTAGGCAACTGCAGATTTTGCATATAAGCGAATCTCAAAGCTACCACATGCTCATTTTCTGCTCACTTCTCCTTAACAACATCCATCTTTAAATAGAATTTTTTGCTTCTTCTTTTATGTACCATGAGTTCCGCCACAGCCACACGCTTTGAAGTATCGTTCAATGATGGACTCTTAATCTTCACTGAAAATGACTCACAAGAGCAGCAAGTATCGATTTGCGGCCGCCCAAAGCATAAGTTAAAACGCTCGTTGAAAACCCTTAAATAAATTCCATATGACACTCCGGTATGAGGATATAACTTCACGAACAGTTCGTACATACAGGGTGATTCAAAAAGAATACCACAACTTTAGGAATTTAAAACTCTGCAACGACAAAAGGCAGAGCTAAGCACTATCTGTCGGCAAATTAAGGGAGCTATAAAGTTTCATTTAGTTGTACATTTGTTCGCTTGAGGCGCTGTTGACTAGGCGTCAGCGTCAGTTGATGCTAAGATGGCGACCACTCAACAGAAAGCTTTTTGTGTTATTCAGTACTGCAGAAGTGAATCGACGACAGTTGTTCAGCGTGCATTTCGAACGAAGTATGGTGTTAAACCTCCTGATAGGTGGTGTATTAAACGTTGGTATAAACAGTTTACAGAGAATGGGTGTTTGTGCAAAGGGAAAAGTTCTGGACGGCCGAGAACGAGTGATGAAAATGTAGCACGCATCCAGCAAGCATTTGTTCGCAGCCCAGGAAAATCGACTCGCAGAGCTAGCAGAGAGCTGCAAATTCCACAATCAACTGTATGGAGAGTCCTACGAAAAAGGTTAGTTATGAAACCTTATCGTCTGAAATTGGTTCAAGCACTGTCTGCAGCTGATAAGATTAAAAGAATCGATTTCTGTGATTTTATCCTTGCTAAAATGGAAACAGATGAATCTTTCGTTTCAAAGATTGTGTTTAGTGATGAAACAACTTTCCACACTAACGAAAAAGTCAACCGTCACAATGTCTGTATATGGGGCACTGAGAATCCGCGGGAAACAACTCAGTATGAACGTGACTCGCCTAAGGTGAACGTTTTCTGTGCCATTTCAGCCAATAAAGTCC
This sequence comes from Schistocerca cancellata, assembly GCF_023864275.1. Classification (NCBI taxonomy): domain Eukaryota; kingdom Metazoa; phylum Arthropoda; class Insecta; order Orthoptera; family Acrididae; genus Schistocerca; species Schistocerca cancellata. Next base: position 51,172,191 of record NC_064636.1, read on the forward strand.
CTTTTTCTTCGAAGGTGCTACTGTAACTGGACTACAGTATCTGGAGATGTTAGAGAATTGGCTGTTCCCTCAGCTCGAACAAGAAGCACAACAATTCATATTTCAGCAGGATGGAGCGCCACCACATTGGCACTTATCTGTCCGTAACTACCTGAACGTCAACTACCCGAGGCGATGGATCGGCCGCCAGGCAGCCCGTGACAGAGCACTTCATCACAGGCCTCCAAGAAGCCCTGATCTTACCCCCTGCGATTTTTTCTTATGGGGGTATGTTAAGGATATGGTGTTTCGGCCACCTCTTCCAGCCACCATTGATGATCTGAAACGAGAAATAACAGCAGCTATCCAAACTGTTACGCCTGATATGCTACAGAGAGTGTGGAACGAGTTGGATTATCGGGTTGATATTGCTCGAGTGTCTGGAGGGGGCCATATTAAACATCTCTGAACTTGTTTTTGAGTGAAAAAAACCTTTTTAAATACTCTTTGTAATGATGTATAACAGAAGGTTATATTATGTTTCTTTCATTAAATACGCATTTTTAAAGTTGTGGTATTCTTTTTGAATCACCCTGTACTTTTTACAGATAATTCAGGATTTAAGCAATACATTTCTTTGCTTGAATAATGTGAGATTTCCGTGGGGAATGTATTAATATGCTCCTCAATTATCGATAGGACTTCCTGTAGTGTTGCATTGGTTGAAGCAGTACATCCTCTACTGTCACATGGGCGAACATTATTTTTCTCACAGTTACAAATTCGTAGCACACGTTCATTTGTAATGCCAAAGAGGCTACAAAATGCCTTTTTGCACACTTCGACCAGCCCAGCATCTCCAGTTACCACGTGATACCGACAATTTAGTGCTCTTGGCTTAGGCTGGCCGTCACTTTTCCGGGGTCTTCTGCGTACCACGTCTTCTTTTTCGATCAGGCCCTGCAAGGTAACCATCTTGTGTGTTCTTACTCTCAAAATCGTGAAATTTAGTGAATATATCTATCTGTTCACGTTCAGAGATCCCCTTGAAACACAGTTTCTTACATCTGAAACATATTAATACACGAATACCAATGTCAGGAAATGTAAAAGAGTTGCAAAAAAATTATTTACGTAAAATCAATTAATTTTTATTGATAAAGTATCCAAATGATATTGACGTACCATAAAACTTAGAACAGATGGGAACCTCTAAGAAGTGAAAAATACACAGACAAGAGATTAATTCACATAGCCTTTGAACTTACCCACAGTCAGGTCATATTTTTACAGTATTAATTTCGCTTCCACTGTGGTTCACGTAAGCAATTCCCTTCACTCTGGCAGCTTTTATGACATTTCTTTTATATAGTTCCGGTTGCGCACCTCTTTTCTTCGACATTGTGCAAAGATAATCCAAAGAAACTTGTTCTATAAACAAAACTAAACGACAGTGTGTACGCTGCTGCTACAACAATGCACACAGGTAACAAGATCACAGGCATCAGATGTGCTGCCATCTGGCATGCATTCTGTTCACTACATGAAACAAGATCTGAGTATGTTCGTTTGGTGCTGCCATCTGCCATTTCTTGCAATAAAAACGTAAGTCCTGGACTCATGTACTGCAAAGAACATGAAAAACTGTATGCCTGTAAAAGCATTAATATGTGTAGGACAAGTGTGATTTTTGCATAGATGCTACATCAAAATATCCTGAAGGCTTCTGTGCATATATCTAATTGTGCTGTTTTTACAATTACCGATTCATTGAAATGCTTAACTACTGCATAACACTTTTTCAAAATTAATAAGCAAACATATTAATAGTAAGACTGTATTAAAAACTTACAGTGTTCGGCTTCACAAATTTAAATTATATGTGAAGTTTTACTCCAGTGCTTGGGAAATAAACATCCCAAGTTGGGATGCGTAAACTAAAACCAGAGGAGGGGATGGTGTGACGCAGAAGGGGGGAAATCCCCCCCCCCCCTGCAAATCGCACACTGCTTCACCGACACCAGACGTGACTCTTGTGCTCCAAGGAGATGCCGCACACACGAATCGGAAATAGAATTGTTTGTGAAAACTGATTAAGCTCCCTTTTTATCCCTTTGCTTCATTGTGAGTGCAACTGTAAAACAAGTCAGGTACTGGGTCACGCCTAATAAATTAACCGTAAAAATTGTCGCACTACCTAGATATTTTCAAACGGTTGCAGCACGGAAACGCGACGTTTCCGGACACATCTTCCAATTAAAAGTAGTATCTACTGAGCCGCTCTACACGTTTTAGAAACCTGTAACTGGAATTTTAGAGAACTCTGTATAAAATGAATATCTTCTCCAAATTTCTCTTTTGTTTCCTGTACTGTTTGGTCAGTATACAGGTTGAATAACATTGGGGATAGGCTACAACTCTTTCTCATTCCATTTTAAACCACTGCTTACCTTTCATGCACATCGACTCTTTCTGTACGAGTCTAGATAACCTCTTTCTCACTGTACTTTAGCTTTGCTGTCTTCAGAATTGCAAACATAATGTAGCAGTCAATATTCTCAAAAGCTTTCTGTAAATGTAAGAATGCTGAATCTACGTTGGTTTGCCTTTCTTTAGCCTATCCTCTAAGATAACTCGTACTATCACTATAGCGTCATGAGTTCCTTCGTTTCTCCAGAACACAAACTGATCTTTCCCGAGGTTGGCTTCTACCAGTTTCTCCATTTTCTGCATTTATTTATTTATTTAGCGCATGGCTCATAACATCACAGTAAAAATTGCAGAAACAACACGATTTAAAAAAAATCACATATGTATAAACAGAGCAATAAATAACAGTTTGTATATAAGGACACTGCCAATTGTAAATTTACACTCACAGAAGAGCAATCACAAGCAGACGTCCAGCTTAGACAATAAATAGTCGATTGCCTCTTGGGTCGCCATTAGGAAATCCTGTGGGTCACCCTCGTATGCCCTTAGTGGGCATTCCTGCACGATGTGTTTGACCGTCTGTCTCTCAGCGCCACAGTCGCAAGCGGCCGAAGGAAGTTTACCCCATCTGTATATAGCTCATGTCAGTATTTTCTACGATGATTTAATAAAGTTCTATAATATTCGCACCTGTGAGCACCTGCTTTCACTGCAAATTGCAATTATTCTATTGTTCCTAAAAGTCTGAAGATATTTCGCCTATCCCATACGTGTTGCGCACCACGAGGAATAATTTGGTCGTCGCTGACTCTGCCAAGGATATCAGTAGATTTGTCGGAACGCCGTCTGTTCCACGGGCCTTGTTTCCACTTAGATCTTTCAGAGGTCTGTGAAATTATCCTGGGAGTATCGTATCTCCCGTCTTCATATCTTTCAAATTCAGATTGTTCAAATGGCTCTGAGCACTTGGGACTCAACATCTGAGGTCATCAGCCAGCTAGAACTGAGAACTACTTAACCCTAAATAATCTAAGCACATCACACACATCCGTGCCCGAGGCAGGATTCGAACCTGCGACCGTACAGTCGGGCGGTTCTGGACTGAGGCGCCTAGAACCGCTCGGCCACTGAGGCCGGCTTCATCTCTTTCCCTTTTTTTCTCGTCTAATGTTGTCTCGAAGTTCGTTATCCTTATGGTCGATACTGACAAGGGAACCTCCCATCGCACCCCCCTCAGATTTAGTTGTAAGTTGGCACAGTGGATAGGCCTTGAAAAACTGAACACAGATCAATCGAGAAAACAGGAAGAAGTTGTGTAGAACTATGAAAAAAATTAGTAAAATATACAAATGAGTAGTCCATGCGAAGATGGGCAACATCAAGGACACTGGGAGTCTAGGGGCGCCGTGGTCCCGTGGTTAGCGAGAGCGGCTACCGAACGAGAGGTCCTAGCTTCAAGTCTTACCTCGAGTGAAAACTTTAATTTTTTATTTTCAGTTTATGTGACATACTCTTATGTTTTTACCACTTTTTTGGGAGTGATTATCATATCCACAAGAAAACCTAAATCGAACAAGGTAGAAGAATCTTTTTACCCATTCGCCAAGTGCACAAGTTAGGTGGGTCGACAACATATTCCTGTCATGTGACGCACATGCCGTCACCAGTGTCGTATAGAATATATAAGACGTGTTTTCCCGTGGAGGAATCGGTTGACCTATGACCTTGCGATCAAATGTTTTCGGTTCCCATTGGAGAGGCACGTCCTTTCGCACGGTTTTGCGGTGCGGTCGCAACACACAGACACTAAACTTATTACAGTGAACAGAGACGTCAGTGAACGAACGGACTGATCATAACTTTGCGAAAATAAAGAAAGTAAAATTTTCAGTCGAGGGAAGACTTGAACCAAGGACCTCTCGTTTTGCAGCTACTCAGGCTAACCACGGGACCACGGCGCTCCTGAGCTCACATTCTCCTTGATGTTGTATATCTTGCGCATGGACTACTCAGTTTGTATATTTTACTAATTTTTTTCACTGTTCCACACAACTTCTTCCTACTTTCTCGATTGATATGTGTTCAGTTTTTCAAGGCCTATCCACTGTGCCAACTTATAACTAAATCAGAGGGGGAGTGCGATGGGGAGGTTCCCTTGTGAGAGCAAAAATGAGTGCAGCGTATCGCTGTACAAGCTGCCTCCTTACTTTTTTTATGAAATTGGGAATTGAAATCGTTAATAAACGAAAAAAATAATAAACGAGAGAGTTTTATTTGGTACGGCACGGTTTGTAATCAGCCTGCCACAACTGTTTCCAGGTCAAAGTGTCGTGGCGGAGATGGGATTCCGCTGATGACGTCAGAGGGTAGCGCGTTTAATTCCGCCGTCGCGTTTGATATGCGCAGGTTGATTACGCGTGTGACTGCGCCGGGACTTGTCACCGTGTGTTTGTGTGTGAGCGTTAATTAGTGTAGATCACCGGCGGTTAGGCGGCTTTGAAGCCTGGTGCCGGGTCGGATGTGTCTGCCGCACGGTAACTCTGCTGCGCTGCCGTGCCTTTCAGGGGCACATCTCTTGCCACCTGAGATACTCTGCCGCAGTTACGACCTGCCCTCGCAGTTCCTCTTCCACCAGTACCGCACCACTACCTTCAGACTTGGTTCTCCTTCATTCACCAAGTTTCTACGTAGCTAACAGAACAGAGTCAGAAATGAGTCCGAGTTGTGGACAATGAGAAATTTTGTGAGTTTTATTAAGAGCAGTAGCAGCTGCGAAATTGTATGATGAAGTAATGTTTTGAACATACGAGAGGAAAGCATACGAGGGGAAAGCAGAAAGGTGGAAGGAGTATATAGAGGGTCTATACAAGGGCGATGTGTTTGAGGACAATATTATGGAAATGGAAGAGGATGTAGATGAAGATGAAATGGGAGATACAATACTGCGTGAAGAGTTTGACAGAGCACTGAAAGACCTGAGTCGAAACAAGGCCCCGGGAGTAGACAACATTCCATTAGAACTACTGACAACCTTGGGAGAGCCAGTCCTGACAAAACTCTACCATCTGGTGAGCAAGATGTACGAGACAGGCGAAATACCCTCAGACTTCAAGAAGAATATAATAATTCCAATCCCAAAGAAACCAGGTGTTGACGGATGTGAAAATTACCGAACTATCAGTTTAATAAGTCACAGCTGCAAAATACTAACGCGAATTCTTTACAGACGAATGGAAAAACTGGTAGAAGCCGACCTCGGGGAAGATCAGTTTGGATTCTGTAGAAATACTGGGATACGGGAGGCAATACAGACCTTACGACTTATCTTAGAAGAAAGATGGCAGAATGGTGGCAGGGATAGAATACAGGGAACGAAAGGCTATTTACAATTTGTACAGAAACCAGAGGGACATGAAAGGGAAGCAGTGGTTGGGAAGGGAGTGAGACAGGGTTGTAGTCTCTCCCCGATGTTATTCAATCGGTATAATGAGCAAGCAGTAAAGGAAACAAAAGAAAAATTTGGAGTAGGTATTAAAATCCAGGAAGAAAAAATAAAAACTTTGAGGTTCGCCGATGACATTGTAATTCTGTCAGAAACAGCAAAGGACTTGGAAGAGCAGTTGAACGGAATGGACAGTGTCTTGAAAGGGGGATATAAGATGATGGTTCAAATGGCTCTGAGCACTATGGGACTCAACATCTTAGGTCATAAGTCCCCTAGAACTTAGAACTACCTAAACCTAACTAACCTACGGACATCACACACACCCATGCCCGAGGCAGGATTCGAACCTGCGACCGTAGCAGCCTCGCGTTTCCGGACTGCAGCGCCAGAACCGCACGGCCACCGCGGCCGGCGATATAAGATTAACATCAACAAAAGCAAAACGAGGATAATGTAATGTAGTCGAATTAATTCGGGTGATGCTGAGGGAATTAGATTAGGAAATCAGACACTTAAAGTAGTAAAGGAGTTTTGCTATTTGGGGAGCAAAATAACTGATGATGGTCGAAGTAGAGAGGATATAAAATGTAGACTGGCAATGGCAAGGGAAGCATTTCTGAAGAAGAGAAATTTGTTAACATCGAGTAAGATTTGAGTGTCAGGAAGTCGTTTCTTTAAGTGTTTGTATGGAGTGAGCCATGTATGGAAGTGAAACGTGGACGATAAATAGTTTAGACAAGAAGAGAATAGAAGCTTTCGAAATGTGGTGCTACAGAATAATGCTGAAGATTAGATGGGTAGATCACAAAACTAATGAGGAGGTCTTGAATAGAATTGGGGAGAAGAGGAGTTTGTGGCACAACTTGACAAGAAGAAGGGGCCGGTTGGTAGGACATGTTGTGAGACATCAAGGGATCACAAATTTAGCATTGGAGGGCAGCGTGGAGGGTAAAAATCGTAGAGGGAGACAAAGACATGAATATACTAAGCAGATTCAGAAGGATGTAGGTTGCAGTAGGTACTGGGAGATGATGAAGCTTGCACAGGATGGAGTAGCATGGAAAGCTGCATCAAACCAGTCTCAGGACTGAAGACAACAACAACAACAAGAACAACAGAACTTTACAGTCCTTCAGTCAATACACTAAGACAGTTTGCAAAGAGAGTGGCGATATATGTACGATCTTAATTTTCTTTTGAAACAGTATGGACTAGTAAACCCTCCCACACCGGTTCTTCACAGAACGGAGCTCCCATGCATAAAACAGCATCAAAGGTCGGAGTACTTTACAAATGAGTTAATGTGTGGATGAGTATACTCTAGGCTATTTGCACTCCGTCCGTGGCTGCAGTTACCCTTGACGCTGCATCACAGACAGCAGCGCCTGCGATGGTGTACTCAACGACGAACCTGGGTGCACGAATGGCAATACGTTTTTTTTTTCGGATGAATCAAGGTTCTGTTTACAGCATCATGATGGTCGCATCCGTGGTTGGCGACATCGCGGTGAACGCACATTGGAAGCGTGTATTCGCCATCACCATACTGGCATATCACCCGGCGTGATGGTATGGTGTGCCATTGGTTACACGTCTCGGTCACCTCTTGTTCGTACTGACGGCACTTTGAACAATGGACGTTACATTTCAGAGGTGTTATGACCCGTGGCTCTAACCTTCATTCGATCCCTGCGAAACCCTACATTTCAGCAGGATAACGCACGACCACATGTTGCTGGTCCTGTACGGGCCTTTCTGGATACAGAAAATGTTCTACTGATGCGCTGGCCAGATCTCTCACCAATTGAAAACGTCTGGTCAATGGTGGCCGAGCAACTGTCTCGTCACAATACGCCAGTCACTACCCGTGATGAACTGTGGTATCGTGTTGAGGCTGCTTGGGCAGCTGTACCTGTACACACCATCTGAGCTCTGTTTGACTCAATGCCCAGGCGTATCAAGGCCGTTATTGCGGCCAAAGGTGGTTGTTCGGGGTACTGATTTCTCAGGATCTATGCACCCAAATTGCGTCAAAATGTAGTCACATGTCAGTTCTGGTATAATATATTTGTCCAATGAATACCCGTTTACCATCTGCATTTCTTCTTGGTGTAGCAGTTTTACTGGCCAGTAGTGTTGTCCGCATTCTTTTTATTAAACTGTGTATTTTCTACCAGTAATAGTAAACTCATTAGGCGTGTGCAAGATTACAATCATATTCTGTAAGGTTTGCAGGTGACAAAGGTTCGAATTCGCTTGAATTCTGTGCGTGCGTTGTGAACGCAATATTGTCACCGCAGTAAACTGTCGTTAGGAGGGGAAACTAGTACGGAAGTAATAGAAAGATACGTGCACCAGGGAACTGCAGAAGTCGCTTGTCCCCCGGTGCATGAGTCACTAGTAGCGCGGATATTACCAGGAAACTCAACTTCCCGCCAGTGTTTCGCAAAATTCCATTAGCAAAATTCTCCGCCAATGCACGCCATGTTGGCTGTCAAATATAATGAAGGCTTCGTGCGCGGGTACAGCACGGCGCATAATTTGCCGTACACGGGTAGAGTATTGCTTCCACTCGCCGTAATGAACTTCTCTCTCCTGCTCCCTCCTATCCACGTCTCTCTCTTCCTCTCGCAGCTCGGGGAGCCAGCCGGACAGCATTCGCCTACGCCGAGGCCAATTTTGCTACCTGTCCTATAACGGCGAAACAAAATGGAGGAATGAAAAAGAAGGCTATTTCGCCCCCTCGCCCGGTATTAATCCCAGCGGGACGACTGGTGCGCACTGTACTACGAGAAACACGCGGGCGGTATCCTAGATATCCTGGAAAATAAAGGGCGGGGGCGCGGCGGAGCGAAATGCCGGTCTCCTGAAATTTCTCGTGGGAGACCGCTCGTCCAATATGGCCGCCTCGCTTCGCCCCCACGTGGGCGCGTGCCCTAGAACTCGTGTGGGAAGTTGCGCTAACTCAACTAGGCCAGCCTGCGGCGCAGCTGTCTAACAGACAGTATGCGTCTAAGGGCTTCATTCCTCTTCCCGCTAAATTCCCATGTTACCTCATTGTTCAACATGATCTGTTACCTGACAGCGGTGGTTTCGGCCGTTTATACACTCCTGGAAATTGAAATAAGAACACCGTGAATTCATTGTCCCAGGAAGGGGAAACTTTATTGACACATTCCTGGGGTCAGATACATCACATGATCACACTGACAGAACCACAGGCACATAGACACAGGCAACAGAGCATGCACAATGTCGGCACTAGTACAGTGTATATCCACCTTTCGCAGCAATGCAGGCTGCTATTCTCCCATGGAGACGATCGTAGAGATGCTGGATGTAGTCCTGTGGAACGGCTTGCCATGCCATTTCCACCTGGCGCCTCAGTTGGACCAGCGTTCGTGCTGGACGTGCAGACCGCGTGAGACGACGCTTCATCCAGTCCCAAACATGCTCAATGGGGGACAGATCCGGAGATCTTACTGGCCAGGGTAGTTGACTTACACCTTCTAGAGCACGTTGGGTGGCACGGGATACATGCGGACGTGCATTGTCCTGTTGGAACAGCAAGTTCCCTTGCCGGTCTAGGAATGGTAGAACGATGGGTTCGATGACGGTTTGGATGTACCGTGCACTATTCAGTGTCCCCTCGACGATCACCAGTGGTGTACGGCCAGTGTAGGAGATCGCTCCCCACACCGTGATGCCGGGTGTTGGCCCTGTGTGCCTCGGTCGTATGCAGTCCTGATTGTGGCGCTCACCTGCACGGCGCCAAACACGCATACGACCATCATTGGCACCAAGGCAGAAGCGACTCTCATCGCTGAAGACGACACGTCTCCATTCGTCCCTCCATTCACGCCTGTCGCGACACCACTGGAGGCGGGCTGCACGATGTTGGGGCGTGAGCGGAAGACGGCCTAACGGTGTGCGGGACCGTAGCCCAGCTTCATGGAGACGGTTGCGAATGGTCCTCGCCGATACCCCAGGAGCAACAGTGTCTCTAATTTGCTGGGAAGTGGCGGTGCGGTCCCCTACGGCACTGCGTAGGATCCTACGGTCTTGGCGTGCATCCGTGCGTCGCTGCGGTCCGGTCCCAGGTCGACGGGCACGTGCACCTTCCGCCGACCACTGGCGACAACATCGATGTACTGTGGAGACCTCACGCCCCACGTGTTGAGCAATTCGGCGGTACGTCCACCCGGCCTCCCGCATGCCCACTATACGCCCTCGCTCAGTCAACTGCACATACGGTTCACGTCCACGCTGTCGCGGCATGCTACCAGTGTTAAAGACTGCGATGGAGCTCCGTACGCCACGGCAAACTGGCTGACACTGACGGCGGCGGTGCACAAATGCTGCGCAGCTAGCGCCATTCGACGGCCAACACCGCGGTTCCTGGTGTGTCCGCTGTGCCGTGCGTGTGATCATTGCTTGTACAGCCCTCTCGCAGTGTCCGGAGCAAGTATGGTGGGTCTGACACACCGGTGTCAATGTGTTCTTTTTTCCATTTCCAGGAGTGTATATCTGTCTACTATACGCTCCAGCAACACGAACTGCTGACAGACCAGTTCAAGAATACATTTCTGGTTACAAAATTTTGTCCACATACAAAGTTAGTGTTATCTATACTACACCGAGCGAGGTGGCGCAGTGGTTAGCACACTGGACTCGCATTCGGGAGGACTACGGTTCAATTCCTCGTTCGGCCATCCTGATCTGGGTTTTCCGTGATTTTCCTAAATCTCTTCAGGCAAATGCTGGGGTAGTTCCTTTGACAGGGTACAGCCGACTTCCTTCCCCATCAATCCCTAATCCAATGTTCTCCCCAAATGAACCCATTATACAGGGTTATTACAAATGATTGAAGCGATTTCACAGCTCTACAATAACTTTATTATCTGAGATATTTTCACAATGCTTTGCACACACATACAAAAAGTTTTTTTAGGCATTCACAAATGTTCGATATGTGCCCCTTTAGTGATTCGGCAGACATCAAGCCGATAATCAAGTTCCTCCCACACTCGGCGCAGCATGTCCCCATCAATGAGTTCGAAAGCATCGTTGATGCGAGCTCGCAGTTCTGGCACGTTTCTTGGTAGAGGAGGTTTAAACACTGAATCTTTCACATAACCCCAGAGAAAGAAATCGCATGGGGTTAAGTCGGGAGAGCGTGGAGGCCGTGACACGAATTGCTGATCGTGATCTCCACCACGACCGATCCGTCGGTTTTCCAATCTCCTGTTTAAGAAATGCCGAACATCGTGATGGAAGTGCGGTGGAGCACCATCCTGTTGAAATATGAAGTCGGCGCTGTCGGTCTCCAGTTGTGGCGTGAGCCAATTTTCCAGCATGTCCAGATACACGTGTCCTGTAACGTTTTTTTCGCAGAAGAAAAAGGGGCCGTAAACTTTAAATTGTGAGACTGCACAAAACACGTTAACTTTTGGTTAATTGCGAATTTGTTGCACGAATGCGTGAGGATTCTCTACCGTCCAGATTCGCACATTGTGTCTGTTCACTTCACCATTAAGAAAAAATGTTGCTTCATCACTGAAAACAAGTTTCGCACTGAACGCATCCTCTTCCCTGAGCTGTTGCAACCGCGCCGAAAATTCAAAGCGGTTGACTTTGTCATCGGGTGTCAGGGCTTGTAGCAATTGTAAACGGTAAGGCTTCCGCTTTAGCCTTTTCCGTAAGATTTTAAAAAACCGTCGGCTGTGGTACGTTTAGCTCCCTGCTTGCTTTATTCGTCGACTTCCGCGGGCTACGCGTGAAACTTGCCCGCACGCGTTCAACCGTTTCTTCGCTCACTGCAAGCCGACCCGTCGATTTCCCCTTACAGAGGCATCCAGAAGCTTTAAACTGCGCATACCATCGCCGAATGGAGTTAGCAGTTGGTGGATCTTTGTCGAACTTCGTCCTGAAGTGTCGTTGCACTGTTATGACTGACTGATGTGAGTGCATTTCGAGCACGACATACGCTTTCTCGGCTCCTGTCGCCATTTTGTCTCACTGCGATCTTGAGCGCTCTGGCGGCAGAAACCTGAAGTGCGGCTTCAGCCGAACAAAACTTTATGAGTTTTTCTACGTATCTGTTGTGTGTCGTGACCATATGTCAATGAATGGAGCTACAGTGAATTTATGAAATCGCTTCAATAATTTGTAATAGCGCTGTACATACTGCTGTATAAAGACAAGTCGTAGATTCACTTTGTTGCCAAAAATCTTCAAAACTCTTGGCAGATTCCCTTCAAATGTCTGCACAACACTCTTAGACACTGAAGACCGAAAGAAACTTGTGCACATGTTAATATCCCGTATGGGCCCTGCGAGCACGCAGAAGTGCCGCAACACGACGTGGCATGGACTTGACTAATGACTGAAGAAGTGCTGGAGGGAACTGAGACCATGAATTCTGCAGGGCTGTCCACAAATTCGTAAAAGTACGAGGGGGTGCAGATCTCTTCTGGTCAGCACGTTGCAAGGCATCCCCGGTATGCACAATAATGTTCATATGTGGGGAGTTTGGTGGCCAGCGGAAGTGTTTAAACTCGGAAGAGTGTTCCTGGAGCCATCTGTAGCAATTCTGGGCGTGTGGGGTGTCGCATTGTCCTGCTGGAATTGCCCAAGTCCGTCTGAATGCCCAGTGAATGTGCAATGGACTTGAATGGATGCAGGTGATCAGACAGGATGCTTACGTACGTGTCACCTGTCACAGTGGTGTCTAGACGTATCGGGGGTCCCATATCAGTCCAACTGCACACGGTCCACACCGTTACAAGGTCTCCACCAGCTTGAACAGTCCCCTGCTGACATTCAGGGTCCATGGATTCATGAGGCTGTCTCCATATCCGCGCACGTCCATCCGCTCGATACAATCTGAAACGAGACTTGTCCGACGAGGTAACATGTCTCCAGTCGTCAACAGTCCAATGTCGCTGTTGACGGGCCCAGGTGAGGTGTAAAGCTTTGCGTTGTGAAGTCTTCAAGGGTACACAAGTGCGCCTTCGGCTCTGAAAGCCCATATCGATTATGTTTCGGTGAATGGTTCGCACGCTGACACTTGTTGAGGGTCCGGAATTGAAATCTCCAGGAATTTGCGGAAGGGTTGCCCGTCCGTCAAGTTGAACAATTCTCTTCAGTCGTCGTTGGTCTCGTTCTTGCAGTATGTTTTTCCGGCCGCAGCGACGTCGCAGATTTGATGTTTTACCGGATTCCTGATACTCACGGTACACTCGTCAATTGTTCGTACGGGAAAATCGCCACTTCATCGCTACCACGCTCCCATAGCTCGTGCGCCGACTGTAACACAACGTTCAAACTCACTTAATTCTTGATAACGTAGCATTGTAGATCTATTACAATTATCCGGGCTGTTATGCCGTGGTCGGTTGATGAATTTTGTCTCAATTCCCAACGTTTCGTCTCCGACTGCGGGAGACATCTTCAAGGGGGTCCGTAGCTCGATAGAAGGTCCAACACACCCACTGGCTCGCTACTGACTGCCGCTAAATTGCACGTTGCCGAGCAATGTTGACGCGCAACGACAGCACGAATGGGACTTTCTTTTCGTCGGTTGTGACAAAGGATGAGACGTGGATGCCATTTTTCATTCCAGAAACAAAGCGCCAGTCAGCTCAATGGAAGCACACAGATTCACCGTCACCAAAAAAATTTCGGGAGCCGAAAAAATGATGCTGTCCATGTTGTGGGGCAGCGAGGGCGTAATCCTTACCCATTGCGTTCCAAAGGGCACTTAGGTAACAGGTGCATCCTACGAAAATGTTTTGAAGAACAAATTCCTTCCTGCACTGCGACAAAAACGTCCGGGAAGGGCTGCGCGTGTGCTGTTTCACCGAGACAACGCACCCGCACATCGAGCTAACGTTACGCAACAGTTTCTTCGTGATAACAACTTTGAAGTGATTCCTCGTGCTCCCTACTCACCTGACCTGGCTCCTAGTGACTTTTGGCTTTTTCCAACAATGAATGACACTCTCCGTGGCCGCACATTCACCAGCCGTGCTGCTGTTGCCTCAGCGATTTTCCAGTGGTCAAAACAGACTCCTAAAGAAGCCTTCGCCGCTGCCATGGGATCATGGCGGCAGCGTCGTGAAAAATGTGTACATCTGCAGGGCGATTACGTCGAGAAGTAACGCCAGTTTCATCGATTTCGGGTGAGTAGTTAATTAAAAAGAAAATCGGAGGCCTTAGAACTTGAATGCACCTCGTATCTTGTCTAAATCGTTTTGCAATTTGTTGTGATCATCTGATTGTACAAGACGGTAAATGACAGCATCATCTGCAAAGAATCTAAGAGTGTTATTCAGATTGTCACCTAAATCGTTTATGTAGATCAGAAACAACAGTAGCCTATAACGCTTTCTAGGGGACCGTCAGATATTAGTTCTGTTTTGCTCGGTAACTGCTAAATACACTGAAGAGCCAAAGAAACTGGTACACCTGCTTAATATCGTGTAGGGCCCCCGCGAGCACGCAGAAGTCCTGCTACACACCGTGGCATGGAGTCGACTAATGTCTGAAGTAGCGCTGGAGGGAACTGACACCTTGAATCCTCCAGGGCTATCCATAAATCGGTAAGAGTACGAGCGGTGGGAAATCTCTTCTGAACAGCACGTTGCAAGGCATCCCAGATATGCTCAAAAATGTTCACGTCTGGTGGCCAGCGAAAGTGTTTAAACTCATAAGTATGTTCCTGGAGCCATGTGTAGCAACTGAGCACTTGTGGGGTGTCGCATTGTCCTGCTGGAAATGCCATGTCCGGTTCTAGGCGCTTCAGTCCGGAACCGCGCGACTGCTACGGTCGCATGTTGGAATCCTGCCTCGGGCATGGATGTGTGTGATGTCCTTAGGTTAGTTCGGTTTAAGTAGTTCTAAGGGATTGATGACCTCAGAAGTTAAGTCCCATAGTGCTCAGAGCCATTTGAATGCCCATGTCCGTCGGAATGCACAATGGATGGAGGTGATCAGACAGGATGCTTACGCACCTGTCGTATCTAGACTCCAGCTGCACATGCCCCACACAGCCTCCACTAGCTTGAACAGTCCCCTGCTGACATGCAGGGTCCACGGGTTCATGAGGTTGTCTCCGTGCCCATGAACGTCCATCCGCTCGATGGAATTTGAAACGAGACTCGTCCGACCGGGCAACATGTTTTCCGTTCATCAATACTCCGTCGGTGTTGATGGGCCCAGGCGAGACGTAAAGCTTTGTCTCGTGCAGTCATTAAGGCTACACGAGTGGGTCTTCGGCTTCGAAAGCCCATATCGACGGTTTCGTTGAATGGTTCAGACGCTGACACTTGTTGTTGGCCCAGCATTGAAATCTGCAGCAATTTCCGGAATGGTCGCACTTCTGCCACGATGAACTATTCTCTTCAGTCGTCGTTGGTCCCGTTCTTGCAGGAGTTTTTTCCGCTCGAAGCGATGTCGGAGACCTGATGTTTTACCAGATTCCTGATATTCACGGTAGACTAGTGAATTAGTCGTACGGGAAAAATTCGCGCTTCTTTGCTACCTCCGAGATACTCTGACCTATCGAACATGCGCTGAGCGCAACACCAAGTTGAAACTCTACGCAGTCTTGATAACCTGGTATTGTAGCAGCAGTAACCGATCTAACAACTGCGCCAGAGACTTTTTGTCTTATGTAGGCGTTGCCGACCGCTGCGCCGTATTCCGACTGTTCACATATCTCTGTATTTCAATACGCGTGGCTGTACCAGCTTGTTTGGCGCTTCAGGCTATGTTCCAGAAACCTACTGCAAATCGACGTCAGTAATATGGATCTGTAATCCAGCGGATTACTCCTATTTCCTTTGTTCGGTATTGGTGTGACATGTGCAGCTTTCCAGTTTTCAGGCGCGGATGTTCGAACGAGGGGTCGGTTGTATGTGATTGCCGAATACAGGGTGTTCATAAATGAATATGTGGGTTGCAATGCTTTATAATATTTATTACGTTAAACTTACAGTTATAAGTGATATATCAAATGAAAAAGCAACTCAAACAGTTGTGTTTGGCACCAGTGCGCATGCGCAGCGCGCAATGTTTCCGCCGCAATCCGCTAGACAGCGGTAGTAGCGAAGATGGCGATTAGTGAAGAGAAAGCGTTTTGTGTTTTGCAGTTTGAAAAGACCGAATCTATAGTTACTGTGCAACGTGCATTCCGGCTGAAGTTCGGTTGTGATCCTCCAAGTGATAATAACATTCGTAGATGACATCATCAATTTGAAGATACCGGCTGCCATTGTAAAGGGAAGCAGACAGGACGACCAAGAGTTAGTGAAGAGACTGTTGAACAAATGAGAGAGTCGTTCACTCATTGCCCAAAGAAATCAGTCAGGAAGGCTAATCGTGAATTACAAATTCCTGTGTCGACTGTTTACAGTTATTACAGGCTCTAAAGCCGGCACACGAGGAATTACGTGCCAACTTCGCAAACGAAATGTTGTTTCATGACGCTGAAGATTTTCTGGATCATGTTGTCTTCAGTGATGAATCGACATTTCCCGTTAGTGGACATGTTAACACTCACAATTTGCGCAGCTCGGGCTCAGAAAACCTCACGAGGTGGTACAAATACAACGAGATTCCCCTAAAGTGACTGTTTTTTGAACCGTATCCGGTGGAAAGTTTATGGGCCTTTCTTTTTTAGTGAACCTACTGTAACTGGCACTTCTTACCTTGATACACTGTAGCAATGGCTCTTCCCTCAGTTGGAAGAAGATGAGCCAGAGAACTTAATTTTCCAGCAAGATGGTGCGTCCCTTCACTGGCATAACGAAGTAGGTGATTGGTTTAACTTCACTGTACCCAAGCGCTGGATAGTCTGCAAGGGGCCCAATGACAGATCTTGCTCTGTACGGCCTCCACGTTCACCCGACCTAACGCCGTGCAATTTTTGCCTTCGGGGCCTTGTAATGGTTCTTTATTTGCGAAACCATTACCACCCGCCAACCCAATTTTTCGATACCGTAGATTAATGAATATTTTTCTACGTAATGTCTCATATTTTTACTCTATGCAAATTTGGTTTCATTTTTATATGTAGATACGTCGATATTTTGAGATGTTGAAATCGATATAATATCTAGTGTGGTGTCACCGCCAGACACCACACTTGCTAGGTGGTAGCTTTAAATCGGCCGCGGTCCATTAGTACATGTCGGACCCGCGTGTCGCCACAGTCAGTATTCGCAGACCGAGCGCCGCCACACGGCAGGTCTAGAGAGACGTACTAGCACTCGCCCCAGTTGTACGACGACTTTGCTAGCGACTACACTGACGAAGCCTTTCTCTCATTTGCCGAGAGACAGTTAGAATAGCCTTCAGCAAAGTCCGTGGCTACGACCTAGCAAGGCGCCATTAACCATATCTGGAGAGAGTCTCACTTGTATCGTCAATAGCGATGTACCACAAGGATGAATTAAAGTTAAGCAAACAGACGATACGTACTTTTCTTTATAGCATTAATTACGTATCTTGTTCCAGAATTCACGCCAGTCGGCGTGAGTTGACGCGTGCCCTTTCGATATCTCCGCCTTGTGTCTAGACTGCCTTGTCTAGACACAACATCTAGTGTGAATATCTTTGTACTTATTATCTTTGATGCTGGCTTGTGACTATTGGCGCGGAAGCGTACAGAGTAGTCAAGTTTTTGTGTTGAATATGGACAGTCTTGACTTTGTGTTGGAAATGAGTTCGAGTTGTGGACAATGAAAAATTTTGTGAGTTTTAT
Organism: Schistocerca cancellata; assembly: GCF_023864275.1. NCBI lineage: Eukaryota > Metazoa > Arthropoda > Insecta > Orthoptera > Acrididae > Schistocerca > Schistocerca cancellata. The sequence goes on from NC_064636.1 coordinate 51,189,815, forward strand.
TAAGAGCAGTAGCAGCTGCGAAAATGTATGATGAAGTAATGTTTTGAACATGCGAAAGTATAAAAAGGTTGATAAATGTGAGTTTCTGTGAAAAGTGAGTGTGAAGAATTATTTTCACGTGAACATTGTTTAAAAAAATTATGAAGCACATTGCAAGGGAAAACATAAATCATCAAATTAACCCTGAAAGATTGTCTTCGTAAGTTCTTCAAGTTGGCTTAATTAACATGAGAGTTGCTCTTTCATTTGGCATGTCATTTATAACTGTAAGTTTAATGTAATAAATACAAGGCTATTACAAATGATTGAAGCGATTTCATAAATTCACTGTAGCTCCATTCATTGACATGTGGTCACGACACACTACAGATACGTAGAAAAACTCATAAAGTTTTGTTCTGCTGAAGCCGCACGTCAGGTTTCTGCCACCAGAGGGCTCGAGAGCGCAGTGAGACAAAATGGCGACAGGAACCGAGAAAGCGTATGTCGTGCTTGAAATGCACTCACATCAGTCAGTCATAACAGTGCAACGACACTTCAGGACGAAGTTCGACAAAGATCCACCAACTGCTAACTCCATTCGGCGATGGTATGCGCAGTTTAGAGCTTCTGGATGCCTCTGTAAGGGGAAATCAACGGGTCGGCCTGCAGTGAGCGAAGAAACGGTCGAACGCGTGCGGGCAAGTTTCACGCGTAGCCCGTGGAAAATTGGCTCATGCCAGAACTGGAGACCGACAGCGCCGACTTCATCTTTCAACAGGATGGTACTCCACCGCATTTCCATCACGATGTTCGGCATTTGTTAAACAGGAGAATGGAAAACCGATGAATCGGTCGTGGTGGAGATCACGATCAGCAATTCATGTCATGGCCTCCACGCTCTCCCGACTTAACCCCATGCGATTTCTTTCTGTGGGGTTATGTGAAAGATTCAGTGTTTAAACCTCCTCTACCAAGAAACGTGCCAGAACTGCGAGCTCGCATCAACGATGCTTTCGAACTCATCGATGGGGACATGCTGCGCCGAGTGTGGGAGGAACTCGATTCACATCTACATCTACATTTATACTCCGCAAGCCACCCAACGGTGTGTGGCGGAGGGCACTTTATGTGCCACTGTCATTATCTCCCTTTCCTGTTCCAGTCGCGTATGGTTCGCGGGAAGAACGACTGTCTGAAAGCCTCTGTGCGCGCTCTAATCTCTCTAATTTTACATTCGTGATCTCCTCGGGAGGTATAAGTAGGGGGAAGCAATATATTCGATACCTCATCCAGAAACGCACCCTCTCGAAACCTGGCGAGCAAGCTACACCGCGATGCAGAGCGCCTCTCTTGCAGAGTCTGCCACTTGAGTTTGTTAAACATCTCCGTAACGCTATCACGGTTACCAAATAACCCTGTGACGAAACGCGCCGCTCTTCTTTGGATCTTCTCTATCTCCTCCGTCAACCCGATCTGGTACGGATCCCACACTGATGAGCAATACTCAAGTATAGGTCGAACGAGTGTTTTGTAAGCCACCTCCTTTGTTGATGGACTACATTTTCTAAGGACTCTCCCAATGAATCTCAACCTGGTACCCGCCTTACCAACAATTAATTTTATATGATCATTCCACTTCAAATCGTTCCGCACGCATACTCCCAGATATTTTACAGAAGTAACTGCTACCAGTGTTTGTTCCGCTATCATATAATCATACAATAAAGGATCCTTCTTTCTATGTATTCGCAATACATTACATTTGTCTATGTTAAGGGTCAGTTGCCACTCCCTGCACCAAGTGCCTATCCGCTGCAGATCTTCCTGCATTTCGCTACAATTTTCTAATGCAGCAACTTCTCTGTATACTACAGCATCATCCGCGAAAAGCCGCATGGAACTTCCGACACTATCTACTAGGTCATTTATATATATTGTGAAAAGCAATGGTCCCATAACACTCCCCTGTGGCACGCCAGAGGTTACTGTAACGTCTGTAGATGTCTCTCCATTGAGAACAACATGCTGTGTTCTGTTTGCTAAAAACTCTTCAATCCAGCCACACAGCTGGTCTGATATTCCGTAGGCTCTTACTTTGTTTATCAGGCGACAGTGCGGAACTGTATCGAACGCCTTCCGGAAGTCAAGGAAAATGGCATCTACCTGGGAGCCTGTATCTAATATTTTCTGGGTTTCATGAACAAATAAAGCGAGTTGGGTTTCACACGATCGCTGTTTCCGGAATCCATGTTGATTCCTACATAGTAGATTCTGAGTTTCCAAAAACGACATGATACTCGAGCAAAAGACATGTTCTAAAATTCTACAACAGATCGACGTCAGAGAGATAGGTCTATAGTTTTGCGCATCTGCTCGACGACCCTTCTTGAAGACTGGGACTACCTGTGTTCTTTTCCAATCATTTGGAACCTTCCGTTCCTCTAGAGACTTGCGGTACACGGCTGTTAGAAGGGGGGCAAGTTCTTTCGCGTACTCTGTGTAGAATCGAATTGGTATCCCGTCAGGTCCAGTGGACTTTCCTCTGTTGAGTGATTCCAGTTGCTTTTCTATTCCTTGGACACTTATTTCAATGTCAGCCATTTTTTCGTTGGTGCGAGGATTTAGAGAAGGAACTGCAGTGCGGTCTTCCTCTGTGAAACAGCTTTGGAAAAAGGTGTTTAGTATTTCAGCTTTACGCTTGTCATCCTCTGTTTCAATGCCATCATCATCCCGGAGTGTCTGGACATGATGTTTCGAGCCACTTACTGATTTAACGTAAGACCAGAACTTCCTAGGATTTTCTGTCAAGTCGGTACCTAGTATTTTACTTTCGAATTCACTGAACGCTTCACGCATAGCCCTCCTTACGCTAACTTTGACATCGTTTAGCTTCTGTTTGTCTGAGAGGTTTTGGCTGCGTTTAAACTTGGAGTGAAGCTCTCTTTGCTTTCGCAGTAGTTTCCTAACTTTGTTGTTGTACCACGGTGGGTTTTTCCCGTCCCTCACAGTTTTGCTCGGCACGTACCTGTCTAAAACGCATTTTACGATTGCCTTGAACTTTTTCCATAAACACTCAACATTGTCAGTGTCGGAACAGAAATTTTCGTTTTGATCTGTTAGGTAGTCTGAAATCTGCCTTCTATTACTCTTGCTAAACAGATAAACCTTCCTCCCTTTTTTTATATTCCTATTAACTTCCATATTCAGGGATGCTGCAACGGCCAATCGGCTCAATGTCTGCCGAATCACTAAAGGGGCACATATCGAACATTTGTGAATGCCTAAAAAAACTTTTAGAGTTTTTGTATGTGTGTGCAAAGCATTTTCAAAATATCTCAAATAATAAAGTTATTGTAGAGCTGTGAAATCGCTTGAATCATTTGTAATAACCCTGTATTATAAAGCGTTAAAACCGCGATATTCATTTATAAACACCCTGTATGTAGCTATTGTATGAGCGTACACCGGGAACAGTAGCCTGCTGAACGGGCTGCAGCCTGTGGGAGATAATTATTGGCGCGCCGACGTAACAAGGTGGCAGCACGCGTGATGTGGCTAGCATAGGCTAATGGACTGACAGCTGAGTGCGTGGTGTGGGAACTTGTACTGCGGTCGGCTGCCGCGCGGGCGGCGGGGATGGGGCGTATTTAGTTGCCGCGGGGGATCCAGTATTAGAATCAGAATTTAAAAGGGCTCTGGAAGACTTAAGCTCAAGTGAGGCACAAGTGACAGGTAACTGTGGTGTGCGTACTGTAAGACCTTCGGTACACACACCATCAGATTATTTGACTTGTCGCTCTAACGAAGTAGGCGAGTGTCAGCAATATGTCTCTTGGTCTTATCGTGGCGTGTTTATCTCAAAGACCTTGTAAAAAAATAACTAGACTCACTGATGGCGCTGCAGTCGCGGGATAATAGGACGCAGCATGTCATTCTCAATGGAGAGAAGTCCTCCGAAGTAAGAGTGATTTCAGGTGTGCCGCAGGGGAGTGTCGTAGGACCGTTGCTATTCACAATATACATAAATGACCTTGTGGATGACATCGGAAGTTCACTGAGGCTTTTTGCAGATGATGCTGTGGTGTATCGAGAGGTTGTAACAATGGAAAATTGTACTGAAATGCAGGAGGATCTGCAGCGAATTGACGCATGGTGCAGGGAATGGCACTTGAATCTCAATGTAGACAAGTGTAATGTGCTGCGAATACACAGAAAGATAGATACTTTATCATTTAGCTACAAAATAGCAGGTCAGCAACTGGTAGCAGTTAATTCCATAAATTATCTGGGAGAACGCATTAGGAGTGATTTAAAATGGAATGATCATGTAATGTTGATCGTCGGTAAAGCAGATGCCAGACTGAGATTCATTGGAAGAATCCTAAGGAAATGCAATCCGAAAACAAAGGAAGTAGGTTACAGTACGCTTGTTCGCCCACTGCTTGAATACTGCTCAGCTGTGTGGGATCCGTACCAGATAGGGTTGATAGAAGAGATAGAGAAGATCCAACGGAGAGCAGCGCGCTTCGTTACAGGATCATTTAGTAATCGCGAAAGCGTTACAGAGATGATAGGTAAACTCCAGTGGAAGACTCTGCAGGAGAGACGCTCAGTAGCTAGGTACGGGCTTTTGTCAAAGTTGCGAGAACATACCTTCACCGAAGAGTCAAGCAGTATATTGCTCCCTCCTACGTATATCTCGCGAAGAGACCGTGAGGATAAAATCAGAGAGATTAGAGGCCACACAGAGGCATACCGACAATCCTTCTTTCCACGAACAATACGAGATTGGAATAGAAGGGAGAACCGATAGAGGTACTCAAGGTACCTCCCGCCACACACCGTCAGGTGGCTTGCGGAGTATGGATGTAGATGTAGATGTAGATGTAGATAATTTGAACGTTCGCCTGGACGCCATTATAGTGGTTGTAGTCTGATGTGTAGTATTGTTGTTTATGAAGACCCTGATTCAACGTTGTATATTTGTTACTCGTAATTCTACTGTCTGTACGTTCCAATCAAAAGAAGTACAATGGTGAAGAGGTGTGCAGCGATTAATTGTACAAATAAATTCGAGAAAGGAACGAATATTACATTTCACAGGTATGTGGATATTTTAAGTTGTTTTGTATGTCAGTGCACTTGCTTAATGAATGTCTTTGTAACACGGTATTAACATAGTGTGTGTGCATCTATTTGCAGGTTTCCTTTCTCAAAACCACAGCTCTTACAAAAATGGTTACACGCTGTCAGGAGGCAAGATTTCCGACCGAAAGAATACCATTTTATATGTTCCGATCATTTTGAAGAAAGTTGGCTGATCGGTTGTGTTTTCATGGTCTAGGTTAGGTTGAAACTTGATAATTGTAACGCATTTCTCGTCGTAAAATCTAAAGCAAGGTTGAGTCAGAAAACTTCTATTAATATAGTGGGCAAATCTTCGAGTATTTTGATGCATTATGCGTACATCTATCGTAAATGAACTACGAAAAATGCTAGGGCTCGGGTACATAACTTTTAGCTACGGCAGATTCCATATAGTACGTAAGATAAATTCATAAACAGTGACTAGTTGCTGTTTGTTCATAAATTAAAAAGTATATTGTAGTAACGAATTTAAATGAGGCATTATCGTTGTGACCTAACTCTAGGGAAGGCATTTTATAACCAAAAGCGATATATAAACTTTCGAACTCCGCGCGTCAGTTTACCACTCTAATGGCCGCCGCCCAGCTGTTCAATTTGTCCGCTCTTCACAGTCGACCACTCATGCAGTTGTGGGGGCCTGGTTTATCTTCTGCCGTTAGATCAGACGATAGAAATGGCACTTGCACGCTTGGAGTAGCAGACTGACGGTGACCAACTTTAAACAGAACTTGATTAATTTTCACACACATTTATTAAAATAATAACAATCATAAACCTTACTTAACTTGATTCTGGAGGCTATTTACAATTGACAATGTGAAGTTCCTTTGGTCTTGGTACGTTAATCTTATTGGTTCAAATGGCTCTGAGCACTATGGGACTCCCCTTAGAACTACTTAAACCTAACTAACCTAAGGACATCACACACATCCATGCCCGAGGCAGGATTCGAACCTGCGACCGTAGCGGTCACGCGGTTCCAGACTGAAGCGCCTAGAGCTGCACGGCCACACCGGCCGGCCGTTAATCTTATTCTCACATATCTCTGATACTTGACAAAGTGTCTATTCATTTATCTTCATGGCAATGTACAGGAATATGATAATCTTATTAGGCGCAGACTGAAACTTGACTATAGACTGGTACAGACAAATGCAGACTAATGCAGACTGACTAATCGGAGGTTTGTACACTAGTTATAATACCTCGCGCATTCATATGTCACTGCATGAGTGTGATCCGCCAGGAGAAAAGGTTCTACGTTAGCAGCAATCTCATTGGCTGCATTACATATTAATACGTGGATCGCCGGAAGCAGGATTTGGTCCTTCTCTAAGGCAGCGCCATCTCGTGGTGCGGAGATGGACGAGCGCTGCGCCTGCGCTGTTGTGCTTAGCGGGGCGCGCTCTAGTGGGAAAGTTGTGTACGCGCTGACTATGCGGAACTATGTACACGACAGTAACATTCCATCAGAGTTTGTAAAGCAGGTCACCGGCCTCGGTGGCCAAGCGGTTCTAGGCACTTCAGTTTGGAACCGTGCGACTGTTACGGTTGCAGCTTCGACTCCTGCCTCGGGCATGGATGTGTGCGATGTCCTTCGGTTAGCTAGGTTTATGTAGTTCTAAGTTCTAGGGGACTGATGACCTCAGATGTTAAGTCCCATAGTACTGAGAGCCATTTGAACGATTTTTTTCTCCTTGTGTGAGCAAAAGCGACCACTTGGACCATTGTCCTTATGTGCTCATAAACTAACTACGCACTTGAGTTCTTAAGTTCTACTTATGCAAATCTACTTGATGATTTTAATGTAAAAATATTGTGTATGTCTGTTGTAGAAGACGAATGGATAGTTAATAGGTAAAAAGACAAGGCATAGTAGAAATCCTTCGATAACAGGAGATACAGAATTTAACTGATGAAACAAGAAATATAAAAATTCAGCACATGAAGCAGACGAATGGAAAAGCAAATGAGGTTGATGGGTAGTACTGAAAGGCTAAGCAGGAATGGCTAGAGGGCAAATGTAACGATTTGGAAGCATGTCTCATTGTAAGAAAGCTAGATACCGCTCACAGGAAAATTAAGAGACCTTAGGAGAAAAGAGAAGTAGGTATATGAATATCAAGAACTCCGATAGAATACAGAATGGAAAGCTGAAAAGTGGAAAGAGTATATAGAGAGTCTGTACAAAGAGATGAAGACTGTTTTATAGAACAAGAAGAGGACTAGATGAACATGAAATGGGAGATATCATTAAGCAAAAATAATTTGCTGCAGCAATGAAAGACCTAAGTCGAAACAAGGCCCTGGGGATAGATGACATTCTGTCAGAACAACTGATAGCTTTGGGAGAGCGAGACATGACAAAACTGTTCCACCTGGTGTCCTAGATGTATGAGACGGGCGTAATGCCCTCAGACTTGGAGACGAATGTAATAATTTCAATTCCAAAGAAAGCAGTTGCTGACAGATATGAAAATTACCGAACTGTCAGTTTAATAATAACTCGAATTCCTTACAGAAAAATGGAAAAACTGGTGGAAGGCACCTCGGAGAAGATCACTTTGGATTATGGAGAAATGTAGGAATGTTTGAGAGAGTACTGATGAAATTACTTATCTTAAAAGATAGATTAAGGAGAGGCAAACATACATTTATAGCATTTGTAGATATACATAAAGTCTGTGAAAATGTCGACTGCTGTACTCTCTTTGAAACTGTGAAGCTAGTAGGAGTAAAATACAGGGAGTGAAGGGCTAATTACTGCTTGTACAGAAACCAGATGGCAGTTATAAGAGGGGCATGAAAGGGAAGCGGTGGTTGAGAAGGGAGGGAGACATGGTTGTAGCCTGACGCTATCAATCTGTACATTGAGCATACAGTAAAGGAAACCAAAGAAAAATTGGGAGTAGGAATTGAAGTTCATGGAGAAAAAATAAAAATTTTGAGATTTGCTGATGACATTGTAATTATGTGAGAGAAAACAAGATATTAGGAAAAGCAAAATAAGGATAATGGAATGTAGTCTAATTAAATCAGGTTATTCTGAGGGAATTAATCAGGAAACAAGACGGATAGTAGTGGATGAGTTTTGCTGTTTGGGAAGCAAAACAACTGATGATGGACAAAGTAGATAGGGTATAAAATGGAGACTGGCAATGGCAAAAACGGGTTTCTGAAGAAGAGAAAATTGTTAACGTAAAACATATATTTAAGTGTTAGGAAGTCTTGTCTGAAAATATCTTCTGGAGTGTAGCCCTGTATGAAAGTGAAATATGGGCAATATATAGTTTAGATAAGAGGAGATTGGAAGCTTTTGAAATGTAGTGTTACAGAAGATTGCACTTCTTTAACTAGTGATGAGGTACCGAACAGATTTGTGGAGAAGAGAAATTTGTGGCACAACCTGCCCAGAAGAAGGGATCGTTTGGTAGACACATTCTGAGACATCATGGGATCACGAATTTTGTATCGGAGGGACGTATGTGGGGTAAAAATTGTAGAGACAGACCATGATGGTTGAAATGGCTCTAAGCACTATGGGGCTTAACGTCTGAGGTCATCAGTCCCCCTAGACTTCGAAGTACTTAAACCTGACTAACCTAAGGACATCACACACATTCATGCCCGAGGCAGGATTCGAACCTACGACTGTAGCAGCAGCGCGGTTCTGGACTGAAGCGCCCAGAACCGCTCGGCCACAGCGGCCGGCTGCAGACCAAGAGTTGAATACAGTTGGCTGATTAAGAAGGATGTAATACAGTAGCTATCTGCAGATGAAGAGGCTTGCTCAGTACAGAGTAGCATGGAGAGCCACATCAGACTGGTCTTCGCCTGAAGATCACAAGAACAACAGCAAGAGTGTATACTCTTGAGTTACATTTACGGAAGTCTAACTTATGACCAGATGCTTTTAGCTTCATGTTAATGGCCATAATCTATCACATAAAAAGTTATCACCTTCCCACTCCCTCCACTTCTTCCACATCCATTACTCTGGCCCAACTGACTGTACTAAATTACTGTTTCCCCCACAAGTCCGGGTTGTGCCTTATCTCCACCACTCTTTGAGGTACGGTAGCCATCATCATCAGATGGACTTCCCATTCGTGTTCTGGACATAAGTCGATTACTGTGAAGTGTCAGTAGCTGTAGTCTCAGCAGCAGCAGCCGAGATCACCCAACTCCGACAAATGACCACCTTCCACAGCTTTCTACAGTTGTGGGGTCATTTGTCACAATTTGTTAGAACTTTGAGGTTTTTTGTTACAATTTTTGAGGATACTTTGCTATTTTATCCCAGTATTCCAAATACGAACGTTCTAGATCGTCATCCATTGTTGTGGTCTTCAGTCCAGAGACTGGTTTGATGCAGCTCTCCATGCTGCTCTGTCCTGTGCAAGCTTCTTCATCTCCCAGTACCTACTGCATCCTACATCCTTCTGAATCTGTTTAGAGTATTCATATCTTGGTCTCCCTCAACGATTTTTACCCTCCACGCTGCCCTCCAATACTAAAATTGGTGATCCCTTGATGCCTCAGAATATGCCCTACCAACCGATCCCTTCTTTTAATCAAGTTGTGCCACAAATTTCTCTTCTCTCCAATATCTCCTCACTAGTTATGTCATCTATCTAATCTTCAGCATTCTTCTGTAGCACCACATTTCCAAAGCTTCTGTTCATACAGTAAAGCTGCATGCCAGACACGCATGACAGAAGTAGATTATCGTATATATGAGACTTTTATGTTAAAAAATTACCGCAATGCGTTATTTAAACAAATACTGCTGCATGCAGATTACACTCATATCCCATGTTTCCATGTTTAACAATTGCCAGTGTACATTATTTAAACTAATAACCTCACATAACATAGTAAGTACGTCGATGTGTCACGTTTAAACAGTTTCCCTGACTGGCACTGCCACTGCCACCACTGGCATAGGATGGACTGGAGACAATTACTTGTTTATTTTAAATAAGAAAAAGGCAGGGAATCAGCCTGCCCGACTCTGCTTTACTACTGATATTTACTGCTTTCTATCTTTCTTTATATAGCCTGACACTAATGTTGGCCGTCGAATGGCGCTAGCTGCGCAGCATTTGTGCACCGCCGCCGTCAGTGTCAGCCAGTTTGCCGTGGCATACGGAGCTCCATCGCAGTCTTTAACACTGGTAGCATGCCGCGACAGCGTGGACGTGAACCGTATGTGCAGTTGACGGACTTTGAGCGAGGGCGTATAGTGGGCATGCGGGAGGCCGGGTGGACGTACCGCCGAATTGCTCAACACGTGGGGCGTGAGGTCTCCACAGTGCATCGATGTTGTCGCCAGTGGTCGGCGGAAGGTGCACTTGCCCGTCGACCTGGGACTGGACCGCAGCGACGCACGGATGCACGCCAAGACCGTAGGATCCTACGCAGTGCCGTAGGGGACCGCACCGCCACTTCCCAGCAAATTAGGGACACTGTTGCTCCTGGGGTATCGGCGAGGACCATTCGCAACCGTCTCCATGAAGCTGGGCTACGGTCCCGCACACCGTTAGGCCGTCTTCCGCTCACGCCCCAACATCGTGCAGCTCGCCTCCAGTGGTGTCGCGGCAGGCGTGAATGGAGGGACGAATGGAGACGTGTCGTCTTCAGCGATGAGAGTCGCTTCTGCCTTGGTGCCAATGATGGTCGTATGCGTGTTTGGCGCCGTGCAGGTGAGCGCCACAATCAGGACTGCATACGACCGAGGCACACAGGGCCAACACCCGGCATCATGGTGTGGGGAGCGATCTCCTACACTGGCCGTACACCACTGGTGATCGTCGAGCGGACACTGAATAGTGCACGGTACATCCAAACCGTCATCGAACCCATCGTTCTACCATTCCTAGACCGGCAAGGGAACTTGCTGTTCCAACAGGAGAATGCACGTCCGCATGTATCCCGTGCCACCCAACGTGCTCTAGAAGGTGTAAGTCAACTACCCTGGCCAGCAAGGTCTCCGGATCTGTCCCCCATTGAGCATGTTTGGGACTGGATGAAGCGTCGTCTCACGCGGTCTGCACGTCCAGCACGAACGCTGGTCCAACTGAGGCGCCAGGTGGAAATGGCATGGCAAGCTGTTCCACAGGACTACATCCAGCATCTCTACGATCGTCTCCATGGGAGAATAGCAGCCTGCATTGCTGCGAAAGGTGGATATACACTGTACTAGTGCCGACATTGTGCATGCTCTGTTGCCTGTGTCTATGTGCCTGTGGTTCTGTCAGTGTGATCATGTGATGTATCTGACCCCAGGAATGTGTCAATAAAGTTTCCCCTTCCTGGGACAATGAATTCACGGTGTTCTTATTTCAATTTCCAGGCGTGTATTTCCTTCTTGTGTCCATTAATTCATCATGATCTTGGTTATGTCACTGTGAGGAGTACTGTACAGTAATTCGTTTTCGGGGTAAGACTGCTGACATGACCCCTGCAATAGTGGGATAATCGGCTGCTGGAAGATTAGGATGGGGTGCAGTTTCCCCACCAGGAAGTGGGCTATGTAGGTGGTGGTGACTAAAATCGTACAGTGCACTGTCGGTAAAATGTCGATGGTTATAACAATGCTGGCGTCAGCAGTTTGCCCATGCAGGCAGCACGTGCAAGTCGCAGTGGATGCCGGCACCAGTGTGGCTGCAGAGTCCAGACTCAAGATGGGCGGTGCTGGTGATGCATAACAGATACAGCCCTTCGTTGCTGGCCATCTAGTGGCCATACACTATGCGCACTGGGATAAATGGTGTTCTAAGAAATGTCCAAATGCGTGTCAATTCCTGAGGGACCAAACTGCTGAGGTCATCGGTCCCCATACTTACACACTACAGAAACTAACATACTGTAGGAACAACACACACACCCATGCCCGAGGGAGGACTCGAACCTCTGGTACACTCTGTGCCATGATGCCTCCAACCGCGCTGCCATTCCGCACGGCAATGGTTCAAAAATGGTTCAAATGGCTCTGAGCACTATGGGACTTAACTTCTGAGGTCATCAGTCCCCTAGAACTTAGAACTACTTAAACCTAACTAAGCTAAGGACATCACACACATCCATGCCCGAGGCAGGATTCGAACCTGCGACTGTAGCGGTCGCGCGGTTCCGGACTGTAGTGCCTAGAACCACTCGGCCACCTCGGCCGGCATGGCAATGCTGTTCAGACCGTGTCACCCAGGCTGAAGTCAGCTGCAACATAGGCCCGTACAGGACAGAGAACACCAACAGTGTAGCCTGGCAGCTGGCTGGCCTAGGTTCGAACTCATGGCCCACATGGGAGGTGGCCTTCAGCAGAAGGTAGTCACCCAGCAGTGCGATAACACCAAGTTGGCTGCATGCAGACTTTACCTCAGCTGGAACCTGGCAGGTACTTATACCAAAGTCAGATTGCCCCAGGGAAGCGTAATAGGTCCTCTGCTTTTTACGATTTACATAAACTATCTGGTTGATGGTATTGACAGCGGCCTTAGACTGTTTGCCGATGATGCTGTAGTCTACAGGAAAGTAGTATCACACGAAAGTTGTGAACAAATCGATGAGGATTTGCAGAAAATAAATGCGTGGTGCAATGACTAGCTGTTATCTCTCAATATTAGCAAGTGTAACCTACTGTGTATAACAAGGCGAAAATCCCCATTAATGTACGAGGTGCATTCAAGTTATAAGGCCTCTGATTTTTTTTCTCCGGACTGGAAAGAGATAGAAACATGCGCATTGTTTTAAAATGAGGCCACGTTCATTGTCAATACGTCCCAGAGATGGCAGCACCGTATGGCAGATGGAATTTTACCGCCAGTGGCGAGAATGAGAACTGTTTTAAATACTTAAAATGGCGACGTTTTCCTTACTCGAACAGCGTGCAATCATTCGTTTTCTGAATTTGCGTGGTGTGAAACCAATTGAAATTCATCGACACTTGAAGGAGACATGGTGAGGGAGTTACAGATGTGTCGAAAGTGCGTTCATGGGTGCGACAGTTTAATGAAAGCAGAACATCGTGTGACAACAAACCGAAACAACCTCGGGCTCGCACAAGCCGGTCCGACGACATGATCGAGAACGTGGAGAGAATTGTTTTGGGGGATCGCCGAATGACTGTTGAACAGATCGCCTCCAGAGTTGGCATTTCTGTGGGTTCTGTGCACACAATCTGTGGTGTCACCGCCAGACACCACACTTGCTAGGTGGTAGCTTTAAATCGGCCGCGGTCCATTAGTACATGTCGGACACGCGTGTCGCCACTGTCAGTGATCGCAGACCGAGCGCCACCACACGGCAGGTCTGGAGAGACTTACTAGGACTCGCCCCAGTTGTACGGACGAGTTTGCTAGGGACTACACTGACGAAGCCTTTCTCTCATTTGCCGAGAGATAGTTAGAATAGCCTTCAGCTAAGTCCATGGCTACGACCTAGCAAGGCGCCATTAACCATTTCTAGAGAGAGTCTCACTTGTATCATCAAGAATGCTGTATACAAATGATGGATTAAAGTTAAGTATTCCAGCCGCTACGTACTTTTCTTTATAGCATTCATTACGTATCCTGTTTCAGACTTAACGCAAGCCGGCGTGAAGAAACCCGTGCCTTTCGGTTACCCGTCACTGTGGACTGGCTGTCTTGTCAGTCTACTACACAATCCTGCATGACGACCTGAAGATACGAAAAGTGTCATTCAGGTGGGTGCCGCGAATGCTGACGGGTGACCACACGGTTGCCCGTGTGGCATGTTGTCGAGCAATGTTGACGCGCAACGACAGCACGAATGGGACTTTCTTTTCGTCGGTTGTGAGAATGGATGAGACGTGGATGCCATTTTTCAATTCACAAACAAAGCGCCACTCAGCTCAATGGAAGCACACAGATTCACCGCCACCAAAAAAATTTCGGGTAACCGCCAGTGCTGAAAAAATGATGATGTCCATGTTCTGGGGCAGCGAGGGCGTAATCCTTACCCATTGCGTTCCAAAGGGCACTACGGTAACAGGTGCATCCTACGAAAATGTTTTGAAGAACAAATTCCTTCCTGCACTGCAAGAAAAACGTCCGGGAAGGGCTACGCGTGTGCTGTTTCACCGAGACAACGCACCCGCACATCGAGCTAAGGTTACGCAACAGTTCCTTCGTGATAACAACTTTGAAGTGATTCCTCATGCTCCCTACTCACCTGACCTGGCTCCTAGTGACTTTTGGCTTTTTCCAACAATGAAAGACACTCTCCGTGGCCGCACATTCACCAGCCGTGCTGCTATTGCCTCAGCGATTTTCCAGTGGTCAAAACAGACTCCTAAAGAAGCCTTCGCCGCTGCCATGGAGTCATGGCGTCAGCGTTGTGAAAAATGTGTACGTCTGCAGGGCGATTACGTCGAGAAGTAACGCCAGTTTCATCGATTTCGGGTGAGTAGTTAATTAGAAAAAAAAATCGGAGGTCTTAGAACTTGAATGCACCTCGTATGAGTACAAAAGTGGTAACGTCACTCAAGTATCTGGATGTGACTATTCGAAATGATCTCAAATGGAATGATCAGATTACACAAGTAACGGGTAAGGCCGACCCTAGATTGCGGTTTATTGGTAGAATCCTGAAGCGATGCAGTCCTTCAACAAAGGAAATTGCTTACAATATGTTGGTTCGTCCAGTCTTGGAGTATTGTTCGTCTGTATGGGACCCTCACCTGTTGGGTCTGATTCAAGAGATTGAGAAGGTCCAAAGAAGAGCGGCAAGATTCTTGACTGGTACATTTAGCCATCGCGAGAGCGTTACAAACCTCATAGAAAGTTTGAAGTGGGACACACTTGCAGATAGGTGACGCGCTAAACAGAAGGGGCTGCTCACTAAAGTCCGAAATCCAATCTTCACCGAGGATGCAGAGCATATATTATTACCACCAAATTTCAAATCGCGTAATGATCTTTCAAAGATAAGGGAAATTAGAGCTCGTACTGAGGCGTTCAAACAGTCGTTTTACCCTTGTGCGATCCGCGAGTGGGACACAGGGGGGGGGGAAATATGACTTTGGCGCGAATTGTGCCCTCCGCCACACACCGCTTGGTGGCTAGCGGAGTATATATGTAGATGTAGATGTAGATGTAGATGTAGATGTCCGTGGATGGCAACTGTATGTCTCACCTTCTACTGCAAGTGGTCACCACATCATAGTCATGAGGTTACATAGGTTGCATCACTTGGCTTACTGTACATGTCATGATTAGTGCTGGGTACTATGAGATGCCGTGATACTGCTGGGTACTATGAACATCTCAGAGTGAGGGTCCAAATTATGTGGTATACATTTGAGCTGGATGGTCAGTGTTTTCCCAACTACAGCACTTCAGCCTGTAAGCCAAAGTAGGCTGGAGCACTTGGCCATAACTGTTAGGCAATGAGGACTTTCTTCATCCTGGTTTCCCCATCCAGCCAACCCTTCGAGACACCTTGTCACTGCTGCAGAGTGTCCCAAATTCGAATTTCAGATGTAGTGGCTAGCATATTCCGCAGTGTCAATGTACTGAATGAGTGCTCTTGCACTCTGAATATGGCTCCCTGTTCCATGGCGTCTTCCCTTAAGGCTAACAGGTACTTCTCCATGACGCTAGGCAGTTCATTACACCAGATGAGGCAGTGGCACAACACCTATGTTTCAAGGGAGACAGCGCTTCAACAATTCGAGGTGATGCTGCGTCAGTGGAAGTGTACAGTTACAACGCACTGTCATACATTACAGTAGATAATGTCACAGACGCTTCCGTTGTGGTTAAACAGGTGTGAACAAGGAAGGACTAAATGGCTGATCGCCTCGCTATGGAACTGCAAGAGGAGTAGAGATCCTTGTGTTTCATTGGCAGCGTAGCACTATCGAGCCAGTAGTGGAAAATGTGAATATCAGTGATCACTTTTCTATCGACATTTTGAACGTGATGAACGTCGCCACGTGCTGGGTTCTACGATTGCCTACACCCATTTGCAGCATCGGAGATGTTGTTACTGTTCAGACCAGCCTTTAGCCGTCTAATCGCCACAGACGAGTGCCAGTGTACCACTATGACAACGAGACATAGGATCAGAGCAACCATTGATAAGATGTGGATCCACTACCTCCAAGAAATCCATCACAGAAGCATACTACCTACTGACGAGATTACAGGAGCCTGTCAAGACCAAGCGTCGCAGGAAGCTGTTAGAAGGTTTGTTTATGCTCCCCATCTACACCCCAGGTCATTCTGCATAGGGCACAGGCATACGTACTGCTCCTTTGGTCTGTCAAATTTTCCTTAACCTTCCTTTTTTCCTAAACTGGTACACAGTGATTTCATCCTCTTTCCCTGGATGAAGAAATCATTCACATTAGGCACTCTCAGTTGAAGACACCTGATGATTTTCCCAGTGGAACGTTTCTTAACAACCAAAATGTAGAGTTGTAAAACCAATGTCTTCATCACATTATCCATAACTGGGAAATATTGTGTCACGTTGAAGGATTGTTATTTAGAGACCTGACACCACCAAGAACATTCGTTGTTCGAGCTACATATTTTTGTTGATGATAAAAAAATTGTGTCTACCCTTTGTAGTTGTCTAACTGGCCAGCAGGCTACGTTAGGATGTCAGTCAGATCTGTTGTAGACATATGACTATGACCAAAAGATCTTTTTAGGTATCTTAAAAGAAGTCATGTATGCTGTAGTTGTCCAACTGACCACCAGGCTACACTAGATCATCAGCGAAATCTGTCCTAGACACATCACTATGAACAAATAATTTATTTAGGTATCTTAAACGCCGTGTGTGTTGTAGGTACCCAACTAGTGAAAAGCTGTGCTAGAGCATCAGCCAGATCTGTTCTAGGTGTGTGACTATGACAAAAAAAAATTCTCTGAGTACTTACTTACTAGATTGGCCACACAAACTGCAGCCAGTTTTGGTCTTGCCAATCAGTCTCCTCCTTCTTCCTTGGTCCATGTAATCTTCTCCATCTCCACGCATCATACACATATCCTCTCCCCATCAGTCCATCTCAGCTATGGTCTTCGCCTTGGTCTGTTGTCTCTGATGTCTTCTTCCACCATATTACATGCCCATATCTCCTTTCTCTAAACACAACCACTATGTCCAGCGACTTCTTAACCCCTACAGTTCGCGGTTTTTCTTTTTTCTCGAGACATCTTCATCTTTCCCTGACACAAAAATATGTCTTAGAACAGTATTCCTCTATGTCAGGAGCCTTCTATGTATCTTTTGTGTCTTTTTGTTTAGGTATTTTAAAAGATATCGTCTGTGCTGTAGTTCTCCAACCAATCACCATATCGTCTGTGCTGTAGTTCTCCAACCAATCACCAGGCTATGCTAGGCCATTAGTCAAATCTGCTCTAGACACATCACTATAACCAAAAAATGTGTGTAGGTATCTTAAATGAAGTTTTCTCTGCTGTACTTCACCAGCTGACCACCAGGCTACGCTAGGACGTCAGCCAGAAGTGCTATATGCACATCACAACATCACTATGACCAAAAAAACCGTTTAGATGTCTTAAATGAAGTCGTCTACACTGTAGTTGTCCAAGTGGCCACCAGGCTACGCTAGGACGTCAGCCGAACTGCTCTAGGCACATCATCACATCACTATGACAAAAAAAAACAGTTTAGGTGTCTTAAATGAAGTCGTCTACACTGTAGTTCTCCAAGTGGTCACCAGGCTACGCTAGGACGTCAGCCAGAAGTGCTATATGCACATCACAACATCACTATGACCAAAAAAACCGTTTAGGTGTCTTAAATGAAGTCATCTACACTGTAGTTGTCCAAGTGGCCACCAGGCTGCGCTAGGACGTCAGCCGGAAGTGCTCTAGGCACATCATCACATCACTATGACCAAAAAAAATAGTTTAGGTGTCTTAAATGAAGTCGTCTACACTGTAGTTCTCCAACTGGTCACCAGGCTACGCTAGGACGTCAGCCAGAAGTGCACTTGCCACATCACCACATCACTGTGACCAAAAAAAACGATTAGGTGTCTTACATGAAGTCGTCCACACTGTAGTTCTCCAAGTGGCCACCAGGCTACGCTAGGACATCAGCCAGAAGTGCTCTAGGCACATCACCACAACACTATGACCATAAAATCCGTTTATGTGTCTTACATGAAGTCGTCTACACTGTAGTTCTCCAAGTGGCCACCAGGCTACGCTAGGACGTCAGCCGGAAGTGTTCTAGGTACATCACCACATCACTATGACCAAAAAAACCGTTTAGGTGTCTTACATGAAGTCGTCTACACTGTAGTTCTCCAAGTTGCCACCAGGCTACGCTAGGACGCCAGCCAGAAGTGCTCTAGGCCCATCATCACATCACTATGACCAAAAAAACAGTTTAGGTGTCTTCAATGAAGTCGTATACACTGTAGTTCTCCAAGTGGCCACCAGGCTGCGCTGGGACGTAGGGCCAGAACTGCTCTAGGGGCATCAGCACATCGCTGTGACCAAAAAAACAGTTTAGGTGTCTTAAATGAAGTCGTCTACACTCTAGTTCTCCAAGTGGCCACCAGGCTACGCTAGGACGTCAGCCAGAAGTGCACTAGCCACATCACCACATCACTGTGACCAAAAAAAACGTTTAGGTGTCTTACATGAAGTCGTCCACACTGTAGTTCTCCAAGTGGCCACCAGGCTACGCTAGGATGTCAGCCAGAAGTGCTCTAGGCACATCACCACAACACTATGACCATAAAATCCGTTTATGTGTCTTACATGAAGTCGTCTACACTGTAGTTCTCCAAGTGGCCACCAGGCTACGCTAGGACGTCAGCCGGAAGTGTTCTAGGTACATCACCACATCACTATGACAAAAAAAACAGTTTAGGTGTCTTACATGAAATCGTCTACACTGTAGTTCTCCAAGTTGCCACCAGGCTACGCTAGGACGCCAGCCAGAAGTGCTCTAGGCACATCAGCACATCACTATGACAAAAAACCGTTTAGGTGTCTTAAATGAAGTCCTGTAGTTCTCCAATTGACCGCCAGGCTAGTCTGGGGGTAAGCCATACCCGCTCTAGACACATTACTGTGACCAACAAAACTGTTCAGGTGTCACAAATGTAGCAGTGTATGCTGTAGTTCCCCGACTGACCACGAGGCTTCGTTAGGGCATCATCCATCTCTGCTTTCGTCTGCCTGCCGCCGAAATGACTGAACGAAGCGGTGCGGCATTTGGCGCAGTTCTCGCTCGCCTCTCGTTTCCAATCGGCAGGTGTTGCAGCGCGCCGGAGTGTGAAACAAATGACGTCTGACGTTTACAGCGTAACGCTGTTACCGACCCTGCCGAATAATTCCAATATTTCTGTCAGTTTTATCTCTTTTTTTTTATTACTCGCGGGAAAACAGCGCTGCACTGCGAGCCCAAACACTCGACATATCGGATCTGACGTTAAACGGGCCGATCTAATTACCGTCTGTTCGACACGGATAATTCCGGCTAACTCGACGGGTGTGAGCAATTTGAGGAGTCAGCGCAGACAATTTTCACTCGTGAGCTTGCTATATATTGTCAGAATGCTGGACAAGATTTGCTCTAATAACATGTGAGGCCTGTTTAGTATATCTATGCTAAAGAAACGATTCAGCGCGCATAATTCACATAATTAACGAACAATTTGTTGAGACGTATTATTGCGACATTATAAAAGAGTTGTTTGAGCACCCCGAAGCACCAAAAAATCGGTAAATTCCTTGCGAACTCTATCGCGACACATATGTATTCTGGCTGAAGAGGAAAATATCTGACCTCTCCAAGTTAATAATAATAATAATCATAATGACAACAATCAGAGTGAATAATGCTATCATAGCACAAACAAGGCGAATGTGTCCTGGGAAGAGTTAGCGATGTAAAAGAAGGGAACTAGTTTTTCGACTTATCTGGCAGCTTCAAAGACATTTACATCAAAACTTCTTGGCCTTTTCCCTTTTTGGTATTAGTGACCATGTTCTGTAATATAAGGCATTATGTCAAGGGAAGTAACTTGATAAATGAAGTCATGTCATATAACATGACACATTCCATCGTGTCATCCAACATGACATCTGTCATGTCAGAAACTATTCAGCAGCCAGTATCGCGTAAAATATTTTTTTATTTAAGACAATCGGTTTCAACAGACTATACTGTCATCTTCAGGTCTTAAATTTTTTTATTGTAGAATATATTGATTTTATGCTGACCTCACGCACAAGATGTCAAGTGGATAAAAACAGAACACCATAAAAGGCTTGTGATCGCTAAAATATTTAAAAAACATCAAGCATCTTGTGCAACAGGCTATGTTTGTATACAAACTGTGCATAGTTGCAGGCGCTGCAGTCTGGAAGCGCGAGACCGTAGCGGTCTCAGGGTCACAGGTTCGAATGCTGCCTCGGGCATGGATGTGTGTGATGTCCTTAGGTTAGTTAGGTTTAACTAGTTCTACGTTCTAGGGGACTAATGACCTCAGAAGTTGAGTCCCATAGTGCTCAGAGCCATTTTTTTTGCATAGTTTCTTGTTGCTTCATACAAACACGGAATCTCGACGCCTACTTACCAATGTACAGAGTGGATTTCGTGGGCGCCGCTGTGCTGTTGACCACCTGGTTATCTTGTCGACCTTCATTATGAATAACTTCTTGCGGAAGCGCCAGACAGTGGCTGTGTTCTTTAATTTGGAGAAGGCTTACGACACCTGTTGGAGGTGAACTGCCACTAACCTACCGGCGCGATATACTGCTTTGTCGGTATGTCTGTCGGCTATTATGTCCATTATTATTATCCGGGCTGTTACGCCGTGGTCGGCTGATGAATTTTGTCTCGATTCCCAACGTTTCGTCTCCGACGGCGAGAGACATCTTCAAGGGGGTCCGTAGGTCGATGGAAGGCCCAACACACCCACTGGCTCGCTACTGACTGCCGCTAAATTCCTTGTCCGCGCGCTCCCACTGGAGTGTATAGGATCCCATGCAGCTGTGGTGATGTTTATGTGAGTACCACTAAAAGAACTGTTTCTAAACGTTTGGAAGAGCACAAGGGAAATTGCAGAAGAGGAGAAACGGAACGATCAGCTGTTGCGGAGCATGCTTTCCAGCCAGGGAACCACAAGTACTAGCGGCCACGAGCGGATATTACGAAAGGCTGTACAGGGAGGCAATCGAAATAGCTAAACACCCAAATAATTTCAACCGAAAGTAGGAGGGCGTGAAATTAAACGGTATATGGATGCCGGTGTTAAAGAAGATGTGTACCACCCGCCCACTACTGGGTGATGGCAACGGCGATCGACGGCGACGGACAGCGGCCAATTGCAAAGACGTTTTCAAAACACGTGACGTCACGCCGCGGCGCGGGAGCGCGCGGACACGGAATTTAGCGGCAGTCAGTAGCGAGCCAGTGGGTGTGTTGGACCTTCTATCGAGCTACGGACCCCCTTGAAGATGTCTCCCGCAGTCGGAGACGAAACGTTGGGAATCGACACAGAATTCATCAACCGACCACCGCATAACAGCCCGATTAATTATAATGGACATGATATTTCCGTCCGTGAAAGTCTACATTTTAGTATCTGTCGGCTATTATCAATGCCCGACCACCCGTCTTATCGTTCCTTTTTTGACGACTGTCTCGGCCGTCAATACGGGTTGTATGTCTCTGCCCTGCTACCCCCTTCATTGTTAAAAAGCATTCAGCTGCTGCGATCGCTGTTTACATATGCTGGACATATTCTAAACAGTGCGAATCCACTTTATGGCGTAAAAGTTAGAACTCAATATCTCCAACATATGTAAACAGCTGTGCTATTATGTACCTTTCTTTTAATGGTTTTAGGGCGCACAACTACAGTGGTCATTAGCGCCCAGACTAAGTTATGAATGCTTTCGTCGCCTCCTTCAGCACCTTGATTTTCCACTCCCTGCCTTTAGAGTGGGCGAGAGCCACACGCCACCTTGGCTCCAGGCTCAGGTTCGCGTTCACCTCGACCTCAGCTCGCTCCCAAAGGAGGCTACCCCAGCTTCGGTATACCGCTCGCGGTTTGTCGAACTTCGTTCGAAGTTCATTAATACTATCTTCATTTATACAGATGGCTCTAAGACCAATGACGGTGTCGGGTGTTCTTTTATAGTCGGGGCACAAAGTTTCAAATACCGGCTCCATGGCCATTGTTCACAGCTGAGCTCTATGCCCTCTACCAGGCTGTTCTTTACAGCCACCGCCGCCGACATTCTGCTTATGTCATCTGCTCCGATTCCCTCAGCGCCATCCAGAGCCTCAGTGATCCGTACCCGGTTCACCCTTTCGTGCACCGGATCCAACGCTCTCTTCGGCAGCTGGCGGACGACGGTGCTCCGGTTAGCTTTATGTGGGTTCCTGGCCGTGTCGGTATCCCTGGGAACGAAGCTGCAGATGCCGCGGCCAAGGCTGCGGTCCTCCAGCCTCGGACAGCTTCTTGTTGTGTCCCTTCGTCAGATTTTAGCAGGGTCATTTGTCGGCGTATTTTATCGCTGTGGCATGCCGATTGGGCTACACTTACTGAAAACGAGCTTCGGGCCTCGAAAGCTCTCCCCACGGCTCGGACGACCTCTTCACGCCCTTCTCGGCGGGAGGAGGTAGTTGTGGCCCGGTTACGGATCGGAATTTAAAAGAGCTTTGGAGGACTTACGGTCAAATAAGGCAGAAGGGATAGATAACATTCCATCAGAATTTCTAAAATCATTGGGGGAAGTGGCAACGGAACGACTATTCACGTTGGTGTGTAGAATATATGAGTCTGGCGATATACCATCTGACTTTCGGAAAAGCATCATCCACACAATTCCGAAGACGGCAAGAGCTGACAAGTGCGAGAATTATCGCACAATCAGCTTAACAGCTCATGCATCGAAACTGCTTACAAGAATAATATACAGCAGAATGGAAAAGAAAATTGAGAAACCGGTAGGTGACTATCAGTTTGGCTTTAGGAAAAGTAAAGGGACGAGAGAGGCAATTCTGACGTTACGACTAACAATGGAAGCAAGGCTAAAGAAAAATCAAGAGATTTTCACAGGATTCGTCGACCTGGAAAAAGCGTTCGACAATATAAAATGGTGCAAGCTGTTGGAGATTCTGAAAAAAGTAGTGGTAAGCTATAGGGAGAGACGGCTCATATACAATATGTACAACAACCAAGAGGGAATAATAAGAGTGGACGATCAAGAACGAAGTGCTCGTATTAAGAAGGGTGTAAGACAAGGCTGTAGCCTTTCGCCCCTACTCTTCAATCTGTATATCGAGGAAGCAATGATGGAGATAAAAGAAAGATTCAGGAGTGGAATTAAAATACAAGGTGAAAGGATATCAATGATACGATTCGCTGATGACATTGCTATCCTGAGTGAAAGTGAAGAAGAATTAAATGATCTTCTGAACGGAATGAACAGTCTAATGAGTACACAGTACGGTTTGAGAGTAAATCGGAGAAAGACGAAGGTAATGAGAAGTAGTAGAAATGAGAACAGCGAGAAACTAAACATCAGGATTGATGGTCACGAAGTCAGTGAAGTTAAGGAATTCTGCTACCTAGGCAGTAAAATAACCAATGACGGACGGAGCAAGGAGGACATCGAAAGGAGACTCGCTATGGCAAAAAAGGCTTTTCTGGCCAAGAGAAGTCTACTAATATCAAATACTGGCCTTAATTTGAGGAAGAAATTTCTGAGGATGTATGTCTGGAGTACAGAATTGTATGGTAGTGAAACATGGACTGTGGGAAAACCGGAACAGAAAGAATCGAAGCATTTGAGATGTGGTGCTATAGACGAATGTTGAAAATTAGGTGGACTGATAAGGTAAGGAATGAGGAGGTTCTACGCAGAATCGGAGAGGAAAGAAATATGTGGAAAACACTGATAAGGAGAAGGGACAGGATGATAGGACATCTGCTAAGACATGAGGGAATGACTTCCATGGTACTAGAGGGAGCTGTAGAGGGCAAAAACTGTAGAGGAAGACAGAGATTGGAATACGTCAAGCAAATAATTGAGGACGTAGGTTGCAAAGTGCTACTCTGAGATGAAGAGGTTAGCACAGGAAAGGAATTCGTGGCGGGCCGCATCAAACCAGTCAGTAGACTGATGACCAAAAAAAAAAAAAACGGCTGCGCCGGCGCCGTTCTGCCCTGCTGAGGGTACGCCACATTTTAACGTCTTGGCCGAATTTCAATACACTGCGCATTGATCTCGGCCTGCCGTGTTCTCTGGATGCCATTTTAGCGGTTGACCCAGGAGCAGCTGCTCGCGTTCTTCGTTTTATCCACTTTATAAACCTGTCTAAGGACATTTGATTATGCTGTTTTCTTTCAATCCCTTGCCTGTTAATGTGCCTTTTATAGTGTTGTCTTTTTTAGTTGCTGTTTTAACATTGTGCCTCGCAGTGCATTCATAACTTAGTCTGGGCGCTAATGACCACTGTAGTTGTGCGCCCTAGAGCCATTAAAAGAAAGGTACATAATAGCACAGCTGTTTACATATGTTGGACATATTGAGTTCTACCTTTTACGCCATAAAGTGGATTCGCACTGTTTAGAATATGTCCAGCATATGTAAACAGCGATCGCAGCAGTTGAATGTGAAACGTCCCCATAGAAAAATTATACATGACTGTGCTTAAACTGACACACAATTTTTTTTTTTTTTTTTTTTTTTAGCGCAACGCAATCTGACTTTCAAAAATCCCTACAAAAGAATGGCCCTGGCTAACATTAACCTATACCTTTCGCAAATCACTTACCTCGCCAAAATTCTTCGTTACTCGAACTACTGCAATACAGCGAGCGCCACTACTGCCAGCTAAATAAAAGATTCAAACTAAGGAAGGCACTGACAACTGATAGGCATAGTTAGCAAATGAAAGATTTTAATAGAGAACAAACAATGTATTTACCTTAATAGTGTTCAAAAGTCATAATATATATAGCAGTTCATGACATCCAGTCTTACAAATTTCAAAACTCCGCCATTTCTCTCCCCACATCCACCACCGCTGGCGGCTCACCTCCAACTGCGCAACGCTACGCGCTGTTCACATCCAGCTGCCCAATACTACAATGGCAGACATCAATGCAAACTAGCCACAGACTGCACACAGCACAGCCAGTGATTTTCATACAGAGCGCTAAGAAAACCTAAACAGCCTACTTACAAATGCTTTTTAACAATGAAGCAGATCGCCTTTCAGTTCACTCAAAATGAGAAAATGTCTAGCAGTATGACACAGCTTATCGTTAAAGTTTAGCATTTAGCATGCACTCATCCCCACTATGCGATACTTCTTATTATGGATGTACCCCTCCCCCTCCCTCCCCTCTCAGAGGGTACGGGTTTGGGGGAGAAAGGGCCCCTTGGGGGGGGAATTGACACCCCACCCCATCCAGAAATTAAAGAAAAAAGTTTTAGCTTCTCCCAATGAACAATTCACCCTCTGAAGCTATTTTAGCTAATGCATGTACTTTCTTCAGCCATGTATTTTATTTGTTTACTATGGGTGGCGAATCTCCTGGATTTTGAGCACAGGATCAGAGACTATACCTTGTGAATTACAAGGTATCAGGTGTGCCAACACCTTGCAGCTAAGGGAACTCACTCCATTGGGGAAATAGGCTTAACTTGTAGAAAAATAGAATATGTTTTCTGTTGTGTTTTGCTTTAAATGTCTTTTAATCTGCCAGATAAGTCGAAAAGCTACATTCCTCCGTTTACATCCCTAACTCTGCCCAGGGCATAGTCGCCTTTTTTATTCTATGATAGGGGCATTTTTCCGTCTGGTTCCCAGCTTTTAGTCTGCCACAATTTTGACATTAGACCGCCATAGTTTGACAACTGATGTCAATTTTTGTTGACTTGGGCGACAATTGAACTGGAATAGTTATTGTCTTTGGAACTGTGCTGCTCTTATTGTGGCAACAGGGAGAGTTTCCAGAAAAAAAATAGGACGATCATTAATTACATGTATTTTTCTGCCTTCTTAAAAACTTTCAACAGATTCACACAAGTATGAAACATAAAAGTGGCTGGCATAAAGAAACTCACAAAAGACCTATGTCTGGCACGTAAAATGCGAATGAAGCTAGATTTCCCAAAGCTGCTTTTCAGTTTTATCGTAAGAATGCATTTTTTTGTTTTGTTTATCTGATTCACTTTAAAGCGTTTTCGCGCATTCAGTTCACTGAATAACGAATTTTACGGGCCGCATTTAGCTGGACTATCATATGTTGATAATGTATAAAGACAGCGAAGTGGTGTCCTCAGCATTGCGGGACCCACTGACGCAGATCGAGAGGAACGGGGGCACTGTAGTTGGAAACAGTGCATCATTTGGAAAGATCGGATGAGTCTTAATACGGTGCCTTCCTGCACTGTCTGAATTGACTCGTACAAGTTTGAATATGGAAGTAGCGTGCTTCAAACAGCACCCAGAAAGAAATGTGTTTTTTTCCCACATGACATTGAAACGAAGCGACATTTTTTCAAACTGTTAAAACATCTGAGTCCAAGGTCCGGTACACAGGTGGACCAAATTTGAACCATCAGTCTTGTTCCAGTCTAAAGTTATTTAA
This sequence comes from Schistocerca cancellata, assembly GCF_023864275.1. Lineage (NCBI taxonomy): Eukaryota > Metazoa > Arthropoda > Insecta > Orthoptera > Acrididae > Schistocerca > Schistocerca cancellata. Next base: position 51,216,579 of record NC_064636.1, read on the forward strand.
TGGCGACTGTTTTCGAGCATGCCACCTGAAGGAGGGTGACTGTTTTTGCGTGTAAAATCCGAAAGGTGCATATACAAATTGTACTGTTAGCTGAGTATTAATTTCAGCCCAATATTTAAATCTTTTGCACAAGTAGTTTATCCATTTGCACAATTTGAATAGGCACCACCCCATTTCATCGTTCAAACTTTGCTTAATATACTATAACATAGCTACGGTAAGACAAATGTTTGAATGGCTATATAAACGGCCGCTGGTCCAGGACAAACAAAGAAGTTTTTACACCACGTTCCTAGCTCAACGAGGAACCCAGCACCAAGAGCCCCCAAACCGTGGCTCTGCGTGCTGGCTTTTCATTTGTTACAGCGGTCGTACGCTGCAACGGTATAAAACTCCAAGTGACTCAACAGCATGGTATAAGTGTTTCAACTGGGTGCCACTTCGGCGACTTTCGTGTCGCTAACGTACCTGCCCAAGTTGTTCAACCGGCAAATGGAGAGTTACAGTATAACATGGAATAGCACCCATTGGTCGTCGCTGGCGAATTTCCACATCATTTGGAGGTGAATGCTAAGTTAAAAGACAGGCGGTAATATTTGTCATAATTAAATGTAGACTTTTGCGCCTTACAAAAAAATGGTTCAAATGGCTCTGAGCACTATGGGACTTAACGTCTATGGTCATCAGTCCCCTAGAACTTAGAACTACTTAAACCTAACGAACCTAAGGACATCACACACATCCATGCCCGAGGCAGGATTCGAACCTGCGACCGCAGCGGTCGCGCGGTTCCAGACTGTAGAGCCTTTAACCGCTTGGCCACCCCGGCCGGCTCACGCCTTACAGGCGTTGATAAATATCAACGGGGAGGGTTGAAAAATGTGTGCCCCGACTGGGACTCGAACCCAGGACCTCCCACTTACAGAGCAGACACTCTATTCGACTGGGCCATTTAAAATTTTTTTTTTTATTTTGTTCGCTGATGTTCGTTGCATTTCGTCTGGGTGGACGTCATAGGACATCCGGTCAAGTTGATCGTTGATTCCTTTACTCAGTTTTTTTTTTATTACAGAGGGCCAGCGCCTCTCTGACCGAACCCGCAGAGCTACCATGCTGGCGAGCCATTGAGGACACAGACGATAGTGCAACTGCAGGGCTTTATCTCTGGCATGCTCCACGTGAGACGAACACTTCCAACTTTCTGTCCACACACTACATTTGTAGTGCCCCTGCCCACTACAGTCATTACTCGCGGCAGTCAATCTACCGACTCCTGTAAGAGTTTGAGCAGTGTGAGTGCATCCACACTGTTCTTTGGGACATGTCCGAATTGGTAGATTGACTGCCACAAGTAATGAGTATAGTGGGCAGTGTGTGGAAAGTAAGTTGAAAGTGCGGGCCTCACGGGGAGTGTGCCAGAGATAAGTCCCTGCAGTCGCACTATTGTCTGTGTCCTCGGTGGCTCACTCGAATGTGCTGGCATGGTAGCTCAGCGTGTGCAGTCAGAGGGTTATCTGCCCTCTGAATCAACACTGAACTTGAAGAAATGTCACAGGACACCTGCCCGAAGAAATACAATGATTAATTACGAACAAAATGAAATCAATAAACAAAAGAAAAGAAAAAAATTGAAAAAAAGGAGAGAGCTTCTGCCATGTAAGCAGGAGGACCCGCGTTTGAGTCCCGGACGGGGCACACATTTTTCAACTGTCCCTGTTGATATTTATCAACGCCTGTAAGCAGTGAAAGGTCTAGATTTAATTACAATTTCATTCTTCTAGAGCTGCATCAGTGATATCTCTTCAGATACCAGCTTCACATAATATTTGTGGTTGGACCTGTATTTCATCCAGCAACTTTCCGATTTCCAGACACGTACTTCACCTCTAGACAACCGGGCCCTGCATTCATTAGCAGTGTGTGTGAGAGGCGTGTGAAATTGTATGGTCCTATTTGCACTGATAATCCAAAACGTAACGACTATAGCCCACCATGTGGCTGCAACACACCGGGTGATGTTGTGGATTGGATTGTCTGGGGGAAGAGACCAAACAGCGAGGTCATCGGTCTCATCGGATTAGGGAAGGACGGGGAAGGAAATTGGCCGTGCCCTTTCAAAGGAACCATCCAGGAATTTGCCTGGTGCGATTTAGGGAAATCACAGAAAACCCAAATCAGGATGGCCGGACGCGGGATTGAACCGTCGTCCTCCCGAATGCGAGTCCAGTGTGGCGTTGTTGACGTGTAGTGCGCTAAGGAGAGTATGTATGCGGAGTAAAAGTGAATGGGGGTTAGTTCTAGGTACTGTACGGGCAGTAAAATAGGAAATCCACAGCCAGAAGTGACTACGACAGGCTCTGCAGAATAGAACCCCTACAGGTTCCTATGTGACACAACCATGCAGTCAGGATTGCAGTTGGCACCGGATCATCGAGACTGGACTGTGAATTGACCCTCTGACTGCTGTGGACGTGTATACAAGTCCCACTACGCCGTTCTCCAGGTGCAGTGGATGTGTGTATGAGCACCGCTTGGGTTTTCCTTCAGTACTAAAGATAATTGTATACATCCAGAGGCACTGACCTCTTACTGCTGCAGATGGGTTACTTCCATGTCCTGGTGAGTAAAAAAGTTTAGACTATGAATTGTTAAATATATTGTAGCGGCACCACCATTTAGGATAGGGAAAGTTAGTTTTGTGCAGTATTTTGAGCACAAGTTACAGGTGCAGGCCAAATTGAAGTGAGTTATGCATACCAACAGTTGTGAAGTGGAATAGAGGCCACAGGTCTGACAAATTGCTGATAGAGTATACGTAGCAGTTTTGCATGCCCCAAATCACAGGCAGAAGGGGCCCACTGGCCAACCTAATGTGTTATGAGTATGTGATGCGATGCGACGCGTATGGAAAACAGAAGCGCACAGCTGTGTATAAATAGGCATGGGTTTCTAACGAGATTTATTCAAGTGCTGTAGCTCTCCTGGATGGTGGGGCATGTCATACCACCAGCTACACGCAGCAGCAGTTGGGGCGCCAGCATTCCAGTCCACAGTGGGTCGCTGGTTCGACCCTCTGAGGTCGACACAGAGTTCGTAGCCAGCCAGCGGCGACCACTCCACGGCTCGCTACCGTGGTCAGTTGCCCTGGCTTCCACCCCACACTGGAGGCATCCTGAGGTGAGGGCCGCAGATTCGGACACTGGATCGCCGGCACTTGTCGCCGCGACCTTAGCCTCGCCGGTGAGAAGCACATAGCTGGCTGTCTGCGGCTCACACGGAGCGGCACTGTGTTGACAGGGACGCAGACTGCTGAGTCAACTGCCGGCATCGTGACGACACCGCAACTCCGCTGCCGTACAAGGCCGACACACAGCTCGATGAGGCAGCCATTCCACACCAAACCGTCTCGCAGACAGCGAAGTGGTGTCCTCAGCATTATGGGACCCAGTGATGCAGATCGAGAGGAACGGGAGTACTGTAGTTGGAAACAATAAATCACTTGGAAAGCTCGGACGAGTGCATTCCACCTCAACATTTGGTGTTGCTGTTACATTCAGTGGCAGAAGCTACAACTACAATATTCTGTGAATCTTTCCAGCCTTGAAAAAACAGAAGTTGGCATGCTTTAACCACTGAGCTTCACTAGACGTATACACTTGTGTTCCCATTGTGGCAAACTGGGCTGCTTTAACGATTGCGGTGGCGATAGGGGCAGGTAGAGTGGAATGAGAATTTGTGTGCCTCTGGTTAGTGGTGAAGTTTAAGATAAGTCTGGCAAGAAATGGTCATAGAAACGATACAAAAAATAATGATTCCACAAAGATGATTCGGGAGTATAAGAAGTGAAGAACCAACACACCAAAACTGCCAAGAATAAATGAGCTTCTTGAGTGGTGAAAAGGAAGGAGTTAAAGTCTGATGAAGGTCCAGTAAGAAGAAAACCAGCAAATGAAGTAAGTTAACACTGCAAAATGAAGAGGGAAAAGAAGAAAAGATGAAGTATTTCAGAATTAAGGCGATCATTGCAATATCGTCTCAGTTATGCGACTGGGTTTGTGATTTCCTTTCAGAGAGGTCACAGTTCGTAGTAATTGACGGAAAGTCATCGAGTAAAACAGAAGTGATTTCTGGCGTTCCCCAAGATAGTGTTATAGGCCCTTTGCTGTTCCATATCTACGCAAGTGATTTGTGAGACAATCTGAGCAGCCGTCTTAGTGTGTTTGCAGATGAAGCTGTCGTTTATCAACTAATAAAGTCATCAATAGATCAAAACAAATTGAAAAACTATTTAGAAAAGATATCTGAATGGTGGGAAAAGTGGCAGTAGACCCTAAATAACGAAGAGTGTGAGGTCATCCACATGAGTGCTAAAAGGAACACACTAAACTTCGGTTACACGATAAATCAGTCTAATCTAAAAGCTGTAAATTCAACTAAATAGCTAGGTATTACAATAACGAACAACTTAAATTGGAAGGAACACACAGAAAATGTTGTGGGGAAGGCTAACCAGAGTTTTATTGGCAGGACACTTAGAAAATGTAACAGGCCTACTAAGGAGACTGCATACACTGCGCTTGTCCGTCCTCTTTTTAGAATACTGCTGCACGGTGTGGGATCCTTACCAGGTAGAACTGACGGAGTACATCGAAAAACTTCAAAGAAAGGCAGCACGTTTTGTATTATCGCGAAATATGGGAGAGAGTGTCACAGAAATGATACAGGATTTGGGCTGGACATCATTAAAAGAAAGGCGTTTTTCGTTGCAACGGAATCTTCTCACGAAATTCCAATCACCAACTTTCTCCTGAGCATGCGGAAGTATTTTGTTGACACCGACCTACATAGGTAGGAACGATCACCAAGATAAAATAAGGGAAATCAGAGTTCCTACGGAAAGATAGAGGTGTTCATTCTTTCCGCGCGCTGTACGAGATTGGAATAATAGAGAATTTTGAAGGTGGTTCGATGACCCCTCTGCCAGGCACTTGAATGTGATTTGCAGAGTATTCATGTACATGTAGATTTAAAAAAAAAGTATCCTCTACTATCGGTGCTAGGCTACTATGCAATCCCGTGGCTCACTCGTAAATTAAGAAAAAAATGTAAATTATAAAAATAAAATCAGTTATTTACGGAATGTACATGAAATATGTAAACATGAAGTATATGAAATGTAAACAAACACTTCTGTTATCAAAGACTTGTGTGTGAATTCCTAAGGCACCAAACTGCTGAGGTCATCTGTCCCTAGACTTACATACGACCTAAACTAACTTATGCTAAGAACGACACACACACCCATATCTCAGGGAGGACTCGAACCTCCGGCAGGAGGGGTCACACAATCCGTGACATGGCGCCTCAAACCGCGCGGCTCAAAGACTTGTAAAATCGGAATAAAAAATAAGAAGGAGAAAAGGAAATTTTTTCGTATGTCCTTCGTTCTCATGCAAAGATGTCGAAACTTCGAACAGGAAGCCGGCCGCGGTGGCCGTGCGGTTCTAGGCGATGAGTCCGGAACCGCGGGACTGCTACGGTCGCAGGATCGAATCCTGCCTCGGGCATGGGTGTGTGTGATGTCCTTAGGTTAGTTAGGTTTAACTAGTTCTAAGTTCTCGGGGACTAATGACCTAAGATGTTAAGTCCCATAGTGCTCAGAGCCATTTTTTCGAACAGGAATATTTTGTTATTAGTAAATAAAACTTAAAATGGGGTGCAACTAAACACATGCTTCAGAGCTGTACATTCCACGTTTTACTGCCAGTAGCGTCTAATGATATGTGAGTATAAACTGGATTCCTGACCTTACGGAAATTCCACCTGTTTCATTTCGCCGGACCGAATATGCGTCTAGCTATGGTAGCGCCGGCAGCTTTGAACAAATAGCAATACGTTTGGCAATTTGCGCATTTTCACCTGAGCCTTTTTTTTCCCTCTTCATGCGAGAAGCTCAGTGCTGAATGCAACATAATTACTGCCATAATTTCAGAGCGCCACATTCATATTTGTTCCCCCCCCCTCCCCCTCTCACGCCAGGGCTAATCCCGTTTCCAGTACGGTAAATAGGCATGCTAATAATAATAATTATTATTGTTCTTGCTAATACCATTCGGTTCACCAGGTTTTGTTTTTAATTTTCTTTTTTTTTTTTAATTTACCCGACACTGTAGCGAGCTGGAAATTTACCGGCGGGATTTTCTGCTGACTGTACGAACGGCGTGGGTAGTGTTAATTGGAAGTGGTGGAACGAGAGCGTAGATTAAATGCTGTGGGAAATGTTGCAAAGGGCAGCTGTGACCTTCTGTTAGCCAGAGAGCTGAGGTGTGGAGGACTGGTGACAATTATGCGAACTGCGAAACTCTCTTGGCAGTTAATGTGATTGTCCCACCGGAAAATGAATTTACTTATTTAATCACTGCAGTAACAGATCTTTTTTTTTCCTTTCTGACGTTTCGTTTATTTCTGTAGTGGCATTTCCGCATCTCTACATCTATTCTCATCAAACCGTTATGACGTATGTGGCAGAGGGTACGTCCCATTATCCCAGATATTAGGTATTCTTTGTGTTCCATACGCATATGGAGCACGGGAAGAATGATTGCCTAACCACCTCTGCGTCTACTGTAATTAATATCATCTTATCTTTGTAGTCCCTGTGGAACCAGTATACAGGGTGGTCCATTGATCGTGACCGGGCCAAATATCTCACGAAATAAGCGTCAAACCCAAAAACTAGCCCGCATGTCGTGGTCGTGCGGTAGCGTTCTCGCTTCCCACGCCCGGGTTCCCGGGTTCGATTCCCGGCGGGGTCAGGGATTTTCTCTGCCTCGTGATGGCTGGGTGTTGTGTGCTGTCCTTAGGTTAGTTAGGTTTAAGTAGTTCTAAGTTCTAGGGGACTGATGACCATAGATGTTAAGTCCCATAGTGCTCAGAGCCATTTTGAGCCCAAAAACTACAAAGAACGAAACTCGTCTAGCTTGAAGGGGCAAACCAGATGGCGCTATGGTTGGCCCGCTAGATGGTGCTGCCATAGGTCAAACGGATATCAACTGCGTTTTTTTAAATAGGAACCCCCATTTTTATTACATACTCGTGTAGTACGTAAAGAAATGTGAATGTTTTAGTAGGACCACTTTTTTCGCTTTGTGATAGATGGCGCTGTAATAGTCACAAACATATGGCTCAAAATTTTAGACGAACAGTTGGTAACAGGTAGGTTTCTTAAATTAAAATACAGAACGTAGGTACGTTTGAACATTTTATTTCGCTTGTTACAATGTGATACATGTGCCATTGTGAACTTAGCATTTCTGAGAACGCATGCTGTTACAGCGTGATTACCTGTAAATACCACATTAATGCAATAAATGCTCAAAGTGATGTCCGTCAACCTCAATGGTTTTGGCAATACGTGTAACGACATTCCTCTCAACAACGAGTAGTTCGCCTTCCGTAATGTTCGCACATGCATTGACAATGCGCTGACGCATGTTGTCAGGCGTTGTCGGTGGATCACGATAGCAAATATCCTTCAACTTATCCCACAGAAAGAAATCCGGGGACGTCAGATTCGGTGAACGTGCGGGCCACGGTATGGTGCGTCGACGACCAATCCACCTGTCATGAAATATGCTATTCAATACCGCTTCAACCGCACGCGAGCTATGTGCCGGACATCCGTCATGTTGGAAGTACATCGCCATTATGTCATGCAGTGAAACATCTTGTAGTAACATCGGTAGAACAACGTAGGGAATCAGCATACATTGCAACATTTAGATTGCCACCGATAAAATGGGGGCCAATTCTCCTTCCTCCCATAATGCCGCACCATACATTAACTCGCTAAGGTCGCTCATGTTCAACTTGTCGCAGCCATCGTGGATTTACCGTTTGCCCAGTACTGCATCTTATGCCGTTTTACGTTACCGTTGTCGGTGAGTAACCCTTCGTCACTAAATAGAACGCGTGAAAAAAATCTGTCATCGTCCCATAATTTCTCTTGTGCCCAGTGGCAGAACTGTACACGACGTTCAAATTCGTCGCCATGCAATTCCTGGTGCATAGAAATATGGCACGGGTGGAGTCGATGTTGATGTAGCACTCTCAACACCGACGTTTTTGAGATTCCCGATTCTCGCGCAGTTTGTCTGCTATTGATTTGCGAATTAGCCGCGACAGCAGCTAAAACACCTACCTGGGGATCATCTTTTATTGCAGGTCGTGGTTGACGTTTCACATGTGACTGAACACTTCCTGTTTCCTTAGATAACGTAACTATCCGGCGAACGGTCCGGACACTTGGATGATTTCGTCCAGGATACCGAGCAGCATACATAGCACACGCCCGTTGGGCATTTTGATCGCAATAGCCATACGTCAACACGATATCGACCTTTTCTGCAATTGGTAAACGGTCCATTTTAACACGGGTAATGTATCACGAAGCAAATACCGTCCGCACTGGTGGAATGTTACGTGATACCATGTTTGTGACTATTACAGCGCCATCTATCACAAAGCGAAAAAAGTGGTCCAACTAAAACATTCATATTTCTTTACGTACTGCACGAATATGTAATAAACAAGGGGGGTTCCCGTTTAAAAAAACGCTTTTTATACCCGTTTGACCTATGGCAGCGCCATCTAGCGGGCCAACCATAGCGCCATCTGGTTTCCCCCTTCAAGCTAGACGAGTTTCGTTCTTTGTAGTTTTTTCGTTTGACGCTTGTTTCGTGAGATATTTGGCCCGGTCACGATCAATGGACCACCCTGTACAGGGGACTGTTTAGTATATTCCATACTTCTCATTTAATACTGGTTCTTCAGACTTGGTTTGTATCTTCAAGCGTCTCCGACTTCAAGTTTTTCACCTTCACCATTCAAATCTAATTAGAAGCTGGGCTTGGCAAAGTGCCAGGTCAAAAAAACATAACAACAAAACAAATGACGCTGTAAGAGATGCAAAGAATAAGCTTAAAGCACGTAGTGCCTTAACTGTGAAGTCTGATAAAGGCAACACTTTTGTCATTATAGAAGTAGAGGAGTATGAAAACAAGATACATGAATTCTTTAGCATTAGTAACATGGTGAAACTGACCAAGGATCCTACAGATACAGGGTGGCGCACGAAATGTGTTACCAATTGTCTCCCTCACAATTTACGACGCACATTAGATATCCCGCTGGGATCTCTACATCAGTACCAGCAGAGCTGGGAAAAACAAATGAGTTACGAAATGGCGTGTAATTCACGATACTGCCGCTAGGAGACTAGTAAGCAGCAATGGCTGACAATGGAAGACTGACGACACAGCAACGATCGGCAGTTGTGTTACTTTTTCATGAAACGAAAAGCCTTGTTGTGACTCAGAGGCGTTTCCGACAACAGTTTAACACACGATGGGTCCCTTGCAGTAAGACCATCCGCAGGTTTTACGATAAATTAGTACAGAAAGGAACAGTATTGGAAACGAAGCGACCTCGGCCTAAGCCTGTTTGTTCGCCGGAGAATATTGAAGCGGTACGAGTTGCTGTACAGAGAAGTCCCGGGAAATCGTGTAGAAAGGCAGCAGTGCAACTGGGAATATCCAAACGCTCCGTTCAACGCATTCGTAAAAGTGACCTCCGTATGCACCCACACAAGATGACCTGTGCACAGCAGCTCACTGGAGAACACAAGCAGCAGAGGCTACTGCTTGCTCAGTGGGCGGAGGATAGGGAAGAAACTCTCAACAACGTTTGGTTTTCAGACGAGGCGCATTTTCATTTATACATTGTGGGGGTGTGGTTAACAAACAAAATGTACGCTTTTGGGTCACTGAAAACCCACAAGTGCTTCATGAACGACAACATTATGCTTCGAGGATTACAGCATGGGCAGCAATTTCCAGTCACCAACTTATTGGATGGACGCTTTTCATTGAAGAAACTGTGAACAGCGAGCGTTATTTGAGCATGCTCCGCAATAGCTTCATTCCACAGCTTCTTGCTACTGCCTTGCCATTCAACACGCAGTGGTTCATGGAAGATGGAGCAAGGCCACATACTACGAGTACAAACACTGTATTGGAGTTTTTACATTAGCATTTAGACATGTGGATCATTTCAGTCAGGTTTCCATGTCGCTTCAATGAGGGACAAAATTGGCCCCCCAATAGTCCAGACCTCAATCCATGTGACTATTTTCTTTGGGGGTACCTAAAGGAAAAAAAATTTCCGAGACGTCCACGTGATTTAATGGAGCTCAGAAGACTTATTCTTCAAGCTTGCGGTGAAATTACGGACGACATGTGCCGTAGGGTAATCACTAACCTCAGTGTTCGTTTGAAGGAAGTTGGGAAACGAAATGGTGGACATATTGAGCATGTGCTGAGTTAGAACAAATCTCCATGGACGGCTCTTCATTGTAATATATGTTCGTTTCAGATTGTATTGACAATAAAGTTTATATTCAAAAGTGTTGGGTGATGTCCTTAGGTTAGTTAGGTTTAAGTAGTTCTAAGTTCTAGTGCTCAGAGCCATTTGAACCATTTTATATTCAAAAACAAAATGGTAAAACATTTCGTGCGCCACCCTGTAGATTTAATGTTTTAATTAGAAGAATGTTGAAATAGTTTCAATGTATGTTTAACGATAATGATACTAAGAATTGCGTTGTAATGAACCCATGAGCGCCAACTCTCAGAGCAGAACACAAGATACATAAAGAAAATATCTCTCTCTGTCCAGTTGTTAACCATTAATTTGGAGCAAGAGACTGTATTCCTTAGTCAAGGAATTTTATATGTCTGAATCTAATTACGATATCAGAAACTCCATACATTCAGTCACTACAGTTTAAGATATGAAATTACAGAAAATTGTAAATTTGTTTCATTTGGTATGTATAATCTGTACATCCAGGTCCCAATAGCTGAGACAGGTAACATTATTAAAAATATTTTTCTCAAGTATCAGAAAATTAGCAAAGCGGGAGCAGACGAAGCAATAGTGTTACTAGAATTAACCTCGTCCTTCACTTGCTTTTTTTTTCAGAGAGGAGGTATCCTCACAACCTTGCAATAGGTAGTTTTCTCTCTGGCGCACTGGCAGATATCATCGTGAACCATATCGAGAACCAATTTTTTGAGAACTGCAAAGAAACGACGAACAATTACAAATGCTTTGTCGATGACACACTTGTTTTGTTTAACAGCTCCCTCGGTGTACTGAATACGTTGTTAACAGAGTTAGCTAATTGTTGTTGTTGTTGTTGTTGTTGTGGTCTTCATTCCTGAGACTGGTTTCATGCAGCTCTCCATGCTACTCTATCCTATCTATCTCCCAGTACCTACTGCAGCCTACATCCTTCTGAATCTGCTTAGTGTATTCATCTCTTGGTCTCCCTCTACGATTTTTACCCTCCACGCTGCCCTCCAATACTAAATTGGTGATCCCTCGATGTCTCAGAACATGCCCTACCAACCGGTCCCTTCTTCTAGTCAAGTTGTTCCACAAGCTCCTGTTCTCCCCAATCCTATTACCTCCTCATTAGTTATGTGATCTACCCATCTAATCTTCAGCATTCTTCTGTAGCACCACATTTCGAAAGCTTATATTCTCATCTTGTCTAAGCTATTTATCGTCCACGTTTCACTTCCATACATGGCTCACTCCATACAAATACTTAAAGAAACGACTTCCTGACATGCGGATTAGATCAGCATCTACTGGACATGATGGTATCACTATCCAGATGGTAAAACTTATTATTGACCAACTACTGCCCTCTATAACAGACATTTTCAACGATTCATTAATCACAAGTGTTTTCCCTGAGGCCTGGAAACTGGGACAAATTAAGCCACTGCCTAAAAAGGACATCGCCACAGCAGCCTCTGACTACCGCCCTATCTGCCTTCTTCCTGCACTATCAAAGGCCTTAGAATATATAGTTCATGACCAGCTCACCAACTACCTAACTACTAACAACCTACTAGACGAATACCAATCAGGTTTCCGTAAACATCGAAGCACAACATCCGCTCTGATAAAGGTGACAGATGACCTGAAACTTGCCATGGACAGACAAGAAGCGACTATTATTTGCTTCTTAGATTTCAGCAAAGCATTTGATACTGTCGACTTCGACATCTTACTAGCCAAACTTAGCGGTCTAAATTTCTCACAAAGCGCAATGCAATGGTTTCGCTCATACATGATGTCTCGTCAGCAACGCGTCCTGTCTGGGGATATAAAATCACAATGGCGGCAGGTAGTGTCAGGCGTTCCCCAAGGCTCAGTATTAGGTCCTATACTCTTCTCTCTTTATGTCAATGATGTGTCATCGGTCCTGACCTATTGCAAATACCATATGTATGCTGATGACCTTCAGTTGTATCTAAGTGCGAAACCAAGCAATCTCAAGAAAGCTATTGAAAATTTCAATACTGACCTCGATGCGCTGTCAAACTGGGCACAGGACATAGGTCTAAAACTAAACCCATCTAAAACCCAAGCGGTACTTGTTGGTCACTCTAAGCTCATTAGCCCAAAACATCGGGAATCCGTACCACCTCTTATCCTAAATGGAACAAATATTAACTTCTCGCCATCAGCAAAGAGTTTGGGAGTAATAATTGATGAAAATCTAAATTGGACAGAGCACGTAACTGCAGTGTGCAAAAAAGCATCAGCATCCCTTCATGTCCTACAAAAATATAAAAAACTCTTCCCTTTCGATCTGAAAAAGAAATTAGTACAAACGCTTATACTCCCAACCATTGACTACAGCGATATTATCCTACAAGGCCTCTCTCAGGAAAATTCCCGACGTCTAGAACTGGTCACGAATGCCTGCGTCCGATATATCTGTGACGTTCGACTTTTTGATCACATTTCACCAGCATATGCAAAATTGTCCTGGCTGCGTGCAGACAAACGCAGAGATTTCCATACACTCTGTCTCATCTACTGCCTTATAAATGTACACTGTCCCTCATATCTCTCCTCTTCCCTAACACTCATGTCGGAACAACATGACAGAAACACACGTTCCCATCATAATAAAATCCTCTCCGTTCCACTGCATCGCTCAGTCACCTTCTCCAAGTCCTTTACAGTAGCGGGAACCCGACTCTGGAATAACCTCCCTCGTTATGTTAGAGAACTTAAAAACATGACCGGCTTCAAAAAACAGTTAATGACGTATCTACTTAAGCAACAGTAATGCCTTCCTCTGTACATGAGTGCACTTCACCTCATTACTTCCCTCTCTCCCCCTCCTTAAACCTCCCTTACCCAAAACTCGCTATACTAGTAAACATCTACTTTACACACCAATATATTAATGTACATCTGCACAAACCTTCATTATTATTGCCACTCTTTCTCATGTTTGTCATTATTATTTGATTTTTTTTACTGTTATTATTATTGCTTTCACCATAATCTGTATGTATAGCACCTGATGTAAAAATACTGCCAGCATTTACTTTATTAGGTCTTAGTCATATTCATCATTATTATTTGATTTTTTGTTTTACTGTTATTATTATTGCTTTTATCATAATCTGTATGTATAGCAACTGTTGTAAAAATACTTCCGCATTTACTTTATTAGGTCTTAGTCACTACTCTTTATTCATATTGTCACTAGAGTAAGCTAATTTTCTCATTTAAACTATGTTCATGATGTAACTCTGATGTGTGAAATGCTGCATGTGTGAAACACTGGTCCGATGTAAGAGAGGGCCTGATGGCCCTAATCTGATCAGGTTAAATAAATAAATAAATAAATAAATAAATAAATCTATACTCGATGTTAACAAATTTTTCTTCCTCAGAAACGCTTTCCTAATATGCATCCCAAAATAAGGTTTACCATGGAGCTAGAGAAGGAAAAGAGTATCAGCTTCTTAAAGTTTAAAAATAAAAGAATGCCGTCTTGAATCACATAAAACGGACATCTTCTACTGCATGTTAAACAGATTAATTAAAGTAGAAATGACCAAGCGAAAAAAAAAAAGATAAAGAGCTATCAGTCATTCAAGATGTAGACAGGAACAATCGATATGATAAATAGAATACACGAAGAACTGGAAGCAAAACCACACAGTTCCAGATTAAATCACACTAGACAAAGAATCTGGAAGCGAGAAGTCTAGTCCGGCCGCTGTGGCAGAGCGGTTCTAGGCGCTTCAGTCCGGAACCGCGCTGCTGCTACGGTCGCAGGTTCGAATCCTACCTCGGGCATGTATGTGAGTGATGTCCTTAGGGTAGTTAGGATTAAGTCGTTCTAAGTCTAGGGGACTGATGACCTCAGATGTTAAGTCCCATAGTACTTGGAGCCATTTGATTTTGAGAAGTCTAGGTATGCAGTGATATCATATATACGGACAATATCAGACAAAGTACCAAAAATGTTCAGATACACAAACATTCAGATAGGCTTCTGGACTGATAATCGTTTGGAGAAAAATATGCAGCACACTATTAATAGTTCCCCACCATTCGCAGAATCATGGATATTAAAACCTAATTGTAGTAGCTTTAATAAGTTCTACATAGGACAAACGTGATAGAACTTTAAGGTATGCTATAGGGACCATGCAGTGCCAACTGAGAACAACATATCTGCCTTTAGTATTCATTTACCCACCGAAAATCATAGTTTACAGGATTTTAAGAGTGCACTCCAGGTTTTAGACAAAGTCAGTGAGGGAAAACGAATATATTTGAAGAAATTGAGATATACTCTCATTTGCGTAAATATACAGACAGTATTCTCAATGAATAAACTAAACTAAATAATAAAATATTTTTAGAAAATTTCCATCAAATTCTGTGATCTCAGTACCTGCTGGTCCTGGATTGTGCCATGTTATACACTATGATGCCAATATGATGTTTGTTGAGCGCTTTAGATTTCTTGTCCACTATGCTTTACCATAACAAAATCTTAAGAAGTAACAGTATAACCTCAGTATTCTACACGAGTATGCTATACCACCTGGTACTCTGTTCTCTTCGTTTCCGTACTTCTTAAACTGTCAACGTGTTACCTTATGTTTTCATGTCCTGCCAACTATGTTTTAACCTTTCATTTTTATAACGTTATACTTTTATCATTCTTAACGAAATAAAAATTTATTTATACACTTTAATGTATCCGTCAGGTGGGCAATTCCTTTTATAACGTATTATATTATACAGTTACTAGAAGTATCTCATTTTAATTTCGTAACAGTTTTTTGAACAACAGTTACAGTGTCTAAGACGTTTCTTGCTGTTCTGTCACGAACCACATAACATATTTTACGGTATAACGACACATATCGTGTAATACAAAATGGCTCTGAGCACTATGGGACTTAACATTTGAGGTCGTCAGTGCCCTAGAACTTCGAACTACTTAAACCTAACTTACCAAAGGACATCACACACATCCATGCCCGACGCAGGATTCGAACCTGCGACCATAGCAGCAGCGCGGTTGCGGACTGAAGCGCCTAGAACCGCTCGGCCACAGCGGCCGGCTCTCTGTAATACATTGCGTGCATAATGACATTTCGATGTTTTTCGTTTTACCCTGACTTCAATGTTTTTATTTTGCCTGAATTTCTCTTTATACTGACAAATTGTTATTTTATGAGGGCTAGTAAACATTGTTTTATCCACAACTGGGTTATGTCGTCCGTCCTCTAATTTGTGACGTACTGTGCCGTTGTCCTCAGGCTTCTCATAGTGTGACTGTGAACGCTTTATTTTGCACTGAAAACACCTGGATAATTTCCTTCATCAGTTGGGTCGATACAAATAGGCCGATGCCCCCTGGCCAGACTGAAGTAGGTAGTTCCTTGGGTGCGTAGGCAAAGAGATTCTAAGATCTAGGACGAAGAAGCTATCTGAATGGGATGGAAATCGGTAGCTGTGATATACCGGGTGATCAAAAAGTCAGTATAAATTTGAAAACTGAATAAATCACGGAATAATGTAGATAGAAAGATACAAATTGACACACATGCTTGGAATGACATGGGGTTTTACTAGAGCCAAAAAAAAATATAAAAGTTCAAAAAATATCCGACAGTTGGGGCTTCATCTGATCAGAATAGCAATTATTAGCATAACAAAGTAAGACAAAGCAAAGATGACGTTCTTCACAGGAAATGCTCAATATGTCCACCATCATTCTTCAACAATAGCTGCAGTCTAGTAATAATGTTGTGAACAGCACTGTAAAGCATGTCCGGAGTTATGGTGAGGCATTGGCGGCGGATGTGGTCTTTCAGCATCCCTAGAGATGTCGGTCGATCACGATGCACTTGCGACTTCAGGTAACCCCAAAGCCAATAACCGCGCGGACTGAGGTCTGGGGACCTGGGAGGCCAAGCATGACGGAAAGTGGCGGCTGAGCACACGATCACCGCCAAACGACGCGCGCAAGAGATCTTTCACGCGTCTAGCAAAATGGGGTGGAGCGCCATCCTGCATAAACATCGTACGTTCCAGCAGGTGTTTATCAGCCAGGCTGGGGATGATGCGATTCTGTAACATATCGGCGTACCTCTCAGCCGTCGCGGTAGCAGTTACAAAACCAGAATCACGCATTTCCTCGAAGAAAAAAGGCGCGGTAACGATTCAAAAATGTTCAAATGTGTGTGAAATCTGTTTTCGTTCTGAAATATGGATTCAATTTGATATCACATGTCGGCAGCACTCACTGCCATTCTCGCTGCGCAGAGCATTGTGTGTGTGTGTGTGTGTGTGTGTGTGTGTGTGTGAGAGAGAGAAATCTTATGGGACTTACCTGCTAGGGTCATCAGTCCCTAAGATTACACACTACTTAACCTAAATTATCCTAAGGACAAACATACACACCCATGCCCGAGGGTGGACTCGAACCTTCGCCGAGACCAGCCGCACAGTCCAGGACTGTAGCACCTCAGACCGCTCGGCTAATCCCGCGCGGCCGGCAACGGTAGATATGGCAAATCCAACGCATACCGTGACTTTCTCGTCGTGCAATGGAGTTTCCACAACAGTTCTAGGATTTTCGGTAGCCCAAATTCGGCAGTTGTGGGTGTTGACAGACCCTCGGAGCGTGAAATGAGCTTCGTCGGTCCACAACACGTTACTCAACCAATCGTCATCTTCTGCCATCTTGAAACGCGCACACCGCAAATGCCCTCCGCTTCACTAAATCGCCAGGTAACAGTTCACGATGCCGATGGATTTTGTACGGAAAGCATCGGAGGGTACGCCTAAGTGCAAACCAAACAGTAGTGTATGGAATGCCGGTGCGACGTGCGACTGCACGAGCGCTGACTTCCCCGTGTATAGACGAACCCGCTACAGTCTCCATTTCTTCCTGAACTGTCTCAGCAGCATTACGCCTTGTGCTCGGTCGGCCACTACGGGGTCTATCGTCTAAACAACCCGTGGCTTCGAACTTTGGAATCATTCTCGCCACAGCTGCATTTGTCAACGGACCTTTACCCGTTCCGCAGTCCGGAACCGTGCGACTGCTACGGTCGCAGGTTCGAATCCTGCCTCGGGCATGGATGTGTGTGATGTCCTTAGGTTAGTTAGGTTTAAGTAGTTCTAAGTTCTAGCGGACTGATGGCCACAGCTGTTAAGTCCCATAGTGCTCAGAGCCATTTGAACCATTTTTACCCGTTCGAATCCCCTTCCTATGGCGATAGGATCGTAACACTGGACTAGCACATTCCCCATTCTGATAATACAGCTTCACTAAAAGCGGCTTTCCAGGTAACGTCAACATGCTGCGACTGCTGGCGCATCTGATTCTCTCTCTCATTACAGCTCCTTTTATACACGATTGTGATGCGCAGTCACTGACGTTTTGCTGTCCAGCGCCATCTGTCGGACATTTGTGAACTTTGTTTTTTTGTGTTCTAATAAAACCCCATGTCATTCCAAGCATGTGTGTCAATTTTTACCTTTCTGTCTACATTATTCCGTGGTTGATTAAGTTTTCAAATGTATACTGACTTTTTGATCACCCGGTACATATGCAGACAAACAAATGATTGCAATTGCAGAAAAATTTGATGATTTATTCAAGACAAAGAGCTTCACAAATTGAGGAAGTCAATAACGTTTTATCACCAAGCGAGGTGGCGCAGTGGTTAGACACTGGACTCGCATTCGGGAGGACGACGGTTCAATCCCGCGTCCGGCCATCCTGATATAGGTTTTCGTGATTTCCCTAAATCGCTTGATATGCCGGGATGGTTCCTTTGAAAGTGCACGGCCGAATTCCTTTCCCATCCTTCCCTAATCCGATGACCCCACTGATTGGTCTCATCCACCAAATCAACCCAACTCAATAACGTGTTTATATTAAAAATGAAGAAATTCCTCTCGCAGTATTTACGGTGACGATTTTATTTTGGCAACTACTTTCAACGTTGTAACAACGGCATCTTCAGGCCCTATAAAATATACCATACATACAACAACCAATGTGACATCATTAATCTAGCGGGCCGAAGTGGCCGAGCGGTTCTAGGCGCTACAGTCTGGAACCGCGCGACCGCTACGGTCGCAGCTTCGAATCCTGCCTCGGGCATGGATGTGTGTGATGTCCTTAGGTTAGTTAGGTTTAAGTAGTTCTAAGCTCTAGGGGACTGATGACCTCAGATGTTAAGTCCCATAGTGCTCAGAGCCATTTGAACCATCATTAATCTATGAGTTATTATGTAAACAAATATATTGTAAACATATATTACATAAGGGAGGAATTCGATAAAATTACTTACATTTTGGCCGTTTTCATTAAATGCAACAATCATTCTGGAAATTAACAATTTATGTGGTACAAATGAAATTATATACAGGGTGGCCCATTGATAGTGACCGGCCAAATATCTCCGAAATAAGCATCAAACGAAAAAACTAGAAACAGAGAAACTCGTCTAGCTTGAAGGGGGAAACCAGATGGCACATGGTTGGCCCGCTAGATGGCGCTTCCATAAGACGAACAGATATTAACTGTTTTTTTTTTTAAATAGGAACTGCCCATTTTTACTACATATTCGTATAGTACGTAAAGAAATATGAATGTTTTTGTTGGACCACTTTCTTCGCTTTGTGATAGATGGCGCTGTAATAGTCACAAACGTATAAGTACGTGGTATCACGTAACTTTCCGCCAGTGCGGACGGTATTTGCTTCGTGATACATTACCCGTGTTAAAATGGACCGTTTACCAATTGCGGAAAAGGTGGACATCGGATTGATGTGTGGATATTTTGATCAAAATGCCCAACGCGCGTGTGCTATGTATGCTGCTCGGTATCCTGGACGACAGCATCCAAGTGTCCGGACCGTTCTCCGGATATTTACGTATTTAAGGAAACAGAAAATGTTCAGCCACATGTGAAACGTCAACCACGACCTGCAACAAATGATGACCAAGTAGGTGTTTTAGCTGCTGTCGCGGCTAATCCGCACATCAGTAGCAGACAAATTGGGAGAAAATCTGGAATCTCAAAAACGTCGGTGTTGAGAATGCTACGTCAATATCGACTGCACAGGTACCGTATTTCTATGCACCAGGAATTGCATGGCGACGAGTTTGAACGTCGTGTACAGTTCTGCCACTGGGCACAAGAGAAATTACGGGACGATGACAGATGTTTTGCACGCGTTCTATTTAGCGACGAAGCGTCATTCACCATCAGCGGTACCGTAAACCGGCATAATATGCACTATTGGGCTACAGAAAATCCACGATGGCTGCGACAAGTGGAACATCAGCGACCTTTGTGGGTTAATGTATGGTGCGGCGTTATAGGGGGAAGGATAATTGGCCCCATTCTTCCAACATGATGGATGTCCGGCACATAGCTCAAGTGCGGTTGGAGCAGTATTGAATAGCATATTTCATGACAGGTGGATTGGTCGTCGAAGCACCATACAGTGGCCCGCACATTCACCGGATCTGACGTCCCCGGATTTCTTTCTGTGGAGAAATTTGAAGGATATTTGCTATCGTGATCCACCGACAACGCCTGGCAACATGCGTCAGCGCATTGTCAATGCAGGTGCGTACATTACGGAAGGCGAACTAGTCGCTCTTGGGAGGAATGTCGTTACACGTATTGCCAAATGTATTGAGGTTGACGGACATCATTTTGAGCATTTATTGCATTAATGTGGTATTTACAGGTAATCACGCTGTAATAGCATGCGTTCTCAGCAATGATACGTTCACAAAGGTACATGTATCACATTGGAACAACCGAAATAAAATGTTCAAACGTATCTACGTTCGGTATTTTAATTTAAAAAACCTACCTGTTACCAACTGTTCGTCTAAAATTTGAGCCATGTGTTTGTGACTATTACGGCGCCATCTATCACAAAGCGAAAAAAGTGGTCCAACTAAAACATTCATATTTCTTTACGTACTACACGAATATGTAATAAAAATGGGGGTTCCTATTTAAAAAAAAAGCAGTTGATATCGGTTTGACCTATGGCAGCGCCATCTAGCGGGCCAACCATAGCGCCATCTGGTTTCCCCCTTCATGGTAGACAAGTTTCACTCTTTGTACTTTTTTCGTTTTCCGCTTATTTCGTGAGATATTTGGCCTGGTCATGATCAATGGACCACCCTGTATACATGACCGTTTTTATTACAGATCAATGTGAAGCATTCAGTGACAACCTTAAAAAAAAAGAAAGGCTTATTAACTGCACTTTTGTACGTTCGCGGCCAGCGATAAAGTTACTATAAGTATTATGTACAATAAGAGTTAGAAGATGTTTCTGAGTAGTTTGCATTACATTTCCATGACTTTTATATGTATGCACTCAATATTCGGCTCGATAGTGTAAGTTGGTTACTCCTTAATGATGCATCTTTGGCGATTAAGCTCTCTTGGTTACTATCTTTGAACTACCGGTCTAAACTTCATACTAGTTACTAAGAACCTTCCACACGGAGCACGTCCATATCTCACGACTGACTTCTAGTATCAGCCGCACGCAGTTGACGTCAACAATTGTATGGTGATTTAGTCGTAACATGTTGTCTATTTAGGCGGCGCATACATCGTAGTAAGGAAGTACGATCGTTTCTCTATCCGCCTACCACGTGTTACTGGCACACCTTAGAACGACGTAGCTTCCTAGAAGGCTTGTTGACAACGTATTCGACGGTTACTACAGATGTCGTCATGTAAATTGATCACTTGTAGTAGAAATCGCTCCCCAGGTATGGCGTTTCTGAACCGTACCGGACTATTTTCACAGAGCAACCGTGCAAAATGTCACCCTATATAGACGTCCCATAAGTAGGATCGGTAAATAACGTCGCTTCTTTGCGGTAAACAATATGTTTTTGTCACATCATTTTCGGAATGACTTTGTTTCCTGTAGGCTGGAATTTCACGTGTTTGACGTTCGTTATGAATGTTCATAGGTATATAAACGACGTGTTTACAGAGAATCCGGTCCCCCCCCCCCGATAGGTTATTTCAGAACTTTACCGGATTACATTGCCAAAATAACCGTGTGCTGACGTATTACAAAATGTGATAGCTCAATAGATTTTGACGTGATAACAAATATGAAACAATGCGCCAATTTGGAGAGTTAACATGTTTTTAAAATATTTAGTTGCCCTGTTCTAATTCGTGTACAAGAGTATACAACGAGTGGAAAAGGAACGTTAGGTTAAGCAAATTAGCAATACCACTTTCAGTATAGACTTTATCTCCATGCCTCCTATCCCTCTGTAGGCATTAATATGAAGTTTAATTATGTTAGACATGGTACTGCCATGATGTTTTTATCGTAAAGCATATCTTTCGTCTAGAACGATTTGTCTCTTCATATAGAGCTGTATTTTATGTTATTATTACAAAGCAGTAGAAGATACAGAATTTGTATACGGTTATGATACACTAGTGGCAGTGGTAGTAACGGAGTTCACCTGTGAAAATAAGATTACAGTTCACCTTCATTTAGTAATGCCGAAGAGTATAGTCGGAGTTTGATGATGAAACACTGATGTCGATGTGTTCTACTCCATGAGTATTGCACGATAACAACGATTACGTATTTGGGCTTCAAACTGTTTGATGAGTAGACATCGATACAGTTTTAACTACTACTTTCGTTTTTCTTTGACATACAGTATAGAGCAGTACTAACTTCTGTATGAACGGGAAATAACCACTCACTTTGGAGTTAATAGTATTTTGTCGGTAGTGCAGATAACCAGTATCATAAATATTTACAAAAGTTGTGGCATAAGTAGGACCGATATTATTCCTTTGATTACACGGCGCGTTGTCGCGAGAAACGTCGGCCTGTTAACGATTACCGGATTCCACTCATCCGTACACATTCTCGTACTGTACTTGATGACTGGCCTCTAGGTTATGTGAATGCATGTACTTGGATTGACGCCCCTATACAGGGTGCTCCATTCATAGTGACCCGGCCAAATATCTCACGAAAAAAGCATCAAACGAAAAAACTACAACGAACGAAACTTGTCTAGCTTGAAGGGGGAAACCAGATGGCGCTATGGTCGGCCCGCTAGATGGCGCTGCCATAGGTCAAACGGATATCAACTGCGTTTTCTTAAATAGGAACCCCCATTTTTATTATATATTCGTGTAGTACGTAAAGAAATATTAATGTTTTAGTTCGACCACCTTTTTCGCTCTGTGATAGATGGCGCTGTAATAGTCACAAACGTATAAATGTAACATTCCGCCAGAGCGGACGGTATTTGCTTCGTGTGATACATCACCCGTGTTAATATGGACCAATTGCGGAAAAGGTCGATATCGTGTTGAAGTATGGCTATTGTGATCAAAATGCCCAACGAGCGTGTCCTATGTATGCTGCTCGGTATCCTGGACGACATCAAGTGTCCGGACCGTTCGCCGGATAGTTACGTTATTTAATGAAACTGGAAGTGTTCAGCCACATGTGAAACGAAACTGCCTGGCAGATTAAAACTGTGTGCCGGGCCGAGACTCAAACTCGGGACCTTTGCCTTTCGTGGGCAAGTGCTCTACCAACTGAGCTACCCAAGCACGACTCACGCCTCGTCCTCACAGCTCTACTTCTGCCAGTACCTCGTCAACTACCTTCCAAACTTTACAGAAGCTCTCCTGCGAACCTTGCAGAAGGCAAAGGTCCCGAGTTCAAGTCTCGGCCCGGCGGCACACAGTTTTAATCTGCCAGGAGGTTTCATATCAGCGCACACTCCGCTGCAGAGTGAGAATCTCATTCTGGCACATGTGAAACTTCAACCACGACCTGCAACATACGATGATGTCCAAGTAGGTGTTTTAGCTGCTGGCGCGGCTAATCCGCACATAAGTAGCAGACAAATTGCGCGAGAATCGGGAATTTCAAAAACGTCGCTGTTGAGAATGCTACATCAACATCGACTGCACCCGTACCATATTTCTATGCACCAGGAATTACATTTCGACGAATTAGAACGTCGTGTACAGTTCTGCCACTGGGTACAAGAGAAATTACGGGATGATGATAGATTTTTTTGCACGCGTTCTATTTAGCGACGAAGCGTCATTCACCAACAGCGGTAACGTAAACCGGCATGATATGCAGTATTGGGCAACGGAAAATCCACGATGGCTGCGACAGGTGAAACATTAGCGACCTTGGCGGGTTGATGTGTGGTGCGGCATTATGGGAGGAAGGATAATTGGCGCCCATTTTATCGATGGCAATCTACATGGTGCAATGTATGCTGATTTCCTACGTAATGTTTTACCGATGTTACTATAAGATGTTTCATTGCATGACAGAATGGCGATGTACTTCCAACATGATGGATGTCTGGCACATAGCTCGTGTGCGGTTGATGCGGAACTGAATAGCATATTCCATGACAGGTGGATTGGTCGTCGAAGCACCATACCGTGGCCCGCACGTTCACCGGATCTGGCGTCGCCGGATTTCCTTCTGTGGGGAAAGTTGAAGGATATTTGCTATCGTGACCCACCGGCAACATGCGTCAGCGCATTGTCAATGCCTGTGTGAACATTACGGAAGGCGAACTACTCGCTGTTGAGAGGAATGTCGTTACACGTATTGCCAAATGGATTGAAGTTGACAGAGATAATTCTGACTATTTATTGCATTAAAGTGGTATTTACAGGTAATCACGCTGTAACAGCATGCGTACTCAGAAATAAGTTCTCAGAGGTACATGTATCACATTGGAATAACCGAAATAAAATGTTCAAACGTACCTACGTTCTGTATTTTAATTTAAAAATTCTACATGTTACCAACTGTTCGTCTAAAATTGTGAGCCATATGTTTGTGACTATTACAGCACCATATATCGCAAAGTGAAAAAAGTGGTCCAACTAAAACATTCATATTTCTTTACGTACTACACGAGTATGTAATAAAAAATTGGGGTTCCTATTTTAAAAAAACGCACTTGATACCCGTTTGACCTATGGCAGCGCCATCTAATGGGCCAACCATAGCGCCATCTGGTTTCCCCCTTCAAGTTAGTCAAGTTTCGTTCTTTGCAGTTTTTTTCGTTTCTCACTTATTTCGTGAGACATTTGGCCCGGTCACGATCAATGGACCACCCTGTATATGGAGTTTTGTCTGTTAGTATTGATTGTAAGGTAGTAGTTAATGTGTTTGTGCTCGGTTATACTTACTATGGAGTTAAGTAAGTGGTCAATTTCATAGAGAATTCGCTTTTCCTTGTGTGACTCCATACTGGACACGTTATTGTATTTCGCTGTTGCGAGTCAATTTCATCCTAATCACTTAAGAGGTCTGGTGTTCAGATTAATTTTACTTCCCACACTCATGCTTGTTCTCGTAATCAGTGTCCATTTTATATTTTATTAATTTCATACAAGAACTGATGTATATGGGTAAGCGAAACGAATACCCATGGTGTAAAGGTGATATTGGTCGTTAGACTTTTCGCCGTCCTAATAAATAGTGATTAAGCATGTCTTTGAGTGTCATAACCTAATCAACCTTTGACTAGTTCACATTTACAATACGAGTGTTATACGCTGTATACTTTACTGTATGTCTTCGTTCTGGTATTTATTAGAGGAACAGCAATTATTTTACAAGTGTGACGAATTGTTTCGACCGTCAACACCTAGTTACTTCTTTTGGAGTATTTCTGTGGACTTGATCGTTCTATTGACCATGTAAGCATACTAGACTAGAATTACACTACTTGTGACCAAGGTTACTGCTGTCGATGAGACAAAGACGTTGAAATAGGGTTTTTCAGCGGCATGTTAACTTACATTGATTAGTATGTATTTTACACCACAGACTACCTTTCATTAACTAGGTTCCATACTCGTTTTCCGGTTTCTTATTATTCATTTTGCGACGTTATGATTGACGTTGTTCAAGTAACTTCCTTCACTGTCACGTTAGAATGATGAGAATGCAGTGTTATGCAAACATAACTCTATTTCTACCTTTCCCTCCCTTTACTATTCTTTAATAATGAATCTTACTCTACATACGTCTGATTAACAATGCATATTACCTTTACCACTTTTTATTATCCGTAAGCGTAACGGCTTGTCACCTAAGTTATTTCTTATATATACTCCAATTTCATTTAATGCTTGACATTGATCTGTAATAAAAACGACCATGTATATATAATTTATTGGTGCCACATAAATTGTTAATTTCCAGGATGATTGTTCCATTTAATGAAAACGGCAAAAATGTAATGGAATTCGTCCATTATGTAATATGTTTATAAAATATTTGTTTACATTATAACTCATAGATTACTGATGTCACATTGGTTGTTGAATGTATGGTATATTTTATAGGGCCTGAGGATGACGGTGTGTGGCGGAGGGTACCTTGAGTACCTCTATCGGTTCTCCCTTCTATTCCAGTCTCGTATTGTTCGTGGCAAGAAAGATTGTCGGTATGCCTCTGTGTGGGCTCTAATCTCTCTGATTTTATCCTCATGGTCTCTTCGCGAGATGTACGTAGAAGGGAGTAATATACTGCTTGACTCCTCGGTGAAGATATGTTCTCGAAACTTCAACAAAAGCCCGTACCGAGCTACTGAGCGTCTCTCCTGCAGAGTCTTCCACTGGAGTTCATCTATCATCTCCGTAACTCTTTCGCGATTACTAAATGATGCTGTAACGAAGCGCGCTGCTCTCCGTTGGATCTTCTCTCTCTCTTCTATCAACCCTATCTGGTACGGATCCCACACCGGTGAGCAGTATTCAAGCAGTGGGCGAACAAGCGTACTGTAACCTACTTCCTTTGTTTTCGGATTGCATTTCCTTAGGATTCTTCCAATGAATCTCAGTCTGGCATCTGCTTTACCGACGATCAACTTTATATGATCATTCCATTTTAAATCACTCCTAATGCGTACTCCCAGATAATTTATGGAATTAACTGCTTCCAGTTGCTGACCTGCTATATTGTAGCTAAATGATAAAGGATCTTTCTTTCTATGTATTCGCAGTACATTACAGTTGTCTATATTGAGATTTTAATTGCCATTCCCTGCACCAGGCGTCATTTCGTTGCAGATCCTCCTGCATTTCAGTTTAATTTTCCATTGTTACAACCTCTCGATATACTACAGCATCATCCGCAAAAAGCCTCAGTGAACTTCCGATGTTATCCACAAGGTCATTTATATATATTGTGAATAGCAACGGTCCTACGCCACTCCCATGCGGCACACCTGAAATCACTCTTACTTCGGAAGACTTCTCTCCATTGAGAAGACATGCTGCGTTATGTTATCTAGGAACTTTTCAATCCAGTCACACACTTGGTCTGATAGTCCATATGCTCTTACTTTGTTCATTAAACGACTGTGGGGAATTGTATCAATCGCCTTTCGGAAGTCAAGAAACACGGCATCTACCTGGGAACCCGTTTCTATGGCCGTCTGAGTCTCGTGGACGAATAGCGCGAGCTGGGTTTCACGCGATCGTCTTTTTAGAAATCTTCGGTATTGCCTAACACTCAGCAGTGGAGCAATGAAATTGTTATTTCTTATGTATCGGTATCGACAATTTCTAGTCTCCAGAAAAGTCACTATACTCGAACATCTGTGTGACAATCTAGAGAAGGAACTACAGTGCAATCTTCCTCAGTGAAACAGCATTGGGAAATGACATTTAGTATTTCGGCCTTTAGTCTGTCATCCTCTGTTTCAGTACCATTTTGGTCACAGAGTGTCAGGAGATTTTGATTTGATCCACCTACCGCTTTGACATTTCTTAGGATTTTCTGTCAAATCAGTACATAGAACTTTCTTTAGAGTTCATAGAAGGCCTCTCGCATAGCCTTCCTCAGACTACATTTCGCTTAGTATAATTTTTGTTTGTCTGCAAGGCTTTGGATATGTTTATGTTTGCTGTGATGTTCCCTTTGCTTCTGCAGCGGTTTTCTAACTCGGTTGTTGTACCACGGTGGCTCTTTTGCATCTCTTAAGATCTTGCTTGGCACATACTCATATAATGCATATTGTACGATGAACTTTGTCCGCTGATCTCCAACACTATCTGCACTTGAGACAAAACTTTTGTGTTCAGCCGCCAATTTCTCTGAAACCTGCTTTTTGTCTCTTTTGCTGAACAGAAAAATCTTCCTACCTCTTTTAATATTTCTATTTACGGCTGAAATCGCCGATGCTGTAACCGTTTTATGATCGCTGATTCCCTGTTCTGCGTTAACTGTTTCAAATAGTTCGGGTCTGTTTATCCCTAGAAGGTCTAACATGTTATCGCCACGAGTTGGTTCTCTGTTTAACAACTCAAGGTAGTTTTCAGATAATGCACGTAAAAAAAATTTCACTCTATTCTTTGTCCTTGCCACCCCTTATGAACGTTTGAGTCTCCCAGTCTATATCTGGTAAATTAAAATCTCCTCCCCCCCCCCCCCCCAACGTTGAAACTAGTTGCCAAAATAAAATCGACACCTTAAATACAGCTGGAGGAATTTCTTCATTTTTAATATACATTTATACCAGTTGACGTCCCACTGTCCTCCATTTCAGCTATGGATGTTGTAACGTCCTTCGGATCTTCGGTATTGCCTAACACTGAGCAGTAGAGAAATGAGACTTATTTCTTATGTATCGGTATCGACGTTACAAACATAACATTGATGAACTGAACTCGCGACTTTTGCGAGATATTTACTTCACCAAATGTCGTAATTAAATCGTTTATAATCGATGGTTTATCAGTTGCTATTTAAATATTAATGATCAGTTCAAATCAGTTCCAGCGATACCAAATTCCCTATACACTGGTTGTAATCTGAAATCTATAATCAGTTGTCACAGTTTTATTAATTCCTAACGTCAAGGAGTTTCTATATAAGCGCCGAGCGCTTCAGTCAAATAATATCGCAGCACGTTATCTCTATAAATAATATTGTAAAACGTGAATTGACACGATATGCTGGTGTATTACACTATATTAGTCACTTCCTAACAGAGCCGTGAAGAAGCAGCTTTACAGGTGTTGGGGGAATAATAAATTATATACTTCGTAACTATCGCCAAGTTCCATCGTCCATTAGTTATTACGAATGAAATTGTCTATCTGTGTTCTCTTCCTAAATATTGTTAACTACAGGTTATCTAATTAAAACTCACTTCTGTCTGATATAAACAAATCCTCTATCTGAGTTGTAAATAAAGTAATATGTGAAGTGAAAGTATCGTTTCACTGCGTCATAGTAGATCGCAGTAATCAATTCTGTAACAACAATCTAATTGTGCCTAAATATACGAACATTCAAAAGTATGACGTGCTTCGGCTAACTCTCGTAACGTAGTCAAATCAAATGTTCAAATGTGTGTGAAATCTTATTGGACTTAACTGCTAAGGTCGTCAGTCCCTAAGCTGACACACTACTTAACCTAAATTATCCTAAGGACAAACACACACACACACACACACCCATGCCCGAGGGAGGACTCGAATCTCCGCCGGGACCAGCCGCACACGTAACGTAGCGACAATGGATTGAATTATCCTTAGCCATTACTCACGAATCTCAGAGTACTCACACGGAGTATTCCTTGGAAACGTTGGTTCTACTTTGCGAATTTTAATTATAATGATTTTGCGATTTACTATGATTCTGAATTTTGAGTTTGATTTTACTGGAATCCTATCTTTCTACCGTATGTTAATACATTACTAAGTATTAGATTCTTGATTCAATTACTGGTTAATATCCAAATAATAGTGTCAGCTGTAAATTTGTTCGCTTGTTCATTTTTCATGGAATTTGCAACTTGTTTCGGGGAAATCTTGGGGAATTTTGGAGCTAATTTTTGATTGTCATCTCTCGTCCGAGGAAGTGACATTACAATGTACGAAGACAATAAAGTATTGATCCACCTCTGACTCTCATGCAAGCAGTTATTAGGCTTGGCATTGATTGATATGTCCTCCTGAGGGATACTGTGCCAAATTCTGCCTAGTCGGTGTCTTTGATCGGCAGAATTCCGGGGTGGGTAGAGGGCCCTGCACGTGATGCTTCTCAACTGGGAAGAGATCTGGACACCTCGCTGTCAATGATAGGGTATGACAATCGCGAAGACAAGCAGTGCAAATTCTTACCGTTCGGGGGCGGCCATTATCTTGCTGAAATGTAAGCACAGGGTGGCTTGCCATGAAAGGCAATAAAATGGGGTGTAGAACATTGTCGAAGAGCTGTTGTGCTGTAAGAGCACCACAGATGACAACCAAAGTGGTCCAGGAATGAAATGCAGTGAGATTGGTATCCCACTGCTGTCTGATGTGTCTCCATGTATGTAGTCGCCGGTCATCGGGACCCGATTAGTAGCGGGACTGTTCACCGAAGACAATTATACTCCAGTCAATGAGATGGCAAGCATCGGGTAGTGATAGGATACCAGCCCGCGTCGCCTGCCGTTTCATTTCGCAGCAGGACAGTTTTTGGTTTTCATCCGCGGCCCCCCTACAGCACAACGGAGCGCCGACGACATTCTACGCCCCGTTTTGTTGACCTCCATGGCGCACCGTCCTGGGCTTACATTTCAGCAAGATAATGCCCGCCCGCAAACGGCGAGAGTTTCTACTGCTTGTCTTCGTGTTTGTGAAACCACACCTTGGGCAGCAATGTTGCCGAATCTCTCCCCCTTGTAGCATTATGGGCAGGACCCTTGGCATTCTGACCATCTACTGTGCCTATTGAACAGAATTTGGTACGACACCCCTTAGGATGACATTCAGCAAATCTGTCAATCAATGCCCAGTCGACTAACTGTTTGCATATGAGCCGGAGGTGGACCACCGCATTACTGACTTGTTCAATTTGTGAAGCTCCTTCTCTTGCATAAATCTCCCAATTCTCCTGTAATTCCAATCGTGTGACTGTACGTATCCATCACATCAACATATTTCCGTCCCAGTCGAGTAATTCTTTCATTGTGTACCCTTTTTTTTTGTCTCAGAGTGTATATCGAAACGCCGTATGGCTCAACAATGACAGTCTTCCGTGACTGAAACAATACACATGACAATTTGTGTTGCATTTCATTGCTTAGGTTCAGTACCCTGTTTGTTCTGATCTGTAAAGGGCCCATATATGAGGTGCGACAATAAAGTAATGAGACTGATTTTCTTTGCAAGATGTGGCAACCCTGCAGGATTGTGTAGGCACAATATCTTTGACCTTGGTCTATAAGCTGCTTCTAGTCCAAGCGGCACATTGATGCAACTGCTCAGTCGTGAGTTACGCTGCAATAAGTTAACATAAATTTGCGGAAATGGAACCGCATAATATTGCGCAATGGTATGCCATTTCTTTTTGTGTTAAATTGGGTGAAAACGCGACAACTTAAGGTAAGTTTCAGAAGGCTTTTGCAGAGGAGGTTATGTCAAGAACTCAAGTGTTTCATTGGTATAAAATGTTAAGTGCAGGCTGAACGAATGTTGAAGACCGCAGTGGACGACCATCAACCTCACAGACGGATATCAACTTGGACATGGTGCGTGAACTCCTATAATCTGATTGAAAGTTATCTGTGAATATGATTGCAGGAGAACTGAACATCAATCGAGATATGGTTCGTCTAATAATAACTGAAGATTCTTCATCACGATAATGCACCATCCCATACTGCTCTGTTAGTACCGCAATTTTTAACTTCAAATCAAATTTCAGTACTACCGCAGCCACCTTATTCACCAGATATCGCTCTGTGCGACATTGTTTTTGTTTCCAAGAGTGAAAACGGCGGTCAAGGGACACCATTTTCGAAAAACACAAGATGTCCAAAAAGCTGTGACGAGGGTCTTGGAGGATATTACAGAAGATGAGTTCCAGAAACATTACCATCAATGGCAGAAGCGCTGGAAAAAGTGTGTGCAATCAGAACTACTTCGCAGCAGACAACACTAAACTTGACTAAAACGGTAAGCAACATTTTTTCCACATAAGTCTCATTACTTTGTCACAGCTCGTACTTAGAAATACGAAGGAAATTTCATAAATAATGCGCACTAATTTTTTACTTACACATTTTTTTTCAGCATCTCTTTTCAGTCTTGCAGTATAGTCTCCCTGCTTCTTCATTACCGAATCTCAACGTCTCGGAAGCTGTGTTATTCTCCAGGACACCACTTCCGTTTATCTGTCGATTGGGTCAGGTAACGGTGGGAGAACGCTCTTCCGAAGAAAGATAACGATGACCACGCATAGGTTTTTTTTCAACTTCGGGAACAAGTAGAAATCTGGTGGGCTCATGTCCGGGACGAAGGGAGGATGCGGAAACACTTCCCGACAGCTTTCGCGCAGTTTTTGGGCTACAACGTTGCCCAAATGTGGGCGACCATTGTCGCGGAGAATGAGTAACCCAGCCTCTAACGACGGAGGTCGGCTTTCTTGCATTTTTCTGCGCAGGTTTTGCATGAAGGTACGATAATACATTGCTGTGACGCCTATTGCACATGGGACTCTTATATGTCGCAATAATTCCTTGGTGGTCATAAGAAAAAATCAATATTTGCTTGGGCGTTGATTGATCACTTCGAAATGTTTTTGTCTACTACACGCCCGCCATCTGTCGGTGTAGAAAAGAAATATCAGTGGCAAGCGACTATGCTCCCCGTAAACGTCAAAAATTTAATTCAGTTATTTTGAAATATAGAAATGAAGGAAGTTCTGTTGTGGTCTCTGTTCGCAACTGAACTTTGGATAACTCTTTTCGGTAAACAGTTCGCTGACAGACTTAATTTACTTGACTTGCCTTCATGAACTCATCCTTCAGGACAGCGTAAATAGCTTCACATGTGTTGGGTATTATTTTACTCAACGCTTGTTTCGATATTGCAATTGAAAATTCCAAATCCTTGTAGCTCCTTCCTGTTGCTAGGAATCTTAATGTTACCGCCAGCCGTTCATGAGGAGAAATTGCCCTTCTCATACAAGTATTTTTTCTCATAATATGAGGGGTTACAAGCTTTAAGAGATAATTATAAGTTTCGACATCCATCCGCAAATAATTTCGCCAGTTCGTAACGAATTTTTTTTTAATTACCGTTTCTCTGTTTGCCGAGGCGTCAACTGCCCGCAATTTTTCAATTAGAGCATTGTATGGTGCTGTCTTTCTGTCTCGGTCACTATATTCTTTACTTTTAATCTTCCACAAACATGGGTGGTTTCTATATATTTCGATGAATCCACTAACAAACTCTCGAGAACACTGACGAGCATCAGCCATTTTAATGCCCTGTGCGCACAAGTACAAACACTAAACTGAACAAACAGCTGATTCGCGCCAGATTTGCGGCGATCTCCTGTCCACACGCTCCAACTTGTCTGCGCAGATGTGGTTTGAACCCACAGATTTGAGAGGTTTCGCTCAAACCTCCAACTCCAACTTCCAGGTTTGCACACACCTCAGGTTGGTGCAAATCTTCTGTCCACACGCAACGATCTGTCTGCGTAGATGTCATGTGCGCAGACATTTGCGCAGACAGATCGTTGCGTGTGGACGGGCCTTTACACTCAGGTATTTGCGCGGGTTGGCAGATTCCAATTATCAGTCGCTGATATTCTAGT
Organism: Schistocerca cancellata; assembly: GCF_023864275.1. NCBI lineage: Eukaryota > Metazoa > Arthropoda > Insecta > Orthoptera > Acrididae > Schistocerca > Schistocerca cancellata. The sequence goes on from NC_064636.1 coordinate 51,249,690, forward strand.
CACACCACAATACTTTAGTTCGTTTTGTCAAGTAATCAATTTTATGTCATCATGTTCCATAATTCGATCGACAGTTCTACGACAGATTGAGGTGACCGTTACAGAGCGATAATTATTTTATAACCTTTTTTTTTTTTTTTTTTTGCAGTTAGCCGGCAATTTCTGTTCTGGATTTAGTGATGTTTCTTCAGTGGCCCCTTACCCAATCATTTACATTACATTCCAGATCTTTCGCCGGCCGTGGTGGCGCTCCAGTCCGGAGCCGCGTTGCTGCTACGGTCGCAGGTTCGAATCCTGGCTCGGGCATGGGTGTGTGTGATGTCCTTCGGTTAGTTAGGTTTAAGAAGTTCTAAGTTCTAGGGGACCGATGACCACAGCAGTTGAGTCCCATAGTGCTCAGAGCCATTTGAACCATTTTGAACCAGTTCTGTCACAATGACACTCATTTCAGATGCAGGTGTGGAATTCTTGTTGACCATTTGTCATGTTTATTACGTTTTACTACTAGTTTTGACAGTGGTCGTCAGTCCAGAGACTGGTTTGATGCAGCTCTCGTTGCTACTCTATCTTGTGCAAGTTTCTTCATCTCCCAGTACCTACTGCAACTTACATCCATCCGAATCTGCTTACTGTATTCGTCTCTAGGTCTCCCTCTACGATTTTTACCCTCCACGCTGCCCTCCAATACTAAACTGATGATCCCTTGATGCCTCAGAACATGTCCTACCAACCGATCCCTCCTTCTAGTCAAGGTGTGCCACAAATTTCTCTTTTCCACAATTCCATTCAATACCTCCTGATTAGCTATTTGATCTACCCATCTAATCTTAAGCATTCTTCTGTAGCACCACATTTCGAAAGCTTCTATTCTCTTCTTCTCCAAACTATTTATCGTCCACGTTTCACTTCCAAACATGGCTACACTCCATTCAAATACTTTCAGAAACGACTTCCTGACACTTAAATCTATACTCGATGTTAACAAATTTCTCTTCTTCAGAAACGCTTTGCTTGCCCTTGCCAGTCTACATTTTATTTCCTCTCTACATCGACCATTATCAGTTATTTTTCTCACCAAATAGCAAAACTCCTTTACTACTTTAAGTGTCACATTTCCTAATCTAATTCCCTCAGCATCACCCGACTTAATTCGACTACATTCTATTATCCTCGTTTTGCTTTTGATGATGTTCATCTTATATCCTCCTTTCAAGACACTGTCCATTCCGTTCAGCTGCTCTTCCAGGTCCTTTCCTGTCTCTGACAGAATTACTATGTCATTGGCGAACCTCAAATTTTATATTTCTTCTCCATGGATTTTAATACTTACTCTGAATTATTCTTTTGTTTCCTTTACTGCTTGCTCAATATACAGATTGAATAACATCGGGTAGAGGCTACAACCCTGTCTCACTCCCTTCTCTATCACTGCTTCCCTTTCATGCCCTCGACTCTTATATCCGCCATGTACGTATCGCTATCAAATATCAGTGAGTTGTTAAATATTTTTGTGGTAATCCAGTCTCACTCAGCAGGGTCCCGCCATTATTATGGAGTTTCGTATTTCCTTCATAGGCGAATCCGAAGATTTCAAAAATGTTCAAATGTGTGTGAAATCTTATGAGACTTAACTTCTAAGGTCATCAGTCCCTAAGCTTACACACCTAAGCTTAACCTAAAGTAACCTAAGGACAAACACACACACCCATGCCCGAGGGAGGACTCGAACTTCCGCTGGGACCAGCCGCACAGTCCAGGACTGTAGCGCCTAAGACCGCTCGGCCAATATCGCGTGGCCGAAGTTTTCTAAATAAAGGTGAAACGCTTCACTGCAACCAAGACTGCATGTCTCTTCAAGAACAGCAACTTTAGTCACAGTGTAACAGCACAGTCGCTAAGTGTTCCACAGAAGGGTGTCAAAAAAGTTAATCAACTGAATACCGAAGTGCCACGCTAGGAGCGTTCTAAAGTTTTCCAGATCGAAAGCGCTGCTAGAGACACGGTAGCTAACACATAGGCAGACTGCCTCAGAGGACACGTTTCTGTCGTGGTTTCAAAGCCTCGGGTGATTCAATAAAATGTCTCCGCTGTTCTTTGTTGCATTGGGCGGGTCAATAGTTTACTCCACGCCTATTCCCAGTATTGAGAGCGCGTCTGTGAATTCGTAGCGAGCGTAATCTGGAGCGCTGGGTGCTCGCTGGCGTCATACAGGGGTTGCCCTGAATGAGCTCGTTAACTCCGGCAATGCTAGTGTCGGAGTTGACACGGAGCCACTTGTAATTTGCAACACTTCTCTCTCACTGTCGGCAGCTTTTTCCATCCCTCTATGTCAAACACACTCTCTCTCTCTCTCTCTCTCTCTCTCACACACACACACACACACACACACACACACACACACACACACAAGTAATTGTGATTTTCTCCCATTCATATTTAAATCTGCCTATTTTTTACGTCATTTTAACCTTAGCTACAGGGCTATTACAAATGATTGAAGCGATTTCATAAATTCACTGTAGCTCCATTCATTGACATATGGTCATAAGACACTACAGATACGTAGAAAAACTCATAAAGTTTTGTTCGGCTGAAGCCGCACTTCAGGTTTCTGCCGCCAGAGCGCTCGAGAGCGCAGTGAAACAAAATGGCGACAGCAGCCGAGAAAGCGTATGTCGTGCTTGAAATGCACTCACATCAGTCAGTCATAACAGTGCAACGACACTTCAGGGCGAAGTTCGACAAAGATCCACCAACTGCTAACTCCATTCGGCGACGGTATGCGCAGTTTAAAGCTTCTGGATGCCTCTGTAAGGGGAAATCGACGGGTCGGCCTGCAGTGAGCGAAGAAACGGTCGAACGCGTGCGGGCAAGTTTCACGCGTAGCCCGCAGAAGTCGACGAATAAAGCAAGCAGAGGCTAAACGTACCACAGCCGACAGTTTGGAAAATCTTACGGAAAAGGCTAAAGCAGAAGCATTTCTTAAACAGGAGATTGGAAAACCGATGGATCGGTCGTGGTGGAGATCATGATCAGCAATTCGTGTCATGGCCTCCACGCTCTCCCGACTTAACCCCGTGCGATTTCTTTCTGTGGGGTTGTGTGAAAGATTAAGTGTTTAAACCTCCTCTACCAAGAAACGTGCCAGAACTGCGAGCTCGCATCGACGATGCTTTCGAACTCATTGATGGGGACATGCTGCGCCGAGTGTGGGAGGAACTTGATTATCGGCTTCATGTCTGCCGAATCACTAAAGGGGCACATATCGAACATTCGTGAATGCCTAAACAAACTTTTTGAGTTTTTGTATGTGTGTGCAAAGGTTTGTGAAAATACACTCCTGGAAATGGAAAAAAGTACACATTGACACCGATGTGTCAGACCCACCATACTTGCTCCGGACACTGCGAGAGGGCTGTACAAGCAATGATCACACGCACGGCACAGCGGACACACCAGGAACCGCGGTGTTGGCCGTCGAATGGCGCTAGCTGCGCAGCATTTGTGCACCGCCGCCGTCAGTGTCAGCCAGTTTGCCGTGGCATATGGAGCTCCATCGCAGTCTTTAACACAGGTAGCATGCCGCGACAGCGTGGACGTGAACCGTATGTGCAGTTGACGGACTTTGAGCGGGGGCGTATAGTGGGCATGCGGGAGGCCGGGTGGACGTACCGCCGAATTGCTCAACACGTGGGGCGTGAGGTCTCCACAGTACATCGATGTTGTCGCCAGTGGTCGGCGGAAGGTGCACGTGCCCGTCGACCTGGGACCGGACCGCAGCGACGCACGGATGCACGCCAAGACCGTAGGATCCTACGCAGTGCCGTAGGGGACCGCACCGCCACTTCCCAGCAAATTAGGGACACTGTTGCCCCTGGGGTATCGGCGAGGACCATTCGCAACCGTCTCCATGAAGCTGGGCTACGGTCCCGCACACCGTTAGGCCGTCTTCCGCTCACGCCCCAACATCGTGCAGCCCGCCTCCAGTGGTGTCGCGACAGGCGTGAATGGAGGGACGATTGGAGACGTGTCGTCTTCAGCGATGAGAGTCGCTTCTGCCTTGGTGCCAATGATGGTCGTATGCGTGTTTGGCGCCGTACAGGTGAGCGCCACAATCAGGACTGCATACGACCGAGGCACACAGGGCCAACACCCGGCATCATGGTGTGGGGAGCGATCTCCTACACTGGCCGTACACCACTGGTGATTGTCGAGGGGACACTGAATAGTGCACGGTACATCCAAACCGTCATCGAACCCATCGTTCTACCATTCCTAGACCGGCAAGGGAACTTGCTGTTCCAACAGGACAATGCACGTCCGCATGTATCCCGTGCCACCCAACGTGCTCTAGAAGGTGTAAGTCAACTACCCTGGTCAGCAAGATGTCCGGATCTGTCCCCCATTGAGCATGTTTGGGACTGGATGAAGTGTCGTCTCACGCGGTCTGCACGTCCAGCACGAACGCTGGTCCAACTGAGGCGCCAGGTGGAAATGGCATGGCAAGCCGTTCCACAGGACTACATCCAGCATCTCTACGATCGTCTCCATGGGAGAATAGCAGCCTGCATTGCTGCGAAAGGTGGATATACACTGTACTAGTGCCGACATTGTGCATGCTCTGTTGCCTGTGTCTATGTGCCTGTGGTTCTGTCAGTGTGATCATGTGATGTATCTGACCCCAGGAATGTGTCAATAAAGTTTCCCCTTCCTGGGACAATGAATTCACGGTGTTCTTATTTCAATTTCCAGGAGTGTATCTCAACTAATAAAGTTATTGTAGAGCTGTGAAATCGCTTCAATCATTTGTAATAACCCTGTATTGTACACCTTTGACACTAAAAACTAAACTCCGCCCGAGCAGGCCATGAAGGCCCAACGGTACCGACCGGCCGCCGTGTCAACCTCAACCGACAAGCGTCACCGGATGCGGATATGGAGGGGCGTGTGGTCAGCACACCGCTCTCCCGGCCGTATGTCAGTTTACGAGACCGGAGCCGCTACTTCTCAGTCAAGTAGCTCCTCAGTTTGCCTCACAAGGGCTGAGTGCAACCCACTTGGCAACAGCTCTCGGCAGACCGGACGGTCACCCATCCAAGTGCTAGCCAAGCCCAACAATGCTTAACTTCGGTGATCTAACGGGGACCAGTTGTACCACTGAGCAAGGCCGTTGGTTACAGCTTTTACACTACGTGACGAAAATCATTAGGGGCACCTAGATAGAGCGGAACTGACCACCAGAATAGGACCAGTAACAGCAAAATGGGTTGGTTGGGAGAACTCAGTGGCTGTCGCCTCACTAAGAAAACCATTGGGGAAATTTCGATCCTCCTAAAGCTCTCTGTCGGTGGTGCGACTGTGCGTTTGAAACCTTGAAGATACAACCAAAGCTGAACTGACACCAGGCAGGTCTGATGTAGTGGCGGACGGGGAACGTCCAGCTTAGCGGAGGGTGGTTGTAAAAGAAGGCAAGAAACCAACAGAAGGAATCACTCGTGAGTGCTACCAGCAGCGCAAGCTGCTATCATAGCTGCATGTAGGGAGATGAAGAGAATGGGGGACGATGGCTGAGCGTCTCCTCATAGGGCACACACTTCTGTGGATTGACGATCTAGAGATGCAGACTGGCAATGCGAAGAAAAGTATTTCCGAAAAAGGGGAACTTCTCAACATCAAATGAAAGTTCAAGTTTTAGCAAGGACTCTCTGAACACCCGGCAGGGTAGCGGAGAGCGGTAATGCGCTGCTTCCTGGACTCGCTTAGGCGCGCCAGCCCCGGGTCAAATCCGCCCGGCCGGTATGCCGGCCAGCCTGGATGTGGTTTTTAGGCGGTCTTTCACATCCCGCTAGGTGAATACCAGGCTGCTCCCCACGTTCTGCCTTGGTTACACGACTCAGACATCTGAAAAACGTTCACACTATTTCATAGCTTACACTGGACGCAGACAGCTGGGGTACACTTATTCTATCCAGGGGTGGGGAGAGGAAGGGCGTGCAGCCGCCCTCTGCAACTAACACCGAAAAATCCATAATAACAAGGTCGACCCCGCGTTGAAGCGGGACAAAAGGCCCAAAGAAAATAATGGACTTTCTGAAGGCTATTCTCTTGAGTGTACTCTTGTGTGGAAGCGAAACGCGGATGGTGAACAGTTCAGACTAGAAGAGACCAGAAGGTTTCGGAGTGTGGTGCTCCAGAAGAATGTAGACTATTAGGTGGTTGGACCGAATTGCCATCTGATCCAATTGGGCAGCAAAGTAATTCATAGCAGCACACGACTAAATGAGGAGGATTGGTTGGTAGCAGACATGCCAAGGCATCAAGGGATCGTCAGTTTGATAATGGAGGGAAGTGTGGCGGCTAAAAGCTATAGAAAATTACCAAGGCTTAGCCACAGTAAGAAGGTTCAGGTGGGTGTAGAGTGGTTACGCAGAGATGAAGAGCCTTGCACAATGTACAGCAGCGTGGAGAGCTACATGCAACCAGTCTTTGGACAGAAGACCGCAAAAACAACAACATTACGTAAGTTGTTGTGTGATCGAAGATCTTTACTAGCGATGAATTATTCGTTTTCTGGTATCAGTTTTTCGGATGCCATGAATTCAGCCACGTTTATTTTCCTACTACAATTGCATACACACCCCGCAAGCCACTCGCAAATAGAGCGAGAGGAAAACGACTGTCTATATACCTCTGTATGAGCCCTAATTTCTCCCATGTTCGTGGTCCTTACAGGAAATGCAGCCTTTGTTGGCGGCAGTAAAATCGTTCTGCAGTCAGCTTCAAACGCCAGTTCTCTAAATTTTCTCAGTACGGTTCCTCGAAAAGAATGTCACCTTACCTACTTCCCACGTGAGTTCCCAAAGCATGTTCATAACACTTGCGTGTTGTTCGAACTTATTGTTGTTGTGGTCTTCAGTCTGGAGACCGGTTTGATGCAGCTCTCAATGTTACTATCCTGCGAGACTTCATCTCCAAGTACCTATTGCAATCTACAGCCTTCCGAATCTGCTTATTCATCTCTTGGTCTCCCTCTACGATTTTTACCCTCCACGCTGCCCTCCAATACTAAATTGGTGATCCCTTGATGCCTCAGAACATGTCCTACCAACCGATCCCTTCTTCTAGTCAGGTTGTTCCACATATTTCTCTCCCCCCCCCCCCCCCCCCACCACCCCACCCCCAACTCTGTTCAGTAGATCCTGATTAATTACGTGATCTATCCATCTAATCTTCAGCATTCTTCTGTAGCACCACATTTCGAAAGCTTCTATTCTCTTCTTGTCCAAACTATTTATCGTCCACGTTTCACTTCCATACATGGCTACACTCCATACAAATACTTTCAGAAACGACTTCCTGACACTGAAATCTATACTCGATGTTATCAAATTTCTCTTCTTCAGAAACGCTTTCCTCGCCATTGCCAGTCTACATTTTATGTCCTCTCTACTTCGACTATCATCAGTTATTTCGCTCCCCAAATAGCAAAAGTGATCTACTACTTTAAGCGTCTCATTTCCTAATCTAATTCCCTCAGCATCACCCGATTTAATTCAACTACATTCCATTACCCACATTTCGCTTTCTGTTGATGTTCATGCTATATCCTTCATTCATGACACTCTCCATTCCGTTCAGCTGCTCTATCAAGTCCTTTGCTGACAGAATTACGTCATCGGCAAACCTCAAAGTTACTTCTTCTGCACGGATTATAATTCCTACTCCAAATTTTTGTTTTGTTTCCGTTACTTCCTGCTCAATATGTAGATTGAATAACATCGGGGATAGGCTACAATCCTGTGTCACTCCCTTCCCAACCTCTGCTTCCCTTTCATGCCACTAAACTCTGATAACTGCCGGCTGGTTTCTGTACAAATTGTAAATAGCCTTTCGCTCCATTTATTTGACCCCTGCCACCTTCAGAATTTGAAAGAGAGTATTCCAATCGGCATTGTCAAAAGCTTTCTGTAAGTCTACAAATGCTAAGGTTCGCCTTTCCTTAATCCATCTTGTAAGATAAGTCGTAGGGTCAGTATTGCCTCACGTGTTCCGACACTTCTACAGAATCCAAACTGATCTTCCCCGAGGTCGGCTTCCTAAGAAATCTAGCAACCCATCCCTGAATTGCTTCGAAGTCTTCCTTCATACAGATCTGGTACGGATCCCAGGCACTCAACCAGTATTCAAGAATAGGTCGCACTAGCGTCTTATATGCGATCTCCGCTCCCAAATTTCTCCCAATAAATCTATGTCGACCATTTGCCTTCCCTACAAAAACCATCGCATGCTCGTTCCATTTCCTATGGCTTTGCAACGTTGCGCATATACTGTGTCGACACTACTAATGCTGTGTCTCGTACTCATCCGCATTAAATTACGTTTTCCACATTTACAGGGTGTTTCAAAAATGACCGGTATATTTGAAACGGCAATAAAAACTAAACGAGCAGCGATAGAAATACACCGTTTGTTGCAATATGCTTGGGACAACAGTACATTTTCAGGCGGACAAACTTTCGAAATTACAGTAGTTACAATTTTCAACAACAGATGGCGCTGCAAGTGATGTGAAAGATATAGAAGACAACGCAGTCTGTGGGTGCGCCATTCTGTACGTCGTCTTTCTGCTGTAAGCGTGTGCTGTTCACAACGTGCAAGTGTGCTGTAGACAACAGGGTTTATCCACCGCCTAGAACACAGTGTTGTTGCAACAAGACGAAGTTTTCAACGGAGGTTTAATGTAACCAAAGGACCGAAAAGCGATACAATAAAGGATCTGTTTGAAAAATTTCAACGGACTGGGAACGTGACAGATGAACGTGCTGGAAAGGTAGGGCGACCGCGTACGGCAACCACAGAGGGCAACGCGCAGCTAGTGCAGCAGGTGATCCGACAGCGGCCTCGGGTTTCCGTTCGCCATGTTGCAGCTGCGGTCCAAATGACGCCAACGTCCACGTATCGTCTCGTGCGCCAGAGTTTACACCTCTATCCGTACAAAATTCAAACGCGGCAACCCCTCAGCGCCGCTGCCATTGCTGCACGAGAGACATTCGCTGACGATATAGTGCACAGGATTGATGACGGCGATATGCACGTGGGCAGCATTTGGTTTACTGACGAAGCTTATTTTTACCTGGACGGCTTCGTCAATAAACAGAACTGGCGCATATGGGGAACCGAAAAGCCCCATGTTGCAGTCCCATCGTCCCTGAATCCTCAAAAAGTACTGGTCTGGGCCGCCATTTCTTCCAAAGGAATCATTGGCCCATTTTTCAGATCCGAAACGATTACTGCATCACGCTATCTGGACATTCTTCGTGAATTTGTGGCGGTACAAACTGCCTTAGACGACACTGCGAACACCTCGTGGTTTATGCAAGATGGAGCCCGGCCACATCGCACGGCCGACGTCTTTTAATTTCCTGAATGAATATTTCGATGATCGTGTGATTGCTTTGGGCTATCCGAAACATACAGGAGGCGGCGTGGATTGGCCTCCCTATTCGCCAGACATGAACCCCTGTGACTTCTTTCTGTGGGGACACTTGAAAGACCACGTATACCGCCAGAATGCAGAAACAAATGAACAGCTGAAGCAGTACATGTCATCTGCATGTGAAGACATTCCGCCAGACACGTTGTCAAAGGTTTCGGGTAATTTCACTCAGAGACTACGCCATATTATTGCTACGCATGGTGGATATGTGGAAAATATCGTACTATAGAGTTTCCCAGACCGCAGCGCCATCTGTTGTTGAAAATTGTAACTACTGCAATTTCGAAAGTTTGTCTGCCTGAAAATGTACTGTTGTCCCAAGCATATTGCAACAAACGGTGTATTTCTATCGCTGCTCGTTTAGTTTTTATTACCGTTTCAAATATACCGGTCATTTTTGAAACACCCTGTTGGACTAGCTGCCATTCATCGCACAACGTAATATTCGTCGTCTTGTATCCTCCTTCAGTACACCACTGAATCATCAGCAAACAATCGCGCATTGCTGCCCACCCTATCTGCCAAATCATTCGTGTCTACAGAGAACAAACAGTGGTCCTACCACACTTCCCTGGGGCAATCCTGACGACACCCTTGTCTCTGATGAACACTCGCTGTCGAGGATAACATACTGAGTTCTGTTATTTAACAAGTCTTCGAGCCACTCACGTGTCTACATCTACATGGATACTCTGCAAATCACATGTAAGTGCCTGGCAGAGGGTTCATCGAACCATCTTCAGAATTCTGTTCTTTTCCAATCTGGTATAGCGCACGGAAAGAACGAACGCCTATATCTTTCCGTAAGAGCTCTGATTTCCCTTATTTTATCATGGTGATCGTTCCTCCCTATGCAGGCCGGCGCCAACAAAATATTTTCGCACACGGAGGAGAAAGTTGGTGACTGCGATTTCGTGGAAAGATTCCGCCGCAACGAAAAACGCCTTTGTTCTAATGATGTCCAGCCCAAGTCCTGTATCATTTCTGTGACACTCTCTCCCATATTTCGCGATAATAGAAACCGGCCTGCCTTTCTTTGAACTTTTTCGATGTATTCCGTCAATCCTATCTGGTAAGGATCCCACACCGCACAGCAGTATTCTAAAAGAGGACGGACAAGCGTACTGTAGGCAGTTTCCTTAGTAGATCTGTTACATTTTCTAAGTGTCCTGCCAATAAAACGTAGTCTTTGGTTAGCCTCCCCCACAACATTTTGTGTGTTCCTTCCAATTTAAGATTTTGGTAATTGTAATTCCTAGGTGTTTAATTGAATTTACGGCCTTTAGATTTCATTGATTTGTCGTGTAATCGAAGTTTTAACAGATTCCTTTTAGCACACATGTGGTTGATCTCACACCTTTCTTTATTTATGGTCGATTGGCAATTTTCGCACCATACAGACAGGTTTTCTAAATATTTTTTGCCTTTTGGTTTGATCTTCTGAAGACTTTATTAATCGACAAACACAGAGTCATGTGCGAACAACCTAAGATGGCTGCTTAGATTGTCTCTCAAATCGTTTATATAGGTAAGGAACAGCAAATGGCCTATAACACTGCCTTGGGGAACAGCAGAAATCTCTTCTGTTTTACTCGATGACTTTCCAGTTACAACGAACTGTGGCCTCTGAGAGGAAATCACGAATCCAGTCACATAACTGAGACGATATTCCATAAGCACGAAATTTCACAACAAGCCTCTTGTGTGGTAGTGTCAAAAGCCTTCCGGAAATCCAGAAATAAGGAATCAATCTGAAATCCCTTAGCGTATATGTTCCACAAACCTGCTGCATTCTGACGTTAATGATAAGAGCCTGTAATTTAGTGGATTACTCCTACTGCCTGTCTTGAATATTGGTGTGACCTGTGCAACTTTCCAGTCTTTGGGTACGCATCTTTCGTCGAGCGGACGCTTGTATATGATTGTTAACTATGGGGCTATTGCATGAGCATACTCTGAAAGAAACCTAATTGGTATACAGTCTGGACCAGAAGACTTGCTTTTATTAAGTGATTTACGTTGCTTCACTACTCATGTTGGTAGCTGTTCTCGATTCGATTTCTGGATCATTTACTTGGTCATCTTTTGTGAAGGCATTTCGGAAGGCTGTGTTTAGTAACTCTGCTTTGGCAGCACTGTCTTAGTCCCTCCATTGCTATCGTGCAGTGAAGGCATTGATTGTTTCTTGCCGCTAACATACTTCACCTACGACCAGAATCTCTTTGGATTTTCAGCCATGTTTCGAGACAGTCTCGTTATGGAAACAATTATAAGCATCTCACGTTGAAGTCCGCGCTAAATTTGGAGCTTCTGTAAAAGATCGCCAATGTGTCTGAACTTATTCCATATGCTCGCACCTTCGTTAACACCCTGCAGTGGGGCACAGAGTCTAATGCTTACGCAAATGTGTACATATGGAATCTAACAAGGAAACCTCCCCATCGCACCCCCCTCAGATTTAGTTATAATTTGGCGGAGTGGATAGGCCTTGAAAAACTGAACACAGATCAGTCGAGAAAACAGGAAGAAGTTGTGTGGAACTATGAAAAAAAAAGCAAAATATACAAACTGAGTAGTCCATGGGCAACATAGGCAACACCAAGGATGGTGTGGGCACAGGAGCGCCGTGGTCCCGTGGTTAGCGTGAGCAGCTGCGGAGGGAGAGGTCATTGGTTCAAGTCTACCCTCGAGCGAAAAGCTTACTTACTTTATTTTCGCAAAGTTATGGTCTGTCCGTTCGTTCATTGACGTCTCTGTTCACTGTAATAAGTTTAGTGTCTGTGTTTTGCGTCCGCTCCGCAAAACAGTACGATTAGTAGACGAAAGGACGTGCCTCTCCAATGGGAACCGAAAACATTTGATCCAGGAAAACGCGTCTGATATATTCTATACGACACTGGTGACGGGATGTGCGTCACATGACAGGAATATGTTGTCGACCCACCTAACTAGTACACTTGGCGAATGGGTAAAAAGATTCTTCTACCTTGCCCGATTTAGGTTTTCTTGTGGATGTGATAATCACTCCCAAAAAAGTGATGAAAACATAAGAGTGTGTCACATAAACTGCAACAAACGAATGCAACAGTTTCACAGTCGCACAGTTTTCTCTGTGCTCTGTCAAAACATATGTTTTTAACGTTTTCAAATTTTTCCGCGTGTAGACCGTCAAATCCTGCATATGTCCAAGCAAATCTGAACATGTCCTGGAATTTTGGAGAGCGAAATTGATTATGTGTGAGTGCCTGAACTCTGATTATTGCCTGAAAATAAAAATTTAAATTTTTTACTGGTGGAAAGACTTGAACCAAGGACTTCCGCAGCTGCTCACGCTAACCACGGGACCACGGCGCTCCTCTGCCCACATTCTCCTTGATATTGCATATGTTGGATATGAACTACTCAGTTTGTATATTTTGTTTATTTTTTCATAGTTCCACACAACTTCTTCCTGTTTTCCCGATTGATCTGTGTTCAGTTTTTCAAGGCCTATCCACTGTGCCACATTATAACAAAATCTGAGGGGGGTGCGATGGGGAGGTTCCCTTGTAAGTTTTTCCCTTCATCCATAGTTCTCAGTATGAGAGAAAACGACAAGCTGAGTTTCGCACGAGCCATGCTTTCTAAACCCGTACTGATTCGTCGACATCAGCTTCTCATTCTCAAGAAAGTTTATTACATTCGAACTGACAATATGTTCAAGGATTCTGCAACAAACAGAAGTCAGAGACAGTGTTCTGCAATTTTTATTGCGTCGCCTTGTGTGTATGTTTTATTTAATCTAACTTTGGGAGACTTCGCCTAAGCGGTGTGTGGTTGAACGTAACGCTTTGTCCCAGCTCTTTGAAGGCACCGCTCATTGAACGGCTGAACGAATGGCGGGGAGACGCTGGTGGAATCGACATCAAAGTGGTGCGGTCCCTGCGGATGGGTGTGCGCCATCTAAAGGGAAATTGGAGGAGTCTGTGGGTGGGCCGATGTAGTGGATAACCAGGGAGCGAGAGACAGACAGAGAGAGAGAGAGAGGGAGAGAGAGAGAGAGAGAGAGGGAGAGAGAATCGTATTGGCAGGTGAGTGGTACCTGCGAGCACGGGGTACGCGGTCTGAAAATCGCCGAGGTAAGCCTCAAAGGGCTATCGGGGGCGTTAATTACTTTCTGGCTCGCTATTAAGCCGCTCAAGGGACCCCTGCCTAACACACGGCCTGATTAGATCTCGTGTGTGTGTGTGTGTGTGTGTGTGTGTGTGTGTGTTAGTCAGAGAGGCCGAAATTTCGCTCCCCATCACCGCCACGCCTGCCCAGCTGCTGTACAATATGCTGTTGCAGACAGTAGTGAAATATTCCCCCCCTGTTCCTCTGTTTGGCCTGTCATGTCCATTACAACTGCTAGCCGAGTTAAATCTTCGTGCGCATCTGCCGCTTTCTGCTTCATACGTTCTCCACAACTGGATCTTCACCGTTGGCCATTAAATTTGCAACGCAGCACTGAGGTGGCTTGCACGAAATGTCAGATTCTGTGCGACGTGCTTGGGCGTGCAAATGATTTGTCATTTCACCACAACTGCGTAAACACACTCTGTGATCAAAAGTATGGCCGGCCGTTGTGGCCGAGCGGTTGTAGGCACTTCAGTGCGGTACCGCGTATCTGCTACGGTCGCAGGTTCGAATCCTGCCTCGGGCATGGATGTGTGTGATGTCCTTAGTTAGGTTTTAGTAGTTCTAAGTTCTAGGGGACTGATGACCTCAGATGTTTAATCCCATAGTGTTCACAAGGTTACCTCCCCATCGCACCCCCCCCCCCCCCCCCCCAGATTTAGTTATAAGTTGGCACAGTGGATAGGCCTTGAAAAACTGAACACAGATCAATCGAGAAAACAGGAAGAAGTTGTGTGGAACTATGAAAAAAATAAGCAAAATATACAAAATGAGTAGTCCATGCGCAAGATAGGCAACATTAAGGATTGCGTTAGCTCAGAAGCACCGTGGACCCGTGGTTACCGTGAGCAGCTGCGGAACGAGAGGTTCTTGGTTCTAGTCTTCCCTCGAGTGAAAAGTTTACTTTCTTTATTTTCGTAAAGTTATGACCTGTCCGTTCGTTCATTGGCGTCTCTGTAATAACTTTAGTGTCTGTGTTTTCCGACCGCACCGCAAAACCGTGCGATTAGTAGACGAAAGGACGTGCCTCTCCAATATTCATTGACCTTGTTATTGAAGTCGCAAGCTATATTTGCTGGATTCATATTGCCCACGGAATACATCTCAAGTATTTAATGCACTCTCGTCCAAAGTAGCGAACAGTCAACTGACAACCAGGGAGCCTCGTTAGCAGGAATACTCTCTCCTCCGTGCGCTGTAGTCGACTGACGTCGTGTGTTTCGATGTTTGTTCAAGGTAGCGTCCCCATACTGCGGCGCAGTTACCTCGCATCGGACGGACGGACGGACAGATAATAATTGTCTGAAAATAAAATATTAAACTTTTCACCCGAGGTTAGACTTGAACCAAGGAACTCTCGATCCGCAGCTGCTCACGCTAACCACGGGACCACGGCGCTCCTGAGCTCACGCTCTCCTTGATGTTGCATATCTTGCTCATGGACTACTCAGTTTGTATATATTGCTTATTTTTCTCATAGTTCCACACAACTTCTTCCTGTTTTCTCCATTGATCTGTGTTCAGTTTTCCAAGGCCTATCCACTGTGCCAACTTATAACTAAATCTGAGGGAGGTGCGATGGGGAAGTTCCCTTGTCAGAGCCATTTGAAGCATTTTCAAAAGTATGGTTTAAATGGCTCTGAGCACCATGAGACTTAGCATCTGAGGTCATCAGTCCCCTAGAACTTGGAACTACTTAAACGTAACTAACCTAAGGACATCACACACATCCATGCCCGAGGCAGGATTCGGACCTGCGACCGTAGCGGTCACGCGGTTCCAGACTGAAGCGCCTAGAACCGCTCGGCCACATTGACCGGCATCAGAAATATCCAGACACCCCCAAAAACATACGTTTTTCATATTAGGTGCATTGTGTTGCTACGGGGCGCTCCGCCGAACTAACGGACTTCGAACGTGGTCAGGTGACTGGGTGTCATTTGCGTCATACGTCTGTACGCGAGATTTTCACGCTCCTAAGCATCCCTAGGCCCACTGTTTCCGATGTGATAGTGAAGTGGAAACGTGAAGGGACACGTACAGCACAAAAGCGTACAGGCCGCCCTCGTCTGTTGACTGACAGAGACCGCCGACAGTTAGAGAGGGTGTAATGTGTAATAGGCAGACATCTATCCAGACCGTCACACAGGAATTCCAAACTGCATCAGGATCCACTGCAAGTGCTATGACAGTTAGGCGGGAGGCGAAAAAACTTGGATTTAATGGTCGACCGGCTGCCCATGAGCCATACACCACGCCAGTAAATGCCAAATGACGCCTCGCTTGGTGTAGCGTAAACGTTGGACGATTGAATAGACGAAAAAGTTGTGTAGAGTGTCGAATCACCGTACACAGTGTGGCGATCCTATGGCAGGGAGTGTGTATAGCGAATGCCCGGTGAACGTCATCTGGCAGCGTATGTAGTGCCAACAGTAACATTCGGAGGCGGTGGTGTTACGGTGTGGTCGTGTTTTTCATGGAGGGGGGCTTGCACCCCTTGTTGTTTTGCGTGGCACTACCACAGCACAGACCTACACTGATGTTTCAAGCACATTCTTGCTTCGCACTGTTGAAGAGCAATTCGGGGATGGCGACTGCACCTTTCAACACAATCGAGCACCTGTTGATAATGCTTCGCCTGTGGCGGAGTGGTTACGCGACAGTAAAATCCCTGTAATGGACTGGCCTGTAACAGTCCTGACCTGAATCCTATAGAAGACCTTTGGGATGTTTTGGGGCGCCGACTTCGTGCCAGGCCTCACCGACCGACATAGATATCTCTCCTTAAAGCAGCACTTCGTGAAGAATAGAATGGGCTACCATTCCCCAAGAAACTTTCCAGCACCTGATTGAACGTATGCTAACACCATATTGAATTCCAGCATTACTGATGGAAGGTGCCACGAACTTGTAAGTAATTTTCAGCCAAGTGTCCGGATACTTTTGATCACATCGTGTACGTTGTAGCAGTGTGGTCTGTATCTCTAAACATACATTGAAAAGCCAAAGAAGCTAGTACACATGCCTAATATCAGTGTATGTACATGTCTTAAGACAGAATAACTCACAGCGTACGATTTAGCCAGAGTATATCCATCCAGTGTTTGAGAATGGGAACACTTAGACTTCGAATGGACTTAAGCATAATACCAAACATTTTCTAAGCTTCTTGTCGCTGATACCCCAAACACGATGAAACGAAAAACAAATGGTTCAAATGGCTCTGAGCACTATGGGACTTAACATCAGAGGTCATCAGTCCCCTAGAACTTAGAACTAATTAAACCTAACTAACCTAAGGACATCACACACATCCATGCCCGAGGCAGATTCGGACCTGCGACCGTAGCGGTAACGCGGTTCCGGACTGTAGCGCCTAGAACCGCACGGCCACTCCGGCCGGCAGACGAAAAACAAAACAAAACAAAAAAATTGTTTCGCTTAATGTGTTATCGTTGTTGATGCGGTCAAACTGTCGCATCATTCATGTCGATCTAATTTATTTCCTTTTAACTACTAACTGTATTCGCAACATATTTGGCAGGCGCTATTCACATACATCAATGAATGAACCTGCAGACGTATATCATTGTACGCCAGACGTCGTTTAAGAGATAAGACGTCATAAGTACTGACGTGCGCGAAAAACGTGATTTTGTTAAGAGGAACCTAT
The DNA here is from genome assembly GCF_023864275.1 of Schistocerca cancellata. Lineage (NCBI taxonomy): Eukaryota > Metazoa > Arthropoda > Insecta > Orthoptera > Acrididae > Schistocerca > Schistocerca cancellata. The sequence continues at coordinate 51,267,014 of NC_064636.1, forward strand.
TTTATACACGGGAGTTCGATTCTGGAAGAATAGGTGGTATAGGAGTTAATGGCTCTGCATACGTAGGAAACATCTAAAGAGAATCATTTACAAATAAATGATGCAGCGACACTAAATACCTTAAGAGGACCATAAATTAAATTTAACTTTTTGATGTGTCCCCAGTAAGTTGTATGTACGCAGACTCTGATTCAACTGCACTTCATTCAGACCTTCAGCAGAAACTCAACTAAAAGAGTATATCGTATTTTGGTGAATAATTTTCTTCTTGAGAGAAGCACGGTAATGAAAGGCGTCGGTGTTTGCGTCCGGCATGTAACGATAATGGTGAGTCTTTGACCATTAGGCCATTTGCGTACGATTCGTGGCGAATCCTCCTTTATTTCACCGGCTGCAACAACTCCGCTTTCATCATTCACATTCACTCGTAGTTCAGTAATGACTTTTTTTTTGGTTTGCTTAATTCAAATAATTAGTTTCCCAAAAAAGAGACACAGCATTGGTCGTATATTTTTTACTATCTGGTCGTAGTGCACAAGACAACATGGAGTCGCCAATCAATTAGTTTCCCACTTTCTCTCAGGCTACTGTCAACTGCCTTCAGATTCTAGATTAAGTATGGGAATACCATGGTGTCCGGATTTGTGCTATCTCATTGTGCCACAAATTGCCCAATGGGTACTTCAAAGAAAACACTAAAACACAAAACAAGTATCAGAACATACGAGAATAGTATCGGTAGCGGCGCGGGATTAGCCGAGTGGTCTCGGCTGCTGCAGTCATGGACTGTGCGGCTGATCCCGGCGGAGGTTCGAGTCCTTCCTCGGGCATGGGTGTGTGTGTTTGTCCTTAGGATAATATAGGTTAAGTAGTCTGTAAGCTTAGGGACTGATGACCTTAGCAGTTAAGTCCCATAAGATTTCACACACATTTGAACATTTTAGTATCGGTACTGTATGGCAACGTTATAACAAACATATCTGAAACGCCCTCGTGCGGAGTCGCTGTTTGGCGTGGTCTTGGTACTTCGTTCTTACTTGGTCTAGGAACATGGCGTAAAATGTTAGTCCGGACCAACGGCCGTTTGTATAGCCAATCGGACATCTGTCTTACTGTAGCTATGTTACAGTATATTAAGCGAGGTTTTAACGACGAACCGGAGTTGGTGCCCAGTCAAATTGTGCGAGTCCATTGATTCGTTGTGCAAAAGATTATATTTGCGCTGAAATTAACACACAGCTAATGGCACAATTTGTTTGTGCACCGTTCGGATTCTACGTGACGTTTCTCTGGGATGTTTTTATGTCGCGCTCCTGCTATCCTTTAAACTTGTGCGAATCGGGGCAACCTTTGCAGTAAGGTAGTTCAGTGGTTCCCAAACTTTCTCAGATCATTATCCCTGAGTACAGACATCAGGGAGACCCCCCCTCCCCCCTCCTGCCGCTTGATACCAACCCCCTACCCCCTGTCCCATTCCCCACATTAGCACCAACTTTAGCACCTAACTATAGAATAAAATACTTTCCTTCGAACACTTTTATTTTTAAAGTGATGAAACATGTGAGATACTTAGCTTGTGTGTGTGTGTAGGGGGGATTTCGGTTGAGAAGGGGTGGAGTGTTAAAATGAATGACGTAGGAATTCGTGATGCATCGCAAGTGCTATCCAAAACTCCTTTTCAGAAAAGAAAGCTAACTGTCCACAGCGAGGGTAGACACTTGTTAACAAAACGTACATCGCTGCATTACTCCTCTCCATTGCGACACTTGCTTTACCTGCACGCTGCTACACCATTTGAAGTCAACCAAGTTAAAATGTATGCACTGCACTTACTGCTCGTAAATCACGTGAACCGGCGGAAACTGTAAGACTTCAGGCTGTTAATGCTTTGTGTCTAACCACTGCCACTACTAAGAATAACAATAGTAGCAACACACGACTGGCCATTAAAATTGCTACATCAAGAAGAAATGCAGATGATAAACCGGTATTCATTGGACAAATATATTATACTAGAACTGACATGTGATTACATTTTCACGCAATTTGGGTGCATAGATCCTGAGAAATCAGCACCCAGAACAACCAAATCTGGCCGCAATAACGGCCTTGATACGCCTGGGCATTGAGTCAAACAGAGCTCGGATGGCGTGTACAGGTACAGCTGCCCATGCAGCTTCAACACGATACCACAGTTCATCAAGAGTAGTGACTGCCGCATAGTGACGAGCCAGTTGCTCGGTCACCATTGACCAGATGTTTTCAATTGGTGAGATACACTCCTGGAAATTGAAATAAGAACACCGTGAATTCATTGTCCCAGGAAGGGGAAACTTTATTGACACATTCCTGGGGTCAGATACATCACATGATCACACTGACAGAACCACAGGCACATAGACACAGGCAACAGAGCATGCACAATGTCGGCACTAGTACAGTGTATATCCACCTTTCGCAGCAATGCAGGCTGCTATTCTCCCATGGAGACGATCGTAGAGATGCTGGATGTAGTCCTGTGGAACGGCTTGCCATGCCATTTCCACCTGGCGCCTCAGTTGGACCAGCGTTCGTGCTGGACGTGCAGACCGCGTGAGACGACGCTTCATCCAGTCCCAAACATGCTCAATGGGGGACAGATCCGGAGATCTTGCTGGCCAGGGTAGTTGACTTACACCTTCTAGAGCACGTTGGGTGGCACGGGATACATGCGGACGTGCATTGTCCTGTTGGAACAGCAAGTTCCCTTGCCGGTCTAGGAATGGTAGAACGATGGGTTCGATGACGGTTTGGATGTACCGTGCACTATTCAGTGTCCCTCGACGATCACCAGTGGTGTACGGCCAGTGTAGGAGATCGCTCCCCACACCATGATGCCGGGTGTTGGCCCTGTGTGCCTCGGTCGTATGCAGTCCTGATTGTGGCGCTCACCTGCACGGCGCCAAACACGCATACGACCATCATTGGCACCAAGGCAGAAGCGACTCTCACCGCTGAAGACGACACGTCTCCATTCGTCCCTCCATTCACGCCTGTCGCGACACCACTGGAGGCGGGCTGCACGATGTTGGGGCGTGAGCGGACGACGGCCTAACGGTGTGCGGGACCGTAGCCCAGCTTCATGGAGACGGTTGCGAATGGTCCTCGCCGATACCCCAGGAGCAACAGTGTCCCTAATTTGCTGGAAAGTGGCGGTGCGGTCCCCTACGGCACTGCGTAGGATCCTACGGTCTTGGCGTGCATCCGTGCGTCGCTGCGGTCCGGTCCCAGGTCGACGGGCACGTGCACCTTCCACCGACCACTGGCGACAACATCGATGTACTGTGGAGACCTCACGCCCCACGTGTTGAGCAATTCGGCGGTACGTCCACCCGGCCTCCCGCATGCCCACTATACGCCCTCGCTCAAAGTCCGTCAACTGCACATACGGTTCACGTCCACGCTGTCGCGGCATGCTACCAGTGTTAAAGACTGCGATGGAGCTCCGTAAGCCACGGCAAACTGGCTGACACTGACGGCGGCGGTGCACAAATGCTGCGGAGCTAGCGCCATTCGACGGCCAACACCGCGGTTCCTGGTGTGTCCGCTGTGCCGTGCGTGTGATCATTGCTTGTACAGCCCTCTCGCAGTGTCCGGAGCAAGTATGGTGGGTCTGACACACCGGTGTCAATGTGTTCTTTTTTCCATTTCCAGGAGTGTATTTGGAGAATGTGCTGGCCAGGGCAACAGTCGAAAATTTTCTGTATCCAGAAAGGCCCGTACAAGACCTGCAACATGCGGTCGTGCATTATCCTGCTGAAATGTAGGGTTTCGAAGGGATCGATTAAAGGGTACAGCCGCGGGTCGTAACACATCTGAAATGTAACGTCCACTGTTCAAAGTGCCGTCAATGCGAACAAGAGGTGACCGAGACGTGTAACCAATGGCAGCCCATACCATCACGCGAGGTGATACCCCAATATGGCGATGACGAATACACACTTCCAACGTGCGTTCACCGCGATGTCGCCAAACACGGATGTTGTAAACAGAACCTGGATTCATCCGAAAAAATGACGTTTTGCCATTCGTGCACCCAGGTTCGTCGTCGAGTACACCACTGCAGGCGCTCCTGTCTGTGATGCAGCGTCAAGGGTAACCGCAGCCATGACATCCGAGATGATAGTCCGTGCTGCTGCTAACGTCGTCGAACTGTTCGTGCAGATGGTTGTTGTCTTGCAACGTCCCCATCTGTTGACTCAGGGATCGAAACGTGGCTGCACGATCCTTTACAGCCATGCGGATAAGATGCCTGTCATCTCGACTGCTAGTGATACGAGGCCGTTAGGATCCAGCACGGCGTTCCGTATTACCCTACTGAACCCACCGATTCCATATTCTGCTAACAGTGATTGGATGTCGACCAACGCGAGCAGCAATGTCGCGATACGATAAACCGCAATCCCGATAGGCTACAATCCAACCTTTATCAAAGTCGGAAACGTAATAGTACGCATTTCTCCTCCTTACACGAGGCATCACAACGACGTTTCACCAGGCAACGCCGGTCAACTGCTGTTTGTGTATGAGAAATCGGTTGGAAACTTTCCTCATGTCGCCACCGGCGCCAACCTCGTGTGTATGCTCTGAAAAGCTAATCATTTGGATATTACATCATCTTCTTCCTGCCGGTTAAATTTCGCGTCTGTAGCACGTCATCTTCGTGGTGTAGCTATTTTAATGGCCAGTAGTGTAATAATAATAATAATAATAATAACACATTCACATCTAATTAAATTATTTAACAGTTACATTGCAGACCCATACACATTCCCTGATACACTTGCACATGGAATAACCTATCTGAAACCTAAAGAACAAGCAGACACAGCAAACCCAGCTAAATATCGCCCCATAACAAGCCTACCAACAATATACAAAATATTAACTACAGTCACCACACAGAAATTAATGATACATACAACACAGAACAAAATTATAAATGAAGAACAAAAAGGCTGCTGCAAAGGAGCACGAGGATGTAAAGAGCAACTGATAATAGATACAGAGGTGACATATCAAGCTAAAACTAAACAAAGGTCCCTACACTACGCATACATTGATTACCATAAAGCCTTTGATAGTGTACCCCACTCATGGTTACTACAGATATTAGAAATATACAAAGTAGATCCTAAATTGATACAGTTCCTAAACATAGTAATGAAAAACTGGAAAACCACACTTAATATCCAAACAAATTCAGATATCATCACATCACAGCCAATACAGATTAAGCGTGGAATATACCAAGGAGACTCATTAAGTCCTTTCTGGTTCTGTCTTGCTCTGAACCCACTATCCAACATGCTAAATAATACAAATTATGGATACAATATTACTGGAACATACCCACACAAAGTCACACATTTGCTATACATGGATGATCTAAAACTACTGGCAGCAACAAATCAACAACTCAACCAATTACTAAAGATAACAGAAGTATTCAGCAATGATATAAATATGGCTTGTGGAACAAACAAATGTAAGAAAAATAGCATAGTCAAGGGAAAACACACTAAACAAGAAGATTACATATTGGATAACCACAGCGACTGCATAGAAGCGATGGGAAAAACAGATGTCTATAAATATCTAGTATACAGACAAAAAATAGGAATAGATAATACAAATATTAAAGAAGAACTAAAAGAAAAATATAGACAAAGACTAACAAAAATACTGAAAACAGAATTGACAGCAAGAAACAAGACAAAAGCTATAAATACTTATGCTATAGCAGTATTGACCTACTCATTTGGAGTAGTGAAATGGAGTGACACAGACCTGGAAGCACTCAATACACTTACACGATCACAATGCCACAAATATAGAATACATCACATACATTCAGCAACAGAAAGATTCACATTAAGCAGAAAAGCAGGTGGAAGAGGATTTATATATATAAAAAACCTACATTATGGACAGGTAGACAATTTAAGAAAATTCTTTCTAGAACGAGCAGAAACTAGCAAAATACACAAAGCAATCACTCATATAAATACATCAGCTACACCATTGCAATTTCATAACCATTTCTACAACCCTTTAGATCACATAACATCAACAGATACAAAGAAAGTAAATTGGAAAAAGAAAACACTACATGGCAAGCACCCGTATCATCTAACACAGCCACACATAGATCAAGACGCATCCAACACATGGCTAAGAAAAGGCAATATATACAGTGAGACAGAAGGATTCATGATTGCAATACAGGATCAAACAATAAACACCAGATATTACAGCAAGCATATTATTAAAGATCCCAATACCACAACAGATAAATGCAGACTTTGCAAACAACAAATAGAAACACTAGATCACATCACAAGCGGATGTACAATACTAGCAAATACAGAATACCCCAGAAGACATGATAATGTAGCAAAAATAATACATCAACAACTTGCCATAAAACATAAACTAATAAAACAACACGTTCCCACATACAAGTACACACCACAAAATGTACTGGAGAATAATGAATACAAATTATACTGGAACAGAACGATTATAACAGATAAAACAACACCACATAACAAACCTGACATCATACTCACCAATAAAAAGAAGAAATTAACACAACTAATTGAAATATCCATACCCAACACAACAAATATACACAAGAAAACAGGAGAAAAAATTGAAAAATACATCCAACTGGCTGAGGAAGTCAAGGACATGTGACATCAGGATAAAGTCGACATTATACCAATTATACTATCAAGTACAGGAGTCATACCTCACAATATCCACCAGTGCATCAATGCAATACAGCTACATCCAAACATATATATACAACTACAAAAATCTGTAATTATTGATACATGTTCAATGACCCGAAAGTTCCTAAATGCAATATAGCATATACCGTACAGTTAAAAGGAAGTCACGCTTGATCAAGGTCCTCGTCACTGTCCATTTTTGACCAGACATAACGTCTGAGAATAGAAAGAAATAATAATAATAATACCGTACAGTTAAAAGGAAGTCACGCTTGATCAAGGTCCGCATCACTTTCCATTTTTAACCAGACCTAAGTTCTGAGAAAGGAAAGAAGATAATAATAATAATAATAATTACTTATGGTTACTACAAATATTGGAAATATACAAAGTAGATCCTAAATTGATACAGTTCCTAAACATAGTAATGAAAAATTGGAAAACCACACTTAATATCCAAACAAATTCAGATAACATCACATCACAGCCAATACAGATTAAGCGTGGAATATACCAAGGAGACTCATTAAGTCCTTTCTGGTTCTGTCTTGCTATGAACCCACTATCCAACATGCTAAATAATGCAAATTATGGATACAATATTACTGGAACATACCGACACATAATCACACATTTGCTATACATGGATGATCTAAAACTACTGGCAGCAACAAATTAACAACTCAACCAATTACTAAAGATAACAGAAGTATTCAGCAATGATATAAATATGGCTTTTGGAACAAACAAATGTAAGAAAAATAGCATAGTCAAGGGAAAACACACTAAACAAGAAGATTACATATTGGATAACCACAGCGACTGCATAGAAGCGATGGAAAAAACAGATGCCTATAAATATCTAGGATACAGACAAAAAATAGGAATAGATAATACAAATATTAAAGAAGAACTAAAAGAAAAATATAGACAAAGACTAACAAAAATACTGAAAACAGAATTGACAGCAAGAAACAAGACAAAAGCTATAAATACTTATGCTATAGCAGTATTGACCTACTCATTTGGAGTAGTGAAATGGAGTGACACAGACCTAGAAGCACTCAATACACTTACACGATCACAATGCCACAAATATAGAATACATCACATACATTCAGCAACAGAAAGATTCACATTAAGCAGAAAGGCAGGTGGAAGAGGATTTATATATATAAAAAACCTACATTATGGACAGGTAGACAATTTAAGAAAATTCTTTCTAGAACAAGCAGAAACTAGCAAAATACACAAAGCAATCACTCATATAAATATATCAGCTACACCATTGCAATTTCATAACCATTTCTACAACCCTTTAGATCACATGACATCAACAGATACAAAGAAAGTAAATTGGAAAAAGAAAACACTACATGGCAAGCACCCGTATCATCTAACACAGCCACACATAGATCAAGACGCATCCAACACATGGCTAAGAAAAGGCAATATATACAGTGAGACAGAAGGATTCATGATTGCAATACAGGATCAAACAATAAACACCAGATCTTACAGCAAGCATATTATTAAAGATCCCAATACCACAACAGATAAATGCAGACTGCAAACAACAAATAGAAACAGTAGACCACATCACAAGCGGATGTACAATACTAGCAAATACAGAATACCCCAGAAGACCTGACAATGTAGCAAAAATAATACATCAACAACTTGCCATACAACATAAACTAATAAAACAACACGATCCCACATACAAGTATGCACCACAAAATGTAATGGGGAATGATGAATACAAATTATACTGGAACAGAACCATTATAACAGATAAAACAACACCACATAACAAGCCTGACATCATACTCACCAATAAAATGAAGAAATCAACACAACTTATCGAAATATCCATACCCAATAAAACAAATATACAGAAGAAAACAGGAGAAAAAATTGAAAAATACATGCAACTGGCTGAGGAAGTCAAAGACATGTGGCATCAGGATAAAGTTGACATCATACCAATTATACTATCAACTGCAGGAGTCGTATTACACAGTATCCACCAGTACATCAACGCAATACAGCTACATCCAAACGTATATATACATCTACAGAAATCTGTAATTATTGATACATGTTCAATCACCCGAAAGTTCCTAAATGCAATGTAACATATACCGCACAGTTAAAAGGAAGTCACGCTTGATCAAGGTCCGCGTCACTTTCCATTTTTAACCAGACATAACGTCTCAGAAAGGAAAGAAATAATAATAATTATTATTCATACAGCAGTATAGTAGCCCTTACGTAGCTACTGCTGTGTCGTGCTGTTAATTAATTCATTTCTATGTTTCGAAGCCAGTAAAGAAACAATTTCTGGACTACTGCAGGTACTATCTAGAACTCGGAGAAGACTTTTCGTGATGTATTTAGTATTTGTCATTTATGTCTCACTTTTATGATCAGCGATGTACGGGACAAAGCACAACATACGTGTGTAATGGACGAACTATGTGAGGAACCTGTAACCTCCACCGCACGAATGCTACTCATCGAGAAAAAGTAATTATTGATAACTTACATAATCAGAATTAGTCTTACTGAATTGTGATAATAGTACTGACCTTTTGAAAATAATTTAGTTTCGTGACAGAACCAGAATCGAATCGTTTAGTTTTTACCCCTCAGAAAATATTTTATCCCTCAGGGGGTAATTACCCCCAGGCTGGGAACCGCTGAGGTAGATAAATACATAAACTCGCAATGAAATATTTTTTATCCAGTGACCTTTATCCGTTGTCGAGGTACAATTGTTTAAAATCGAGCTAAATGTAGCATGTAAAAATCATTCTTACGCGAACGGAATGCGCGGAAACTGTGTAAAGTGAATCGAATAAATAAAAAAATGCATTATTGCGATAAAATTGAAAACCTGCTGTCCACCATCTAGCTTCATTTGGATTTTACGGGGGACAAACACGTTTTTTGCGAGTTTTTAAGCGTGCTGCTTCCACATTTTAGACTTCAAATTTTGTAAGAAGGTAGACACGATACATGTAATTAATGGTCGTGCTGTTGTTTTGTGAAAGCTTGATCCGCTGCCACGATATAAGCAACATCGCTGGATAGAGAATTTAACAAAACATTTACCGGATCAGCAGTCGCTCAAGTCAGCAAAAGTATACATCGGTTGGCAGTCTGTCAGAATCATGGTAGGGCAAATGACCTTTCCCATCCGTTATTGAAGCTGTCAGTTGCTCTAAAAGGAGTACATTATTCAGCAACAAAAATCTCGGATCATTTGCCCAACAACATAAAGTGTCTAGCAAGTAGCAGATCAAGTTTTAAATTTAGCTTAAAATCATTTCTTTTGGACAACTCCTTCTACTCCATGGACGAGTTTCTGTTTTAGAAATGGTAAAAAAAATTGTACCTCTAAATGTAGTTGCATGTCTAGAACTAAAAATTTCAGTAATATTAGCACCATTCATGTGTGTATGTATTTCTTGTAATCTGACTTGTTCCATATCATATCGATAAATACACTCCTGGAAATGGAAAAAAGAACACATTGACACCGGTGTGTCAGACCCACCATACTTGCTCCGGACACTGCGAGAGGGCTGTACAAGCAATGATCACACGCACGGCACAGCGGACACACCAGGAACCGCGGTGTTGGCCGTCGAATGGCGCTAGCTGCGCAGCATTTGTGCACCGCCGCCGTCAGTGTCAGCCAGTTTGCCGTGGCATACGGAGCTCCATCGCAGTCTTTAACACTGGTAGCATGCCGCGACAGCGTGGACGTGAACCGTATGTGCAGTTGACGGACTTTGAGCGAGGGCGTATAGTGGGCATGCGGGAGGCCGGGTGGACGTACCGCCGAATTGCTCAACACGTGGGGCGTGAGGTCTCCACAGTACATCGATGTTGTCGCCAGTGGTCGGCGGAAGGTGCATATGCCCGTCGACCTGGGACCGGACCGCAGCGACGCACGGATGCACGCCAAGACCGTAGGATCCTACGCAGTGCCGTAGGGGACCGCACCGCCACTTCCCAGCAAATTAGGGACACTGTTGCTCCTGGGGTATCGGCGAGGACCATTCGCAACCGTCTCCATGAAGCTGGGCTACGGTCCCGCACACCGTTAGGCCGTCTTCCGCTCACGCCCCAACATCGTGCAGCCCGCCTCCAGTGGTGTCGCGACAGGCGTGAATGAAGGGGCGAATGGAGACGTGTCGTCTTCAGCGATGAGAGTCGCTTCTGCCTTGGTGCCAATGATGGTCGTATGCGTGTTTGGCGCCGTGCAGGTGAGCGCCACAATCAGGACTGCATACGACCGAGGCACACAGGGCCAACACCCGGCATCATGGTGTGGGGAGCGATCTCCTACACTGGCCGTACACCACTGGTGATCGTCGAGGGGACACTGAATAGTGCACGGTACATCCAAACCGTCATCGAACCCATCGTTCTACCATTCCTAGACCGGCAAGGGAACTTGCTGTTCCAACAGGACAATGCACGTCCGCATTTATCCCGTGCCACCCAACGTGCTCTAGAAGGTGTAAGTCAACTACCCTGGCCAGCAAGATCTCCGGATCTGTCCCCCATTGAGCATGTTTGGGACTGGATGAAGCGTCGTCTCACGCGGTCTGCACTTCCAGCACGAACGCTGGTCCAACTGAGGCGCCAGGTGGAAATGGCATGGCAAGCCGTTCCACAGGACTACATCCAGCATCTCTACGATCGTCTCCATGGGAGAATAGCAGCCTGCATTGCTGCGAAAGGTGGATATACACTGTACTAGTGCCGACATTGTGCATGCTCTGTTGCCTGTGTCTATGTGCCTGTGGTTCTGTCAGTGTGATCATGTGATGTATCTGACCCCAGGAATGTGTCAATAAGGTTTCCCCTTCCTGGGACAATGAATTCACGGTGTTCTTATTTCAATTTCCAGGAGTGTAAAAGGGAAAATGATCTACGGAAGATGACACAACTAAAATTAAATTAAAAACTGGGAGCCCGAATGAAGAATGCTCCTATAATAGCACAAAAAAGGCGAATATGGCCTGGGCAAAGTTAGGGATGCAAAAGGCGGTATCTAGCTTTACGACTTATCTGGCAGCTGCAAATAGATTTAAATCAAAACATCCTGTCATATTCGTGCTTTTTTACGAGTTAACCCTACTTCCCCAGCGCTGTGAGCTCTCTCAGATTTGTGATGTTGGCGCACTTGCTTGTTGCAATTTGTAGGCCAGGGTCCCAGATCCCGTGCCCAAAATCCAGAACAAATGCGCCCATAGGAGAGAATGTATAATATCACGTGCTTGAAGGGCAGCTATTCTGGGAGGGGGGGAGGGGGGGACATCACATTTCTGGTGGTGGATTTGTCCCTGCGGGGATGACATCATGTATCATGTTACTTTACTTGACGTAATGTGTTATGGGGGTACCGTGCATCACTCTGTGAAAACGAAACCTTTACAGGATAACTTTGTCGTGTGTGTGTGTGTGTGTGTGTGTGTCTGTCTGTTTGTCCGACTGTTAGGAACCTTTTTTTCAGGAATGTGTTAACTTATCAAGTTGAAATTTATGTCTTGTTTTAAGGTGTACAAGTTTTAATCGTCTAAGTCAATTCAGTCAAAAGATACAGCCTGTTATGTCCAATATTTTTGATACTAGGAAAACGCGCTCATCAAAACTGATAGAATGCTTCCTGTTCACGTAGAATCATGAACTTTGGTAGAAAGCGAGGTTTCACAGTAAAAGTAAGGCAAAAAAACCTGGAAGTTGTTAACGTGTAATTATATAACACGAAAGAAATATTGCTTTGTCCTTTTCTTTTCTACCTGTCTGTCAATGAAATGAAATGTAGTGTGGCTAGGTCCTCCCGTCGGGTAGACCGTTCGCCGGGTGCAGGTCTTTCGATTTGACGCCACTTCGGCGACTTCCGTGTCGATGGGGATGAAATGATGAAGACAGCACAACAGCCAGTCACTGAGCGGAGAAAATCTCCAACCCAGCCGGTAATCGTACCCGGGCCCCTTTGCATGGTATTCCGTCCCGCTGACCACTGAGCTATCGAGGCGAACTGATTGTCCATTAAGACCCCTTTTCCTCTGAAACAGCTTGGCGTATCAAGTTCAAATTTGTGAGACGTACTAAAGTCTATGGTTCCTCAATGGTGTAGATGGTTCAAATGCCTCTAAGCACTGTGGGAGTAAACATCTGATGTCATCATTCCCCTAGACTTAGAACTACTTAAACCTAACTAACCTAAGGACATCACACACGTCCATGCCCAAGGCAGGATTCGAACCTGCGACTGGAGCAGCAGCGCGGTTCCGGACTGAAGCGCCTAGAACCGCTCGGCCATAGCATCCGGCGGTGGTGTAGAAAATGTAAGTTTCTAAGTCAATGAAATCAAGACTCGACCAGCCGTATGTTGATGTAAACTCACTCATCAGAACCTATAGGGTACATTCCGTTGACCTTGAAGCATGAACTTCGGCAACAGGAAAGGTGTGACAGTGCAAGTAAAGTGAAAAATCTGAGCCGGCCGGTGTGGCCGAGCGGTTCTAGGCGCTACAGTGTGGAACCGCGCGCCCGCTACGGTCGCAGGTTCGAATCCTGCCTCGGGCATGGATGTGTGTGATGTCCTTAGGTTAGTTAGGTTTAAGTAGGTCTAGCTTCTAGGGGACTTATGACCACAGCAGTTGAGTCCCATAGTGCTCAGAGCCATTTGAACCATTTTTGAAAAATCTGAAACTCGTTACATTGCAATTATATCACATATAAAATACCTTTCTGCCATTTAAACATACATTGCATTTATCTACCTTCAAAAGTATTATAGGTAAACATTGTTCCACGAAAATGTAAAATGAAAGTTGTAGTCATGTTTTAACACGCAAATAAAAATGTATTATTAAATCTTATCTCTAGATGAAATAGAAACTGAAGTCCCCAGCTCGCTACTTTTGAATGTCCGGGCTTGTCCGAGGTACAATTGTAGAGACTTTGATACTGTCTTAGAATTCTTGGGTCCGATATCTTTCCAATATCGATATAAAAAACAGGGAAAATCGCTGAAGTTTCCGATTCGTAGGATAAGTGAACGAACGGTATACATAAATGCGTACAGGATCCCAAGTGCTCAAGTCCTACTCGAACTTGCCCAGATTTTTATTACATGACCTGAGTACCACACTCTGATTGTCATAAGATTGAACCTGATGTAAACTCAAACGCCATGACTGGTCAGAAGCCGTAGCACACGTACACTGGTGGTGTTACGCTCTTTGAATTAGTGCTACTTACGTCTTGGATACGTTACTTTAAGATATTCTAATGTATGAACAGCCATCAACGTTTTTCTTAATCAAGCTTTAGCTATATGCTTTTCATATCAAGAATGGTGTATAGTCACAGTCTCTGTATTGTTGTGCTGCGATTGTCGCGCTGTTAAGACGCAGTACGAAAATGGCTGAGGCTGCTTCCTGTTCCGTTGTCGCAAGGCTGTCAAGTTGCCAGACGTACTGGAACTAACGCACGCAGCTTTCGAAACGTCATACGAGAAGTGGAGAAAATGCCTGGGTGGCTTCGTGAATCCTGTTGTTGATTGACTCGTTACCAACGTAGAAGGTGACAGTTCCCGAACTGGAATTTCTCGGATTCTGATAAGGAAGCAGCTCAGAGATGACCAGATGACTGACTAATACCTTTAGTAGCTCCAGTATTCAGCGATACGGTGAAATATGTACCCACAACACTACCGCAATTCAGATTGTACGAGGTGCATTCAAGTTCTAAGGCCTCCGATTTTTTTTTTCTCATTAACTACTCACCCGAAATCGATGAAACTGACGTTACTTCTCGACGTAATCGCCCTGCAGACGTACACATTTTTCACAACGCTGAAGCCATGATTCCATGGCAGCGGCGAAGGCTTCTTTAGGAGTCTGTTTTGACCACTGGAAAATCGCTGAGGCAACAGCAGCACGGCTGGTGAATGTGCGGCCACGGAGAGTGTCTTTTATTGTTGGAAAAAACCAAGTCACTAGGAGCCAGGTCAGGTGAGTAGGGAGCATGAGGAATCACTTCAAAGTTGTTATCACGAAGAAACTATTGCGTAACGTTAGCTCGATGTGCGGGTGCGTTGTCTACATCTACATTTACATCTACATTTATACTCCGCAAGCCACCCAACGGTGTGTGGCGGAGGGCACTTTACGTGCCACTGTCATTATCTCCCTTTCCTGTTCCAGTCGCGTATGGTTCGCGGGAAGAACGACTGTCTGAAAGCCTCTGTGCGCGCTCTAATCTCTCTAATTTTACATTCGTGATCTCCTCGGGAGGTATAAGTAGGGGGAAGCAATATATTCGATACCTCATCCAGAAACGCACCCTCTCGAAACCTGGAGAGCAAGCTACACCGCGATGCAGAGCGCCTCTCTTGCAGGGTCTGCCACTTGAGTTTGTTAAACATCTCCGTAACGCTATCACGGTTACCAAATAACCCTGTGACGAAACGCGCCGCTCTTCTTTGGATCTTCTCTATCTCCTCCGTCAACCCGATCTGGTACGGATCCCACACTGATGAGCAATACTCAAGTATAGGCCGAACGAGTGTTTTGTAAGCCACCTCCTTTGTTGATGGACTACATTTTCTAAGGACTCTCCCAATGAATCTCAACCTGGTACCCGCCTTACCAACAATTAATTTTATATGATCATTCCACTTCAAATCGTTCCGCACGCATACTCCCAGATATTTTACAGAAGTAACTGCTACCAGTGTTTGTTCCGCTATCATATAATCATACAATAAAGGATCCTTCTTTCTATGTATTCGCAATACATTACATTTGTCTATGTTAAGGGTCAGTTGCCACTCCCTGCACCAAGTGCCTATCCGCTGCAGATCTTCCTGCATTTCGCTACAATTTTCTAATGCTGCAACTTCTCTGTATACTACAGCATCATCCGCGAAAAGCCGCATGGAACTTCCGACACTATCGACTAGGTCATTTATATATATTGTGAAAAGCAATGGTCCCACAACACTCCCCTGTGGCACGCCAGAGGTTACTTTAACGTCTGTAGATGTCTCTCCATTGAGAACAACATGCTGTGTTCTGTTTGCTAAAAACTCTTCAATCCAGCCACACAGCTGGTCTGATATTCCGTAGGCTCTTACTTTGTTTATCAGGCGACAGTGCGGAACTGTATCGAACGCCTTCCGGAAGTCAAGGAAAATGGCATCTACCTGGGAGCCTGTATCTAATATTTTCTGGGTCTCATGAACAAATAAAGCGAGTTGGGTTTCACACGATCGCCGTTTCCGGAATCCATGTTGATTCCTACATAGTAGATTCTGAGTTTCCAAAAACGACATGATACTCGAGCAAAAGACATGTTCTAAAATTCTACAACAGATCGACGTCAGAGAGATAGGTCTATAGTTTTGCGCATCTGCTCGACGACCCTTCTTGAAGACTAGGACTACCTGTGCTCTTTTCCAATCATTTGGAACCTTCCGTTCCTGTAGAGACTTGCGGTACACGGCTGTTAGAAGGGGGGCAAGTTCTTACGCGTACTCTGTGTAGAATCGAATTGGTATCCCGTCAGGTCCAGTGGACTTTCCTCTGTTGAGTGATTCCAGTTGCTTTTCTATTCCTTGGACACTTATTTCAATGTCAGCCATTTTTTCGTTGGTGCGAGGATTTAGAGAAGGAACTGCAGTGCGGTCTTCCTCTGTGAAACAGCTTTGGAAAAAGGTGTTTAGTATTTCAGTTTTACGCTTGTCATCCTCTGTTTCAATGCCATCATCATCCCGGAGTGTCTGGACATGATGTTTCGAGCCACTTACTGATTTAACGTAAGACCAGAACTTCCTAGGATTTTCTGTCAAGTCGGTACCTAGTATTTTACTTTCGAATTCACTGAACGCTTCACGCATAGCCCTCCTTACGCTAACTTTGACATCGTTTAGCTTCTGTTTGTCTGAGAGGTTTTGGCTGCGTTTAAACTTGGAGTGAAGCTCTCTTTGCTTTCGCAGTAGTTTCCTAACTTTGTTGTTGTACCACGGTGGGTTTTTCCCGTCCCTCACAGTTTTTCTCGGCACGTACCTGTCTAAAACGCATTTTACGATTGCCTTGAACTTTTTCCATAAACACTCAACATTGTCAGTCTCGGTGAAACAGCACACGAGCAGCCCTTCCTGGACGTTTTTGTTGCAGTGCAGGAAGGAATTTGTTCTTCAAAACATTTTCGTAGGATGCACCTGTTACCGTAGTGCCCTTTGGAACGCAATGGGTAAGGATTACGCCCTCGCTGTCCCAGAACATGGACACCATCAATTTTTCAGCACTGGCGGTTACCCGAAATTTTTTTGGTGGCGGTGAATCTGTGTGCTTCCATTGAGCTGACTGGCGCTGTGTTTCTGGATTAAAAAATGGCATCCACGTCTCATCCATCGTCACAACCGACGAAAAGAAAGTCCCGTTCGTGCTGTCGTTGCGCGTCAACATTGCTCGGCAACATGCCACATGGGCAGCCGTGTGGTCGTCCATCAGCATTTGTGGCACCCACCTGAATGACACTTTTCGCATCTTCAGGTCGTCATGCAGGATTGTGTGCACAGAACCCACACAAATGCCAACTCTGGAGGCGATCTGTTCAACAGTCATTCGGCGATCCCCCAAAACAATTCTCTCCACTCTTTCGATCGTGTCGTCAGACCGGCTTGTGCGAGCCCGAGGTTGTTTCGGGTTGTCGTCACACGATGTTCTGCCTTCATTAAACTGTCGCACCCACGAACGCACTTTCGACACATCCATAACTCCATCACCACATGTCTCCTTCAACTGTCGATGAATTTCAATTGGTTTCACACCACGCAAATTCAGAAAACGAATGATTGCACGCTGTTCAAGTAAGGAAAACATCGCCATTTTAAGTATTTAAAACAGTTCTCATTCTCGCCGCTGGCGGTAAAATTCCGTCTGCCGTACGGTGCTGTCATCTCTGGGACGTATTGACAATGAGCGCGGCATCATTTTAAAACAATGCGCATATTTCTATCTCTTTCCAGTCCGGAGAAAAAAAATTGGAGGCCTTAGAACTTGAATGCACCTCGTATAACACTGACATACATAAGTTCACGTTTTTGTATTTGTTTACTAACAGCCTCTCACGCAGTTGCAGATGACATCATACCTGCCGGCAAAAATGGCAACAGAAAAACACAGAAAATATGCCGCATACAGAGACAGCGATGTTAAAACCATGCTGTAATGCATAGTAAATGATGTATTATGAGAGTGTTAACAGAAAACAATATTTACAAAACAAACAGTACACGTATCCATTATTTTGATTTGCAGCTCCTTGTCTTGCCCGTGTTTGCAGTTAAAATTGTTGGATGTGAGGTCCACCACTTATGGAAACACCGTTTTTCTCAGTACCCAAACATGCTTTCGGTACCACTCTGCCATCCTCAGTGGGTTTTCGGTTTTATTTATTCTTTACATTTGGTGTGCATGAATTTTCTGGATCACTGGTGTGTTAATTACTACAGGTAGCTTGTCATGTTTTCGTGTGGCAAGTACACTCCTGGAAATGGAAAAAAGAACACATTGACACCGGTGTGTCAGACCCACCATACTTGCTCCGGACACTGCGAGAGGGCTGTACAAGCAATGATCACACGCACGGCACAGCGGACACACCAGGAACCGCGGTGTTGGCCGTCGAATGGCGCTAGCTGCGCAGCATTTGTGCACCGCCGCCGTCAGTGTCAGCCAGTTTGCCGTGGCATACGGAGCTCCATCGCAATCTTTAACACTGGTGGTAGCATGCCGCGACAGCGTGGACGTGAACCGTATGTGCAGTTGACGGACTTTGAGCGAGGGCGTATAGTGAGCATGCGGGAGGCCGGGTGGACGTACCGCCGAATTGCTCAACACGTGGGGCGTGAGGTCTCCACAGTACATCGATGTTGTCGCCAGTGGTCGGCGGAAGGTGCACGTGCCCGTCGACCTGGGACCGGACCGCAGCGACGCACGGATGCACGCCAAGACCGTAGGATCCTACGCAGTGCCGTAGGGGACCGCACCGCCACTTCCCAGCAAATTAGGGACACTGTTGCTCCTGGGGTATCGGCGAGGACCATTCGCAACCGTCTCCATGAAGCTGGGCTACGGTCCCGCACACCGTTAGGCCGTCTTCCGCTCACGCCCCAACATTGTGCAGCCCGCCTCCAGTGGTGTTCGGACAGGCGTGAATGGAGGGACGAATGGAGACGTGTCGTCTTCAGCGATGAGAGTCGCTTCTGCCTTGGTGCCAATGATGGTCGTATGCGTGTTTGGCGCCGTGCAGGTGAGCGCCACAATCAGGACTGCATACGACCGAGGCACACAGGGCCAACACCCGGCATCATGGTGTGGGGAGCGATCTCCTACACTGGCCGTACACCACTGGTGATCGTCGAGGGGACACTGAATAGTGCACGGTACATCCAAACCGTCATCGAACCCATCGTTCTACCATTCCTAGACCGGCAAGGGAACTTGCTGTTCCAACAGGACAATGCACGACCGCATGTATCCCGTGCCACCCAACGTGCTCTAGAAGGTGTAAGTCAACTACCCTGGCCAGCAAGATCTCCGGATCTGTCCCCCATTGAGCATGTTTGGGACTGGATGAAGCGTCGTCTCACGCGGTCTGCACGTCCAGCACGAACGCTGGTCCAACTGAGGCGCCAGGTGGAAATGGCATGGCAAGCCGTTCCACAGGACTACATCCAGCATCTCTACGATCGTCTCCATGGGAGAATAGCAGCCTGCATTGCTGCGAAAGGTGGATATACACTGTACTAGTGCCGACATTGTGCATGCTCTGTTGCCTGTGTCTATGTGCCTGTGGTTCTGTCAGTGTGATCATGTGATGTATCTGACCCCAGGAATGTGTCAATAAAGTTTCCCCTTTCTGGGACAATGAATTCACGGTGTTCTTATTTCAATTTCCAGGAGTGTACTTCCATTCTCCGCATAATGCTGAGGTGTTGTGATCCCCGGGTTCGATTCTCGGCGGGGTCAGGGTGTTGTGTGATGTCCTTAGGTTAGTTAGGTTTAAGTAGTTCTAAGTTCTAGGGGACTGATGACTATAGATTTTAAGTCCCATAGTGCTCAGAGCCATTTGAACCATTTTTTTTTGTTGTGATCCACACGTAATTACACCAAGTATTTTTCACAAATGACGTAGTAAAACACTTTTCACTTCACCATAACACAGTACTTGCACACAAGAGTGATCCAGAACATTCTTCTACACCAAATGTAAAGAATAAATAAAAACGAAAACCGATTGATAATGGCACAGTGGTGCCGAAAGCCTCTTTGGGTACTGAGATAAACGGTGTTTTGCATAACTGGCGGACCTCACATCCAACAAACAGTCCACGTTTTACAATGTTTCATAGCTGTGCTGTGTTCTGCATGTTTTAGAATTAAAGAACCCACTGATGGTGGCGATATTTGTAGCTGAATCTGGTATGGAGAATAAGTAAATAAATAACAAAACTATTTTGCATCAACGTGGACCCACAATTCTCATATTATTGTTTTTGAAACTGTAGTTAGACAGCAGATATGAATGCATATAAGGCGAACACGAGCCTGTGACGAATCACGTGATGCGCTAGTGTGGGTCAGCGAATTACAGTACTGGCTATTAAAATTGCTACACCAAGAAGAAATGCAGATGATAAACGGGTATTCATTGGACAAATATATTATACTAGAACTAACATGTGATTATATTTTCAGGCAATTTGGGTGCATAGATCCTGAGAAATCAGTACCCAGAACAACCACCTCTGGCCGTAATAACGGCCTTGGTACGTCTGAGCTTGAGTCAAACAGAACTTGGATGGCGTGTACAGGTACAGCTGCCCATGCAGCTTCAACACGATACCACAGTTCATCAAGAGTAGTGACTGGCATATTGTGACGAGCCAGTTGCTCGGCCACCATTGACCAGACGTTTTCAGTTGGTGAGACATCTGGAGAATGTGCTGGCCAGGACAGCAGTCGAACATTTTCTGTATCCAGAAAGGCCGGTACTGGACCTGCAACACGCGGTCGTGCATTATCCTGCTGAAATGTAGGGTTTCACAGGGATCGAATGAAGGGTAGAGCCCCGGGTCGTAACACATCTCAAATGTAACGTGCACTGTTCAAAGTGCCGTCAATGCGAACAAGAGGTGACTGAGACGTGTAACCAATGGCACCCCATACCATCACGGCGGGTGATACGCCAGTATGGCGATGACAAATATACGTTTCCAATGTGCGTTTACCGCGATGTCGCCAAACACGGATGCGACCATCATGATGCTGTAAACAGAAACTGAATTCATCCGAAAAATGATGTTTTGCCATTCGTGCACCCAGGTTCGTCGTTGAGTACACCATCGCAGGCGCTCCTGTCTGTGATGCAGCGTCAATAGTAACCGCAGCCACGGTCTCCGAGCTGATAGTCCGTGCTGCTGCAAACGTCGTCGAACTGTTCGTGCAGATGGTTGTCGTCTTGCAAACGTCCCCATCTGTTGACTCGGGGATCGAGACGTTGCTGCGCGAGCCGTTACAGCCATGCTTGTCATCTCGGCTGCTAGTGATAAGAGGCCGTTGGGATCCAGCACGGCGTTCCGTATTGCCCTCCTGAACCCACCGATTGCATATTATGCTAACAGTGTTTGGATCTCGACCAACGCGAGCAGCAATGTCGCGATACGATAAACCGCAATCGCGATAGGCTACAATCCGACTTTTATCAAGGTCGGAAATGTCATGGTACGCATTTCTCCTCCTTACACGAGGCATCACAACAACGTTTCACCAGGCAACGCCGCTCAACTACTGTTGGAAACTTTTCTCATGTCAGCACGTTGTATGTGTCGCCACCGGCGCCAACCTTGTGTGAATGCTCTGCAAAGCTTATCATTTGCATATCACAGCATCTTCTTCCTGTCGATTAAATCTCGCATCTGTAGCACGTCATCTTCGTGGTGTAGCAATTTTAATGGCCATTAGTGTAATAATCTATTACAAGAAATAGACGTGACGTATGGAACTTTAGGTCAGTCCGGGGAGCGTGCTCGGATAGCCTAAGTGGAAAGCCGGCCGCTCGCCGTAAGCGGGAAATCCGGGTTCGGCTCTCAGTCCGGCACAAATTTTCATACGTCGCTTTAGGTAGTACGTCTCTACCTCTTATACTGAAGTTGAACTTCAGGAATAAATTTCAGTAGTTTTAAGTGTCTGGAAGTGTGTTCTGAAAATTTAGTTCTGGAGTGTAGTCTTGAACAGAAATGAGACAGTTTACACGAGGCGAGCATAGAATTTTCGATCTACCCACATATTCTTCGGCGTTCTTCTGTATCAGCATACTGAAAAGTATTCTCTTTTTGTCTGAAATGTCTATCGTCCACGTTTCACTACTGTACAAAGCTACGATCCAGGCAAACACTTCCAGAAAATACGCCCTAATACTGAAATTTGTATTTGACGTTAACAAATTTCTCTTTACTTAATAACGCTATTTTTCTTGCCATTGGCTCTGAACACTATGGGACTCAACTTGTGGGGTCATCAGTCCCCTAGAACTTAGAACTACTTAAACCTAACTAACCTAAGGACACCACACACATCCATGCCCGAGGCAGGATTGGAACCTGCGATCGTAGCGGTCACGCGGTTCCAGACTGAAGCGCCTAGAGCCGCTCGGCCACACCGGCCGACTTTCTTGCCATTGCCAGTCTACTTTTTGTATGCTTTCTCTTTCGGTCATCATCAGTTATTTTACTGTCAGCAAAACTCATGTGCTACTTTTAATGTTCCATTTCCCATTCTAATTCTCTCAGCACCGCCTGATTTAATTACATTGTGTTACCCTTATGTCGCTTTTGTTCATGTTCATCTTATAGCCTCTTTTCAAGACATAAACCATTCCGTTCAAATGCTCTTCTAAGTCCGTTGCTTGACAGAATTACGATATCATTGGCAAACCTCAATGTTTTTATTTCCTCTCCCTGGAATTTAATTTCTGTTCCAAAATTTTCTTTGGTTTCCTTTACTGCTTGCTCAATATACAGATAGAATAACATTCTACTGTCTGTATGCTACCCAAATTAGGGATGACATTTCGCTCCACGTATTTTACCGTTGCTACCTTCATAATTTCAAAGACTGCGTTTCAGTCAACATTACTAAAAGATGTGTCGGAATCCACAGGTGCTATTACCATGCTTTTGCCTTCCCTCAACGTATCTTCTAAGATAGGTCTTAAGGTCAGTTTTTCCCAGCGTACTCCGCAACATTTTTATGGAACAGAAACTGATCTTCCTCGAGGTTAGGGTCTAATTTACCATTCTTTCGTAAATGTCAGCATTTTGCAGCCATGACTTATTAAACTGATAGTTCGGTAATAAAAAAAATGGTTCAAGTAACTCTGAGCACTATGGGATTTAACATCTGAGGTTATCAGTCCCCTAGACTTAGAACTACTTAAACCTAACTAACCTAAGGACATCACACACATCCATGCCCGAGGTAGGATTCGAACCTGCGACCGTAGCAGTCGCGCGGTTCTGGACTGAAGCGCCTAGAACCGCTCGGCCACAACAGTTCGCTGATATTCACACTCGGAAGCACCTGATTTCTTTGGAATTGCACTTCTTGAAGTGTGGGCGAATTTCGCGAATCTCATGTATCTCGCACGCCAAGTGGGTTTCCCAAAGGTACCAGTAGTTCAGACGGAATGTCGTCTTCTACCTGACGCTCGATTCCACTTAAGTCTTTCGGTGTTCTGCCAAACACCTCTCGCAATCCTGTATCTCCTATCTTATGTTCATCTACGTCCGCTTCCGTTTCTATAATAATGGACCTAAGTTCAGTTCCCTTTTGCAGCCACACTGCATGCTCCTTCCACTTTCCAGCTTTACTTTCGATGCTTATTAATGGTTTTGTATGCGAGCTCTTGATACTGATACAGCTACATCGTGGTATTACAGTAATATTGTCACTACAGTACCTTCCCTTACAGCCGGCCGGAGTGGCCGAGCGGTTAAAGGCGCTACAGTCTGGAACCGCACGACCGCTACGGTCGCTGGTTCGAATCCTGCGTCGGGCATAGATGTGTGTGATGTCCTTAGGTTAGTTAGGTTTAAGTAGTTCTAAGTTCTAGGGGACTCATGACCTCAGAAGTTAAGTCCCATAGTGCTCAGAGCCATTTGAACAAGTTCCTTTGGCTCTTAAGAGCACACATCAAGTTGTGCGCCGCGTGTACCCGCAAAAAAATGGCTCTGAGCACTATGGGATTTAACTTCTGTGGTCATCAGTCCCCTAGAACTTAGAACTACTTAAACCTAACTAACCTAAGGACATCACACACATCCATGCCCGAGGCAGGATTCGAACCTGCGACCGTAGCAGTTGTACCCGCAAAGAAGCGATATTAGTTTTCAGAATGCTTAGACAGCAGTGTCACTGCGATCGTATCAAATTGTCGAAGGCAACGCCCAGCGGCAGGTCAGGTCGCCCTATTTGCTGCGTCCCTCTCTGCCACCCCTCTTCCTTCTCTCCCCTTCATCTCACGGCGCCAGATCTGTGCAGATGTTGCAGATGTTAATTAAAACACCTTTCAGGCGCAGAACTTATCGGAAAAGCACAAAGAAATGGAAAATACAAAGGAAACGGCAATTTTCTGGGACGGCGAGGGAAGAAATTTCCTTCGAGAGGCTCCGATTACTTCCACTCCTGTAAGACGAGAGGCATTATTCCCGAATAACGAAACAAAATTGTGCCTCCTTCCTCGTTAGCAGCGCGAAGCGCAGTCGACGTAAACCGGAGAGAAACGCGCTAACAAACCAGCTACAGGGGGCGTGCCAACCAGCCAGGCGTTCGTTTTAGAGAATGCGTCCACACAGAACCGCACCCCTACACAGTACAGTCGCGACACAATGGTGCACAGTGGCGAGAAACCGGCCGAAAGGTTAATGTTTGTATTTGTACTTGACGACGGACTACAGTTTTCAGACAATGAAATTTATTCCAAAAATTCAACTTAACTGTAACAGATGTAGTTGTACCACCTTAAAGCGACCTACCGGAATGAAAAGTTGAGCCGGCCCGGGATTCGAACCCGGTTTTCCGCTTCTCGCGAACGGTCTGCTTGCCACTTAGCTGTCCGTGTAAGTTCCCTGGACCGACCCAAACTTCCACAGGTGACGCAATCGTCTGTTTCTTCTCATAGATATCAATTAATTTACGCACATACGCAGATCTCGTGATTTCCTTGCAGGTTTTAGAAACAAAGTAACGAGAAGTCATAAGCTATCGTTGTCATTTTCGTCAAACGTCTGTTTTCACCTTATATATATATATGTATATATATATATATATATATATATATATATATTTGATGATGAGCTACACTTTTGAAATAATGTAATTTATTCTGTACATAGTACAACTGCCGGCCGCAGTGGCCGACCGGTTCTAGGCGCTTCAGTCTGGAACTGCGCGACCGCTACGGTCGCAGGTTCGAATCCTGCCTCGGGCATGGATATGTGTGGTGCCCTTAGGTTAGTAAGTTCTAGGGGACTGATGACCTCAGATGTTAAGTCCCTTAGTTCTCAGAGCCATTTGAACCATTTTTTTTTTTTTCGTAGTACAACTATACCGATTGCAGTTTCATGAGTTTCCTTTCCTTTCATGAGTTTCCTTTCCAGTCATGAGTTTCCTTTCCTTTCATGAGTTTCCTTTCCTTTCATGAGTTTCCTTTCATGAGTTTCCTTTCCTTTCATGAGTTTCATCAGTTTCCTTTCATTTCCTTTCATGAGTTCCCTTTCCTTTCGTTTCATGAGTTTCCTTTCCTTTCGTTTCATGAGTTTCCTTTCCTTTCCTTTCATGAGTTTCCTTTCCTTTCTTTTCATGAGTTCCCTTTCCTTTCGTTTCATGAGTTTCCTTTCCTTTCGTTTAATGAGTTTCCTTTCCTTTCCTTTCATGAGTTTCCTTTCCTTTCCTTTCATGAGTTTCCTTTCCTTTCCTTTCCTTTCATGAGTTTCCTTCATGAGTTTTGTCGATGATGGCGGGGGGGGGGGGGGGTTGTCAGTATGAAAATATACTATGTGATCAAAAGTATCTGGGCACATCCCCCACCCCCAAAAACCATACGATTTTCATATTAGGTGCACTGTGCTGTCACCTACTGACTGGTACTCCATATCAGCTACTTCAGTGGTCATAAGACATCGTGAGAGGGCAGAATGCAGCGCTGTGCGGAACTCAACGGACTTCGAACGTGGTCAGGTGACTGGGTGTGGGCGAGATTTCCACACTGCTAAACGTCCCTAAGTCCACTGTTTCGATGCGATTGTGAAGTGGAAACGTGGAGGAACACGTACAGCACAAAAGTGTACAGGCTGACCTTGTCTGTTGACTGACAGAGACCGCCGACAGTTGAAGAGGATCGTAGTGTGTAATAGGCAGACATCTATCCAGACCATCACACAGGAATTCCAAACTGCATCAGGATCCACTGCAAGTACTGTGAAAGTTAGGCGGGAGGTGAGAAAACATGGATTTCATGGTCGAGCGGCTGCCACACATCACGCCAGTAAATGTCAAACGACGGCTCGCTTGGTGTAAGGAGCGTAAACATTGGACGATTGAACAGTGGGAAAACGTAGGAGTGACGAATCACGGTAAACAATGTGGCAAACTGATGGCAGGGTGTGGGTATGGCGAATGCCCAGTGAATATCTGCCAGTGTGTGTAGTGCTAACAATAAAAGTCTGAGACGGTGGTGTTATGGTGTGGTCGTTATTTTCGTGGAGAGGGACTGCGTGACACTATCACAGCACAGGCCTACATTGATGTTTCAAGCACCTTCTTTTTTCCAACTGTGTAATTCGGGGATGGCGACTGCATCATTCACCACGATCGAGCAGCTGTTCATAGCGCATGGCCTGTGGCGGAGTGGCTACGCGACAATAACATCCCTGTAATGGACTGGCCTGCACAGAGTCCTGACCTGAATCCTACTCAACACGATGTGATGTATTGGAACGCCGACTTCGTGCCAGGCCTCACCGACCGACATCGATACCTCTCCTCAGTGCAACACTAAGTGAAGAATGGGCTGCCATTCCGCAAGAAACCTTCCAGCACCTGATTGAACGTGTGCCTGCGAGAGTGGAAGCTGTCATCAAGGCTAAGGTTGGCCCAACACCATATCGAATTCGTGCATTACCGATGGAGAGCACCTCGAACTTGTAAGTCATTTTCCGCCAAATGTACGGATACTTTTGATGACATAGTGTAACTTCTGCTTCTTCCTAAGCTTGTTCTGCAATCGTGTAATCGTAAAATGACGAGTCTTACTGTCTATGTATTCGCAGTACGTTGCATCTGTTTGTGTTGATGGTCGACTGCAGATCCCTCCACGGAGCGTCGATTCCCTCCAGGTCTTCAGGCTTTCGTCTGCAATTTTTCAACCTTTGCGAGTTTTCGGTGTACAACATCATCCGCGAAATGCCTCATCGGATTCCCAAAGTTATCTAGTATGTTATTTGTACGCTGAAAAGCCAGAGACACTGCTACACCTCCCTAATATCGTGTAGGGTCTCCGTGTGCGCGCAGATGTGCTGCTACACAACGTGGCACGGACTCGACTAATGTCTGAAGCACTGCTGGAGGGAACTGACGCAATCAATCCTGGAGGGCTGCCCATAAATCCTGTAACCTCCCCGCAGAGAATGAAGAATGCCAATAAAAATGAGCCATGAGTAACCTTCCCACAAAATATAACAACTTATAATTAAATGAATTTTTAATTATTGTGAGCTCTGAACAAAATTAATCTTAATGTAACCTCTGAACAAAATTGGCTCCGATTTATAGTCTCTGTGCAAAGAATGCATTCACACTTAATATTCCCACAAAATTCTTTTCTCATTTAATGTCAAGTTCGAAACAGAAAAATTCCTAAACACCAAAATAATAAAAAAGTTTAGTAACCTGATAAATTTTATGAGGACAGCAGCGCTGACCTTCGGCCATGTATTCTGAATAAAAAAAGCAAAAATTTTTACCTCAATAAAACTGCAATTATATCTGCTCTTAAATTAGCCATTTTTCGACACAGCTTCGTGCAATGCTGGCGTAATTTTTATTTTATTTTATTTTATTTATTTATTTTTTTTGATTATTGGAAGCAATGATCATGCATTTGAAATATTCTTTAAATTGAAATGAATGCTTTTCTTTAAAAGAGTTGCTTTATACACTCCTGGAAATTGAAATAAGAACACCGTGAATTCATTGTCCCAGGAAGGGGAAACTTTATTGACACATTCCTGGGGTCAGATACATCACATGGTCACACTGACAGAACCACAGGCACATAGACACAGGCAACAGAGCATGCACAATGTCGGCACTAGTACAGTGTATATCCACCTTTCGCAGCAATGCAGGCTGCTATTCTCCCATGGACACGATCGTAGAGATGCTGGATGTAGTCCTGTGCAACGGCTTGCCATGCCATTTCCACCTGGCGCCTCAGTTGGACCAGCGTTCGTGCTGGACGTGCAGACCGCGTGAGACGACGCTTCATCCAGTCCCAAACATGCTCAATGGGGGACAGATCCGGAGATCTTGCTGGCCAGGGTAGTTGGCTTACACCTTCTAGAGCACGTTGGGTGGCACGGGATACATGCGGACGTGCATTGTCCTGTTGGAACAGCAAGTTCCCTTGCCGGTCTAGGAATGGTAGAACGATGGGTTCGATGACGATTTGGATGTACCGTGCACTATTCAGTGTCCCCTCGACGATCACCAGTGGTGTACGGCCAGTGTAGGAGATCGCTCCCCACACCATGATGCCGGGTGTTGGCCCTGTGTGCCTCGGTCGTATGCAGTCCTGATTGTGGCGCTCACCTGCACGGCGCCAAACACGCATACGACCATCATTGGCACCAAGGCAGAAGCGACTCTCATCGCTGAAGACGACACGTCTCCATTCGTCCCTCCATTCACGCCTGTCGCGACACCACTGGAGGCGGACTGCACGATGTTGGGGCGTGAGCGGAAGACGGCCTAACGGTGTGCGGGACCGTAGCCCAGCTTCATGGAGACGGTTGCGAATGGTCCTCGCCGATACCCCAGGAGCAACAGTGTCCCTAATTTGCTGGGAAGTGGCGGTGCGGTCCCCTACGGCACTGCGTAGGATCCTACGGTCTTGGCGTGCATCCGTGCGTCGCTGCGGTCCGGTCCCAGGTCGACGGGCACGTGCACCTTCCGCCGACCACTGGCGACAACATCGATGTGCTGTGGAGACCTCACGCCCCACGTGTTGAGCAATTCGGTGGTACGTCCACCCGGCCTCCCGCATGCCCACTATACGCCCTCGCTCAAAGTCCGTCAACTGCACATACAGTTCACGTCCACGCTGTCGCGGCATGCTACCAGTGTTAAAGACTGCGATGGAGCTCCGTATGCCACGGCAAACTGGCTGACACTGACGGCGGCGGTGCACAAATGCTGCGCCATTCGACGGCCAACACCGCGGTTCCTGGTGTGTCCGCTGTGCCGTGCGTGTGATCATTGCTTGTACAGCCCTCTCGCAGTGTCCGGAGCAAGTATGGTGGGTCTGACACACCGGTGTCAATGTGTTCTTTTTTCCATTTCCAGGAGTGTATCTCTCGGCCAATGAGAGAAAGGCTTCGTCAGTGTAGTCGCTAGCAAAGTCGTCCGTACAACTGGGGCGAGTGCTAGTACGTCTCTCAAGACCTGCCGTGTGGTGGCGCTCGGTCTGCGATCACTGACAGTGGCGACACGCGGGTCCGACATGTACTAATGGACCGCGGCCGATTTAAAGCTACCACCTAGCAAGTGTGGTGTCTGGCGGTGACACTGCAACACGAGTGGGCCATCCGCTCTGAACACCCATATCGATGGTATCTTGTCGAACGGTTCGGATGCGGACACTCGTTGATGGCCCAGCATTGAAATCTGCAGCAATTTCACGTTGAAAGATTCTCTTCAGTCGTCGTTGGTCCCGTTCTTGCAGGATCTGTTTCCGGCCGCAGCGATTTGGGAGATATCATGTTTCTCCGGATTCCTGATATTCACGGTACACTCGTGAAATGGTCGTGCGGGAAAATCGCCACTTCACCGCTACCTCGGAGATGCTGTCTCCGATCGCTCGTGTGCCAACTACAACACCACGTTCAAACTCACCTAAATCTTGATAACCTGCTATCGTAGCAGCGGAGTCGTATTCTGCCTGTTTACATCTCTCTATTTGAATATGCATGTCTGTACTAGTTTCTCTGGCGCCTCAGTGTATGTTCTGCAGTCATACACTGCTTTGGCTGCAAGTATAGCGATCAGTGCCGGCCGTTGTGGCCGAGCGGTTGTAGGCGCTTCAGCCCGGAACCGCGCTGCTGCTACGGTCCTAGGTTCGAATCCTGCCTCGGGCATGGAGGTGTGTGATGTCCTTAGGTTAGGAGGGGACTGATAAGCTCAGATGTTAAGTCCCATAGTGCTCAGAGCCATTTTTATAGCGAACGGAACTTAACGATCCTGTGTAGGTATACGACGTCTCTATGCAAAATAGTTTTTGTTGTGCTGTATAATGCCCCTTTTTGTGTTCTTGAAAGGAAAGATCATTCCTCACTCAATGTCTGCACTTTACAAGAGAAATGTAAATGAACTGTGGTATAATGTGCTGTTTCATCGCCCTCTCGGTCCTTAGGAAACGGCAGAAAGACAAATGCGGTGTCACACTTTTTTGTTCCTGCTATTTACTGCACTACATAAGCTTTTCTCGTAAAACAAAACGCGTCACAAATCAGTATTAACGACACTGCTCTCAAACATCCGATATAATATTCAAGAACAGGAGTTTCGCGAATGTGACAGAACCTCGTTGACAACGCAAAAATAATTGTTTTCATACATTCACTGTCAAAGAGCAATCTCAGTGGACATTCGTGTGTTGATTCCTGGAAACCTGTCGTGTTGCACAGTAGTGTAAAGTTGTGCTCAACAGCTTTCCAGTGAAATAAGCTTGATTGCTGTATCTGGGCTAGAACCACAGTTACACTAAATGGTATTCAGACAGAAGCTTGTAAATTTCAGAAAATTTCCAAAATTATTCTTAATTGTCGTAAAATTCTGCAAACTGGCAGTTGGAAATCTCTTATGTGGATCATTGGCTGCACCAAATTCAAGACAAATCTGAACTTGATAGGTTCAAAATGGTACTCTTCTACAGGGAAGTGACATGGTATTGCTGTAATGTTTCTTGTACGTGACGACAAACAGCTGGTATATGGACAGCTTGACAAAAGAAGTTAAGCGTGCGGAAGACGCGATCAGATGTAGCTGTAGCTATGTACACAAACACCCGTTCAGTGACGGTCGCGTTGGCCGAGCGGTTCTAGGCGCTTCAGTCCGGAACCACGCGGCTGCTACGGTCGCAGGTTCGAATCCTGCCTAGGGCATGGATGTGTGTGTGTGATGTCCTTAGGTTAGTTAGGTTTAAGTAGTTCTAAGTTCTAGGGGACTGATGACCACAGATGTTAAGTCCCATAGTGCTCAGAGCCATTTGAACCATTTGAACACCTTCAGTTCATACGCAAATGATTGGAGTTCTCTTTTACAAGCAGAAAGACTACCAGAGCGTATTATTATTGATGGTGTTTAGTGTTGTTACCAGACTGATGAGCCAAAATATAAGGACCATTACCCACCGCGTCAGTGGATGCGCCTTGGTGACATTGTAGGCACGTGACACGTTTGAGGTATCACCCTAGCGAAGATATAGGCTTCCAATGGGGAAGACCATTCAGATAAGCGACTTTGAACGAGTCTATCGAAAACGGCGAAGCTGGTCGAATGTTCACGTGCTACTGTCGTGACCATCTACAGTCAGTGAAACTACCGCTTGGCACGAAATGGTTGGACGTCCACGGCTCTTTACAGAACGTGGGGTTCGGAGGCTTGTCTGCTCTGTAAAGTAGAAACTAAAAAATTCCTCCCGAACAGGCCATGAAGGCCAAATGGTACCAACCGGCCGCCGTGTCATCCTCAGCCCAGAGGCGTCACTGGATGCGGATATGGAGGGTCATGTGGTCAGCACACAGCTCTCCCAGCCGTATGTCAGTTTCCGAGACCGGAGCCACTACTTCTCAATCAAGTAGCTCCTCAGTTTGCCTGACAAGGGCTCAATGCAATCCACTTGTCAACAGCGCTCGGCAGACCGGATGGTCACCCATCCGAGTGCTAGCCCAGTCCGACAGCGCTTAACTTTGGTGATCTGACGGGAACATGTGTTACCACTGCGGCAAGGCTGTTGACTCTGTAATGTAGGATAGATGGCTGTGTGTGGCATCTTCGGGAAAGAGCACAATGCTCGTGCACGCACAAGTCTTTGGAGCACCCCGTTCGTCGTACATTGTTGAACAAGGAGCTCCAGAGCAGACCACCTGTACGTGTTCACATGTGGATCCATGTGCAACGGGCATGGGACCATCGGGATTCGACTGTCGATCAATGGAAACTTGTCGGCTCTTCGAGCGAATCCCATTTTTGCTACACTGGGTCGATGGTCGCTCCACAAAAGCCTTCATCGAGGTGAACGGCAGCGCGCCACTGACACAGGCTGGCGGGAGCAGTATTATGCTACGTCAGACATTCTCTACTGCGCTTGCATGCAACCTGTTGGTGGTAATGGAAGCCACGCTGACAGCTGCGAACCACCTGCATCCCTTTATGGTTAATGCCTTCCCCGACGGCGGTGTCATATTTCAGCAGTATAATTGTCCATGTCTCGGAGTCAGAACCGTGCTATAGTATGGTTTGAGGAAATGGCGAAGCAGTAGGTACAGATACAATACCGGGAGAAATACTAAAATGCTTGAACCACAATGGAATAAGAGAAATATTGAGGTTATGTAATAAAATATATGACAGTGGTGAATGGCCTGAGGACTTTTTCACAACAGTAATGATTCCATTACCGAAAAGACAAGGAACCAAGAAATGCAGCGAGCACAGGACAATCAGCCTCATTTCACATGCAGCCAAAGTGATGTTAAGAATAATTAATAAAAGACTTGAAAAAGTAATGGAGGAGAATCTTGGCGAGGAGCAGTTTGGTTTTAGACGGAATACGGGCAACAGAGATGCAATAGGGCTCCTACGAATCTTGGGAGAAAGGTTTATTGAAAAAGGAAGAGACCTATATATGTGCTTCATCGATTTAGAAAAGGCATTTGACAATGTGGTTTGGGACAAGCTGGCGACTATTATGAGGGAAAAGAGAGTGGACTGGAAAACCAGAAGACTTATAAGCTCATTATACCTTAATCAAAAAGTTTCAGTTAAAGTGACAGGAGAAAGTACAAGCTGGATCAGACTAGGGAAAGGAGTAAGACAAGGATGCTGTTTATCAGATACTCTTTTCAACCTCTCCTTGGAAAATATGACTGACCAATGCTCATTAGATGACAAAGGAGGAGAAATTGGAGGAAGAAGAGTAGGGTGTTTGTGATTTGCTGATGACATGGTCCTTCTGTCCACAGGGGAAAAAGAATTACAGGATTTGGTGGACACCACTGCAACTAACGGTAAAAAATATGGAATGAAAATTAACACAAATAAAACAAAAGTATTGGCAATAGGAGGAAATAAGGAAATAAAAATTGTGCTGAATGGAGAAACACTAGAACAGGTGCAAAATTTTAAGTATCTTGGAAGCAGGATAGACACCGACTGGAAGAGCACCACAGAAATTAAAACAAGGATAGCAATGGCAAAAGAGGCGTTTTATAAGAAAAGGAGAATCTTCTGCAGCGGTCTGGACAGAGAACTCAGGAAGAGACTCATAAAATGTCTTGTATGGAGTGTTCTTCTATGGGGCACTGAAACATGGACTATGAGGAAAAAAGACAGAGAGAGGCTGGAGGCTTTTGAGATCTGGACATGGCGGAAGATGGAAAGAACAAGCTGGACGGACAGAGTAAAAAATGAAGAGGTACTGAGAAGAGTGGGAGAGAAAAGACAGCTACTAGATGTAATAAAGAGAAGAAAAAGAAATTGGATTGGGCATATATTAAGAAAGAATGACGGACTGATAAAAACAGTTTTAGAAGGTTATGTAGAAGGGAAAATGTAGCGAGGAAGGAAGAGATTCCAGATACTGGATGACATGATGGACGGTACAACATACAGCAGCCTTAAGGAGGAAGCAATGGATCGCGGAAAATGGAGAGGCAAAGGACCTGCTAATATAGCAGATAACTGATGATGATGATGATAGTGAACTCACGTTGATGTCTCCGCGACCAAAGTCGCCTCATGTACAATCCTATGGAACCAAGCTGTGTCGCTTTCGGGCGCCATCAGCGCGTACGCAAACCAGCGGCTCGTTATTTACGCATGGCCTGTGCGTAGGCATCTGATGCTGGATACCTCCACAAACCTTCAATCGCTGTCGTATCCCTGATTCGCAGAATCAGTGATGTATTTCGTTCCAAAAGACGGACAGACAATGAGGTTTTCATAGGGCGTGAGCAGCGTCAGATTTTGACTGATCAGGCAACATACTCTTCCGAGACAGCATAATCAGCACATGACACAGTTTTAAAGGCGCTTCTTCGTTTGTTATCATTTGGGAACCTAGTCGAATCGCTCAATATCCAGATTTCTGGGGCATTGTGATGTGACAGTGATCTGATGATGTACTCCGTGTGAACATGAGAGCTGGCTTACTAGTTGTCAATTTTCCAGTCTACCACCTCTGGATACTACAAAGGAGGATGACGGTATTGTGAACTGAGCACATCGTACCACCTAGACATCTGCATCTTCTATCTGGAGAAGTAGTAATGGGCTGTCTGCAAAGTTCTGCATCAGGCTGCACCATCTCTGAGGGGCTGACAGCAGCAGTTTATCGCCCACATTTCACTCCTGTACTGCTAAATGCCCTCAGAAAAGACTTCCTAACATTTAAATTTATATTAGATCTAAACAAATTCTTCTTTTTCAGACATCCTTTCCTTGCTATAGCTAGTCTCCATATTGCATCCTCTCTACATTGGCCATCATCTTACTTTACTACCCAAATAGGAGAACTCATCTTCATTCTTCAGTGTCTCATTTGCTACATGGGTTGGATAAAAATTAGTGGAAGTGGTGACGTAACATGGAGGGTGTCCGTCACGTTGCATGTCTGCTGTCTGTAGCTGATAGCAAAAAATCAGCTGAAATAGTGGAGTTAGTGGTGATGGCTGTCTTTGAGTCAGTTCCTGTGTGTACTGCTTTAAAGTGTTAGTGGCCAGTTCAGGTGGACTAACAGTACATTAGGAAACACGAACAACGAGTTGTGGTTAAGACTGAAGTGCTGCATGGCCATACCTCAGAAGAATATTTCCTTCTTGTATTCCTCCTCCCTCCCTCCCCCCCCCCCCCCCAACATCCTTGTTGACAACGCACGGGCCACATGGTGAAACCCATACAGGATCTCCTGTGTACGTGGGAATACTGGAACATTGTGTTCACCCAATATGAGTCCATGGGACTGTGACTGCTTCACAAAAATGTGGGTACCTTTCCATTGCACATGGTTCAGTACAAGAACAGACATCATCTGCGCCATAGGGCAGTTCTTCGAGAAATCAGCAGAAATAAATCTGCTGATGGTGTACAATGCCTTCTATCCCTGTGATGGAAGGCGATCAACATGCAGTCAATTGTATTGAGGGCATGTCATATCGTGGAAGCATGTCAATAAAGCCTGGTGTGACACGACCGTGTTGGCACTACTTTTCATCCGACGTGGGTATTACTGTTCCCTCAATACTGCCTGAGTTAGTTATACTATATTTCATTACCATAGTTTTATTAAATTAATGTTCATCTTACGACCTCCATTCAAGACACTGTTCAACTGCTCGATTAAGTCTTTTGGTGTGTCAGACAGAATCGCATGTCATCAGCATACTATAAAGCATTTATTTGTTCTCCCTGAACTTTAATTCTCTTTTAATTTTTTTCCTTGCTTTTACTTTACTACTTGCTCAACACACGGAGTGAATAACATCATATATATGAGAGTTGGAACTTTAATAGCGGCAACTATTTATTTACAGTTCGTACAAAATAGATACGTGTTTCAATGTTTTACTGGCCTTAAAAGTAGTCGCCAGCCTTGTCTATAACCCGTTGCCAGCGACGTGGAAGTCGTAGGATACTCTTAGCAGTGCCAGTTGTGTTGACAGTTCGAGCGGCGCGGTTTATTTGCCGACGAATTTGTAGCAGTTCTGAAGCGAATGCCGTGAAGTATTTCCTTCGGTTTAGAACTCCATTTGAACTCAATAGGGAAGTCAGGGGAGTGCAGCAGGTGGTATAGCTCTCAGCAGCCCCATCAGTCAAAGAAATCAGTAACAGCTTGCACTGTACGTGCTGGAGCATTGTCCCGCAAAATGATGGTCAGGTCCTGCAGAAAGTGTCATCACTTCTGTCTCTAAGCTGGTCGTAAGTTGTGTCCCAAAAATGAACGGCGTAGAGACAGAAGTGATGACACTTTCTGCAGGACCTGACCATCATTTTGCAGGACAATGCTCAAGCACGTACAGTGCAAGCTGTTACTGATTTGTTTGACTGACGGGGCTGCTAAGTGCTATACCACCTACCGCAGTCCCCTGACTTAAGCCCTCGTGAGTTCAACTCGATTTCTAAACTGAAGGGCACAATTCACGGCATTCGCTTCAGAGCTGCTATAAATTCGTCGGGCAATAGACCGCGCCGCTCGAACCGTCAACACAACTGGCACTGCTAAGAGTATCCTACGACTTCCACATCGCTGGCAACGGGTTATAGACAAGGCTGGTGGTTACTTGGAAGGTCAATAAAACATCGAGCCAAGTATCTATTTTGCACGATCTGTAAATAAAGAGTTGCCAATATTAAAGTTCCAACCCTTGTAGAATGAAATTTTCATTCTGCAGCGGAGCGTGCGCTTGATTTGAAACTTCCTGGCAGATTAAAAATGTCTGCTAGACCGAGACTCGAACTCGGAACGTTCGCCTTTCACGGGCAAGTGAAAGCGTTTGACTCGGTGCCCCACTGCAAACTCCTAACTAAGTTACGAGCATATGGGATTGGTTCCCAAATATGTGACTGGCTCGAAGACTTCTTAAGTAATAGAACCCAGTACGTTGTCCTCGACGGTGAGTGTTCATCGGAGGTGAGGGTATCATCTGGAGTGCCCCAGGGAAATGTGGTAGGTCCGCTGTTTTCTGTCTACATAAATGACCTTTTGGATAGGGTGGATAGCAATGTGCGACTGTTTGCTGACGATGCTGTGGTGTACGGGAAGGTGTCGTCGTTGAGGGACTGTAGGAGGATACAAGATGACTTGGACAGGAATTCTTATTGGTGTAAAGAATGGCAGCTAACTCTAAATATAGATAAATGTAGATTAATGCAGATGAATAGGAAAAAAAATCCCGTAATGAACACTCCGTTAGTAGTGTAGCGCTTTACATAGTCATGTCGATTAAATATTTGGGCGTAACATTGCAGAGCGATATGAAGTGGGACAAGCATGTAATGTCAGTTGTGGGGAAGGCGGATAGTCGTCTTCGGTTCATTGCTAGAATTTTGGGAAGATGGGGTTCATCTGTAAAGGAAACCGCTTATAAAATACTAATACGACCTATCCTCGAGTACTGCTCGAGCGTTTGGGATCCCTATCAGGTCGGATTGAGGGAGGACATAGAAGCAATTCAGAGGCGGGCTGCTAGATTTGTTACTGGTAGGTTTGATCATCACGCGAGTGTTACGGAAATGCTTCAGGAACTCGGGTGGGAGTC
Source organism: Schistocerca cancellata (assembly GCF_023864275.1). Lineage (NCBI taxonomy): Eukaryota > Metazoa > Arthropoda > Insecta > Orthoptera > Acrididae > Schistocerca > Schistocerca cancellata. The sequence continues at coordinate 51,304,706 of NC_064636.1, forward strand.
TCTGGAGGAAAGGAGGCGTTCTTTTCGTGAATCACTACTGAGGAAATTTAGAGAACCAGCATTTGAGGCTGACTGCAGTACAATTTTACTGCCGCCAACTTATATTTCGCGGAAAGACCACAAAGATAAGAGAGATTAGGGCTCGTACAGAGGCATATCGGCAGTCGTTTTTTGCCTCGTTCTGTTTGGGAGTGGAACAGGGAGAGAAGATGCTAGTTGTGGTACGAGGTACCCTCCGCCACGCACCGTATGGTGGATTGCGGAGTACGTATGTAGATGTAGACGTGCTCTACTAACCTTTTCTTTTTTTTCCGACTGAGCCACCAAAGCACAAGTCACGACCTTTCCTCACAATTTTACTTCCGCCAGTTCCTTGTCTCGTACATTCCAGTTCAGAGAAGTTGTGAAGTTATCCTGTCTCGTTTCGCAGGAGAAGGTCTGTGGAAGGTAGGAGACGAGGAACTGGCGGAAGCGAAATTTCAGGACAACTCGTGAGTCGTTCTTCGGTAGCTGAGTTGGCAGAGCACTTGCCCACGAAAGGCAAATGTCCTGCATTCGAGTCTCGGTCTGGCACATAGTTTTAATCTGCCAGGAAGTTTCGACATCATGTGTAGTTTACAACGCTGTATCGTTCCCTTCTGAACTGTGGCTTCCCTTTCATGTTACAGACGATGGGATGCAGAAATTCCTGGTGGACTCTTCCTTAGAAGGCAACGCACTAAAGCGCAGTTGCAGTCATTTAGCCAGCCGTGTTGTAGGGCTCCTAGCGGAGCTCTTCTTCCCCGCAATTTCGTTTGTCTGAAAGGAGTGTCGGAAGCGGAGACGAGAGCTGCAATACACGGCGGGGCCAAACAACGCCCGCAGCCGTGACCGTAAGCGACCGGATAATTGTGTGCCCGCTCGCCCTTTTCGCCGTCCCTTTGAAGGGCTGCGCAGGGCTGGCTGGGGCCGGAGCCACCTGTTTCGTTGCCAGTGGCGTCCTTTGTGGCCGGACAGTGTTGTAATTAGCGAGGCCGACAGGTTAGCTAGAGGTTTCTGACACAGAACGCAGCGGTTAGCTAGCGAGACGGTAGGCCACCAGCCACACACAGCTTAAAACGCGCTCGCTTCGCGCGGACGGAAATTTCCGCGCGTCTTCGCAGCTGCGACGCTACTCGTTGAACGGAACGTAACGGCAGCTGACAGCTCACCAGTCTGCATTGTCTGCGCGCTGACTTTGTTGTTGATGATGTCATCTTCATTCCGAAGACAATGCAACCTCAGTTTCAGTCTATCCTTTGCAAGCCTCTTCATCTCTGTGTAACTACAGTGTGTAAACTTTTAGGTGGCACACCTTAGTGATGGGGAGCTCGTGAGTGAGTCGTTCAGATGAACGCTTCACTCCAGTGAAGTGTGAACTAACCACTCAATTTCAATGAACTGGTACTTCAAACTCTTCACAGATAGCACACTCCTTACTTTTCTCTAGTTCACTCGCTCGCTTCCCCTCTTCCTCTCCCGCTACATCGGCGGCCAACATGAAAATAAAAGGTTTGTTAATAACACTGAAAGAGGGATTTTACCTGAAATTGTACCAATGACTACAGGTGACAGTTTACGTTTTGAAGGAGGGTTATTATTTTCAACAACAATAAAATCTACAGGAAAACTTCTGAATGATTACTTAACGTAGGTTTTAGACTTTGTGACGGTGGTAAACATACTCATTCTATTTTGGATTAAATTTTAAAAGGAACATAAAATTGGACTGCATTTCGTTGGTAGCCCTAGTTTTCAGTCCATGAATACAACTAATGTTTCATTTGGTAGATAAAGACTTTTTTGAGCGCTTCATGAGAAAATGTCGAGCAAAGATTAAATGTAATACCCTCTTTATATGTGACAGGCTTCTCTGTTTATCTTTCCTTTGTCCCCTTCGACCATGCTCTATTTAAGTTAACTCAGACGCTGTAAGAGCGTAAAACGTTGCGTGCACGTTACTGCATAGTTCGGCCACCTGTTGGTAGAATTATGAAGTAATACGAAGCTTTATTGTACGAGCGAGGCGAAGCGAGCGTAGCCGCGGCTGAGCGGCGAACTGGGCAACTTCTCCAGGCTTCCGTACTTCATGAATGAACTACTTCATTTGAACACTTCACGGCAAAGAGTGAAATGAATGAAGTAGTTCACGGGAATGAACGACTTCGACCCATCTCTAGCAGACCTCTCCCTAGTCCTGAATCGGTAGAAGTCGGCAAAAGTCGGGAGGCTTCGGTAGGCACGCAGTTTCGACTGCTGCCAACATTACGTAGCTGACTGTGTTGTACGAGGTAGCCATTGTCATATGCTTCGTTATTGTTTTTGCGCTGTACTCTTCTGCGTGTTTTTATTGTGCAGTTGTGCTAAAAATTATCAAAATGAGTGAAGAGGCAGTTGCTGGCCCATCTCGGGAATCGCCAACAACCCCTACAGGTAGTCCTACGGTTAGAAGGAAACCAGTATTACGTAGCGATGCTCGTAAAATTATATTGCATGTGACTGAATGCTGCGAAAGGGAAAGGGAGCAGAAAAAATTGCTTCACCCCATTTACAAATCTTCAGTGAGAGCTGCTACATACACAGGACAAAGCATGCGTAGCATTGGAAGATTCAAACAGTTTTCCAAGAATCATCCTGGTGTATCACCACAAACGCCTGACAAGAAAAAGTGAGTTTCCATTTTAGATATTTTGTTCGCGATCACTTTGAAGGAGCTCCCTATTTCGTTCGAATTACCTTACATTTCATTTTTCCTTCTACCGTATTGCTTTCTATGGAAACACCACTGGTTACTGTATTATTTCGAAACACATTCATATTACTGTACATTTCCAAATTAAAAAAAAAAATACATGCAGTGCATATATATAGAGATTGGCAGTTACGTTATACTATATGACCTGTTTAAGTGTATTTAAATTTTATAATTAACAGTTCAACATTGCGGGGAATGAAATAAAATAAAAAAAAAATTGCGAGGAGTGGGAATCGAACCCGGGTCCGCTGCATGACTAGCCTTTACTTTTTAGTTCGTTGTATCTGCTCGGGGCGGACGTCGTAAGACTTCCATTCAAGTTCGTTGTTGATCTGATAACTCAGATTTTTTATTACAGGGGGCACGTTACCCCCTGACCGAACACGCTGAGCTACCGTGCCGGCATCCTAATCACTTGCGCTACGCAAACTACAGTGACGTAACTCTTGAAACATTGTCCATTACTCTTTTCGGCCGTTCGGAGAAGAACTCACCAAAGTTTCATTGTAATCGCATGAATGGTTTGTGAGCGCATAGTAGACAAACATACAAGATTTTAATGTACATGACGATTTCAGTTTCGTTTACGAACAACATTTAAAGCGGGTTTCACTTGCATGCCTTTCGTCTGCTTTCGTGTAAGCATGATGCTCAATTTGTAGTGGCAGCACTGCAACTGTTAGGCGTGCCTTGTCTCCCCCCCCCCCCCCTCGCCAGCCAATGCTTGCTTCCTCCTCTCCCCGCACACCCCTCACAACTCTGCCGTCTTACAGTTAACACACTGTACTACAATCTGTTTCCAGTCGAAACTAGCTTGCCGGCAGGGTGGCCGAGTGGTTCTAGGCACGACAGTCGGGAACCGCGGCACCACTACGGTCGCCGGTTCGAATCCTGCCTCGGCCATGGATGTGTGTTATGTCCTTAGGTTACTTAGGTTTAAGTAGTTCTAAGTTCTAGGGGACTGATGACCACAGAAGTTAAGACCCATAGTGCTCACAAGGGAACCTCCCCATCGCAACCCCCTCAGATTTAGTTATAAGTTGGCACAGTGGATAGGCCTTGAAAAACTGAACACAGATCAATCGAGAAAACAGGAAGAAGTTATGTGGAACTATGAAAAAATAAGCAAAATATACAAACTGAGTAGTCCATGCGTAAGATAGGCAATATCAAGGAGAATGCGAGATCAGGAGCGCCATGGTCCCGTGGTTAGCGTGAGCAGCTGCGCAACGAGAGGTCCTTGGTTCAAGTCCTCCCTCCAGTGAAAAGTTTAATTTCTTATTTTCCGTTTATGTGACAAACTCTTATGTTTCCATCACTTTTTTGGGAGTGATTATCACATCCACAAGAAAACGTAAATCGGGCAAGGTAGAAGAATCTTTTTACCCATTCGCCAAGTGTACAAGTTAGGTGGGTCGACAACATATTCCTGTCATGTGACGCACATGCTGTCACCAGTGTCGTACAGAATATATCAGACGTGTTTTCCTGTGGAGGAATCGGTTGACCTATGACCTTGCGATCAAACGTTTTCGGTTCCCATTGGAGAGGCATGTCCTTTCGTCTACTAATCGCACTGTTTTGCGGTGCGGTCGCAAAACACAGACACTAAACTTATTACAGTGAACAGAGACGTCAATGAACGAACGGACGGATCATAACTTTGCGAAAATAAAGAAAGTAAACTTTTCACTCGAGGGAAGACTTTGAACCAAGGACCTCTCGTTCCGCAGCTGCTCATGCTAACCACGGGACCACGGCGTTCCTGATCTCGCATTCTCCTTGATGTTGCCTATCTTACGCATGGACTACTCAGTTTGTATATTTTGCTTATTTTTTCATAGTTCCACATAACTTCTTCCTGTTTTCTCGATTGATCTGTGTTCAGTTTTTCAAGGCCTATCCACTGTGCCAACTTATAACTAAATCTGAGGGCGGTGCGATGGGGAGGTTCCCTTGTCAGAGCCATTTGAACCACTTGAAACTAGCTTAAAGAGGTAGGACGTCAAACTGGCCGACTTGGAGCAAGAGATCCACCACAGGACATTTTAATTTCCACTGACTATACTTTTACAAATAAATTCATTAAACTTTGTCGGCATGACCAGAAGGATTCAAGAGTCACACTCATAGCAGTGGAACTTCAAGAACATGACAATTTTTTTTTTTTTTTTTGCAAGTGAAATTTCATCATTTTTTCGCTTGCTATTGGCTGCATTTGTTGCTATAAGTACACTTTTCTTCATAAGAGAGATTCTTCGGTGAACAGCATGCAAACGATACTTACAGGTGTATGAAACTCCAGAATTTATTTAACTTACGAAAAAATGAGTGAGCTGTTACATTTTAAACTTCATGTTTAGAATAAAAAATTACCACAGTTTTTAATAGAGTTGGAAAATTCTAAAGTTTCATACACCTGTAAGTATGGGTTCTATGCTGTGCAAAATGGTTCAAATGGCTCTAATACTTAGAACTACTTAAACCTAACTATCCTAAGGACAGTATGCCCGAGGCAGGACTCGAACGTGCGACTGTAGCGGTCGCGCGGTTCCAGACTGAAGTGCCTAGAACCGCTCGGCCACCGCGGCTGGCTATGCTGTGCAAAATTCACCGAAGAATCTCTCGTACTTACGACGAAAAGTGTATCATTGCAACAAATGCAGCCAATAGTAAGTGAAAAAATGATGAAATTACACATGTAAAAAAATTTATTTTGTTTTGGTTTTAGAACTTTCACTGCTATGAGTGAATCGTGAATCCTTCCTGGTCATGCTGACAAATTTTTATGAATTTGTAAAAGTAGTATAGACAGTGAAAATTAAAATGTCCTGTGGTGCCTCTCCTGCTCCAAGTCGGCCCATTTGACATCTTACCCCCCTTAATGCATTCAGGCATTAGTATTCCTATGATTACTCGATACCTCAGAACATATTGTATCAACGAATCCCTTCTTTTCGTCGAGTTGTGCTGCAAATTTCTTTATTCTCCAGTTTGACTAGTTCATTCCAATTATCCAATCTACCTACCCAATCACAACCTCTTCACTTGTATCTCGGTCTGTGCATCTAATTCTCAGCATTCTTATGTAGCGCTACATTCCAGAATCTTCTTTTCCCTTGTTATCCGAGGTATGTGTCATCCACATACACTTCTATACAACGCTACACTCCAGGTAAATGAGTATTACTAAAATGCTAACCCGCAACCTGGAACATGGTACCAGATGCAATGTAGTAGCAATGAGAGATTTTCAATATTTTCCGTGATTATTGATCGAATTTAAAAAGTTATAAAAATTCTGTCATAATCTATTGATTAAAATGTGTAGTCTTATATTAAAAGTGTAACATAATAAGACATTACATTTAAGAACAGAGTGTTTGTCTGGTGGTAGTGAAACTGATGTCACGCAAACAAGTGGACTTCCTGCATCCAGTATTTGAGAAAGAGAGTCCTTAGTGATTTTCAGCAAAGATTACACCTAATTTCAAACCTTTATGAAAATTTTTCTCGTTGAAACCCTCTACAAAATAATGAAGGGAACAAAGTTTATTGTTTATTACATTTTCGCTGCTCATGCAGGCAGTATCCGTGTATCACAATGAATGAACCTGCGAAAGTGTATCGTTATACGACACATACAGTAGTTCAGGGGACGTGACAAGATAAACATGTAGATGCATGAAAAACTACATTTTGCTTAAAATGGCATGTAGTAGAACTTTCTACTTCACTCAATATGTATTAGTTCATTATTTCTTTACTACTTGTTCTGTTATCAAGAAACTTTGCGTATGGTATCTACATATACAGCTGGATGCACTTGGAAAATTATATCAACATATATGATGTGTTAGACATTTAGGTGCTTGTAAAACCAGCTTTGGCTTAAAGTTGCCTGCAGTAGAACTCCAACATCATGTGTGACATTTTAATATATTACTTCTTTGCTACTAACTCTATTCCCAACACACTTTGCAGTCAATATCTACATATATCACTTAATATGCCTGCCATATTACCTCACTGTACAACACATGATTCAGAAGGTAAGACATCATAAACATTGGGAAGCATAAATATTTAGCTCTTGCTTAAAATGGAGCGCTAATTACCCAATTTATATTCATCCAGAGTTTCGCGATGGGAGCACTTAGCAACTTCCACCAAACTTTAAACATAATTTCTAACCTTTCCTAAGCTTTTCTCGATTGCAATTTTAAAGGCCATATTAAACACATTATCTTATTTGTAAAGTAATCTGATGCCTGATGCTGTTTTATATATAGCAGAATTTAGCTGGATTTAATGATACCTCTAGAAAAGATTGCCTCATACTTACATTTATATTAGATTCAAACATTCTTCTTTTTCAGAAACGTTTTATTTTCCATTCTGCATTTTGTAGGCTCTCTACTTTCACAGTAGGTTACTTTGCTGCTTAGGAAATCACCTGTTGACCACTTTTAGTGATTTCCTAAAGCACTGGCACAGGGCACAGGGCAGAGGGGATACAGAAAGGAAAGCAGAGCACCACTCCTTCGATTTGTATGAAGGCAAGCGTTGCCCTCGACGCCGTTGTTGAAACTCAGTAGATGCGAAACGATAGCTGTTTTACTGCTACAGCTAGAAATGGACAGTATTAGAAAACGAAGCTAATCTAAACGACTACATGAGAGCTCTTACGAAATGAAATACTAATGAAACAATGTGTGATAAATGTGTAGTTAGAAACTTATCACACGAGCTTTTAAATTAATTACTGACGACGTGTGCGGGCTGTGAACTGCCGCTGCTTTTAGCTTCAGAGAGCAATGTAGCAATTAGTTTTCTAAACATCCGATTTTCCTTCCAGCACTTTTATTTTCCTCCGTAGTTTTTCGTTTCTCTGACTGATAAAGCCACTTCCAACAGAAACAGATGTTATGGGACGCAGAGCAGGAGTTTCAGTGTTGGTATCAATGCTACAATTTTCATTAATGTCTACAATTGGAAACTAATGCATAGGCGTTACTTTAGATGGAGACCGTTGGCTGCATGAAATTTAATTTACACAAATGTTGTGAATTATGCTGGGGACCTATTTTATTTCTTTTTTACTTTCCATTTTTGCTTTCCATTTTTACTTTCCATTTTTGCTTTCCATTTTTACTTTCCATTTTTACTTTACTTACATCGAAAATAAACCGAATGAAGGGTAAGTCTTCGGTATTTATCAATATTTTGAATAACGGTATGAAAAGCAAAGGCAATGCAGAATATGAGGATGCCGTCTTTACTTCGTCAAATTCCGGGAACAAAAAAAATTTTCCACTGTTGTGTTCAAGCCCTACGCACTGGGGTACAAAGTTCTTCTGGTAACTGACACCTGAGGAGGACGAACAAATCCACACTTATGCGACGGCATTTTTCAAGATAAAAAGGACTACCATCACACAGTACTGAAGTGATTTCCCCAAATGCACTGCGAAAGTGCGAAACTGGGGTTCCATTTTTATTGTTAGCTAAAACATTTGGTCAGAATCCTTCGAACCTGCTCTTATCTTACCGAGAGAAAAGGAAAAAAGAAATCACATCTCGAGAAAACTGTATCAAAATACATTCTGTTGTAAATCACTGGCTATCTTTGCCAGTATTTGGTGGCGTGATGAGTTACACGTAGTTTCTTGCCAAACTATGCAATGAAAGAGAAGCTTTTAGGCATGTAAGCCAACTTTGCTTTTGGACACAAAATCCAAAGCGGCCATTTGATTGGAAAAATGCAACGTTTATAATGTGTGCAACGCGCAGAGACCTTTACTGCTTCTCTCTGTTTTTACGTTAAGTATCACTCCAGCAAATGTAATACAATGAAAGCATCTAATGTCACATACAAAGTTCTCCTGAACAGCGTACTATCACTTGCAGCAAAGTAACATGCAATCCAAAACTTTTCTTTGCCTTTCCTTTTTATTCCTTTTCTGAAGGTATTAATACTCGTACGTACACTGAAGCGCCAAAGAAATTGGTATAGGCGTCAGTATTCAAATGCGGAGTACGGCGCTGCGGTCAGCAATAGCTATGTAAGACAAGAAGTTCCAAATGATTGGAAAAAGACACAGGTCATCCCCGTTTCCAAGAAGAGACGTCGAACAGATGTGCAGAACTATAGACCTATATCTCTAATGTCCATCAGTTGTAGAATTTTGGAACACATATTATGTTAGAGTATAATGACTTTTCTGGAGACTGGAAACCTACTCTGTAGAAATCAGCATGGCTTTCGAAAAAGGCGATGGAGTGAAACCCAGCTCGCGCTATTCGTCCAAGAGACTGACATGGGATAGACGCGGGTTCCCAGGTAGATGCCGTGTTTCTTGACTTCCGCAAGGCGTTTGATACAGTTCCCCACAGTTGTTTAATGAACAAAGAAACAGCATATAGACTATCAGACCAATTGTGTGATTGGGCTGAAGAGTTCCTAGATAACAGAACGCAGCATGTCATTCTCAATGGAGAGAAGTCTTCCGAAGTAAGAGTGTTTTCAGGTGTGCCGCAGGTGAGTGTCGTAGGACCGTTGCTATTCACATTATACATAAATTACCTTGTGGATGACATCGCAAGTTCACTGAGGATTTTTGCGGATGATGCTGTGGTATATCGAGAGGTTGTAACAATGGAAAATTGTACTGAAATACAGGAGGATCGCCCGCATCTCGTGGTCGTGCGGTAGCGTTCTCGCTTCCCATGCCCGGGTTCCCGGGTTCGATTCCCGGCGGGGTCAGGGATTTTCCCTGCCTCGTGATGGCTGGGTGTTGTGTGCTGTCCTTGGGTTAGTTAGGTTTAAGTAGTTCTAAGTTCTAGGGGACTTATGACCACAGCAGTTTAGTCCCATAGTGCTCAGAGCCATTTTTTTGACAGGAGGATCTGCAACGAATTGACGCATGGTGCAGGGAATGGCAATTGAATCTCAATGTAGACAAGTGTAATGTGCTGCGAATACATAGAAAAATCCTTTACCATTTAGCTACAATATAGCAGGTCAGCAACAGGAAGCAGTTAATTCCGTAAATTATCTTGGAGTAGGCATTAGGAGTGATTTAAAATGGAATGATCATGTAAAATTAATCGTCGGTAACGCAGATGCCAGACTGAGATTCATTGGAAGAATCCTGAGGAAATGCAATCCGTAAACAAAGGAAGTAGGTTACAGTACACTTGTTCGCCCACTGCTAGAATACTGCTCACCGGTGTGGGATCCGTACCAGATAGGGTTGATAGAAGAGATCCAACGGAGAGCAGCGCGCTTCGTTACAGGATCATTTAGTAATCGCGAAAGCGTTACGGAGATGATAGATAAACTCCAGTGGAAGACTCTGCAGGAGAGACGCTCAGTAGCTCGGTACGGGCTTTTGTTGAAGTTTCGAGAACACACTTTCACCGAGGAGTCAAGCAGTAAATTGCTCCCTCCTATGTATATCTCGCGAAGGTACCATGAGGATAAAATCAGAGAGATTAGAGCCCACACAGTGGCATACCGACAGTCTTTCTTTCCACGAACAATACGAGACTGGAATAGAAGGGAGAACCGATAGAGGTACTCAAGGTACCCTCCGCTACATACCGTTAGGTGGCTTGCGGAGTATGGATGTAGATGCAGAAGTGTCTGGAGCAGTTGTTAGATCGGTTACTGCTGCTACACTGGCAGGTTATCAAGATTTAAGTGAGTTTGAACGTGGTCTTACAGTCTATGCACGAGCGATGGCACACAGCTTCTCCGAGGTAGCGATGAAGTGGCTATTTTCCCGTACGACCATTTGACGAGTGTACGGTGAATATCAGGAATCCCGTAAAACATGAAATCTTCGACATCTCTGCAGCTGGAAAAAGATACTGCAAGAACGGGACCAACGACTACTGAAGGGAATCGGTCAACGTGACAGAAGTGCAACCCTTCCGCAAATTGCTGCAAATTTCAATGCTGGGCCATCTACAAGTGTCAGCGTGCGAACCGTTCAACGAAACATGGCCTTTCGGAGCCGAAGGACGAGTGGATGGACGTTTACGGGTATGAAGACAATCTCACGGACCCTTGGACTCTCCATGTTAGCTGGGGTCTGATCAAGGTGGTGGAGGATCTGTAATGTTGTGGGGCGTGTCCAGTTGGAATGATATGGGATCCATGATACGTCTAGATACGACTCTGGTAGGTGACAAGTACGTAAGCATCCTGTCTGATCACCTGCATCCATTCATGTCCATTGAGCATTCCGATGGACTAGGGCAATTTCAGCAGGACAATGCAGCACCCCACACGTTCAGAACTGCAAGAGAGTGGCACAAGGAACACTCTGCTGAGTTCAAACACTTCCACTGGCCACCAGACTCCCCAGACATGAACATTACTGAGCATATCTGGGATGCCTGACAATGTGCTGTCCAGAAGAGATTTCCACCCCCTCGTACTCTAACAGATTTATGGACAGCCCTGCAGAAATTTTCAGTTCCCTCCAGCACTACTTCAGACATTAGTCGAGTCCATGGCACGTCATTTTGCGACACTTCTGCGTTCTCGCGGGGGCCCTACACAATATTAAGCAGAAGTTCTAATTTCTTTCGCCCTTCAATGCATGAAACACCATATGTTAATAATCGGCACCGGATGAAATGTTTTTCAGAAGGTCATAATTGCTGCATCCAACAGAATGAGTTCATCACCGGCTTTCAGGATATCATGTCAGAAAAGCGCGTGTGATCGATGTTTTCTAAATCTACAGGGCTGTGACAAATGACTGAAGCGATTTCATAAATTCACTGTAGCTCCATTCATTGACATATGGTCACGACACACAACAGATACGTAGAAAAACTCACAAAGTTTTGTTCGGCTGTAGCCGCACTTCAGGTTTCTGCCGCCAGAGCGCTCGAGAGCGCAGTGAGACAAAATGGCGACAGGAGCCGAGAAAGCGTATGTCGGGCTTGAAATGCACTCACATCAGTCAGTCATAACAGTGCAACGACACTTCAGGACCAAGTTCAACAAAGAACCAACTGCTAACTCCATTCGGCGATGGTATGCGCAGTTTAAAGCTTCTGGATGCCTCTGTAAGGGGAAATCAACGGGTCGGCCTGCAGTGAGCGAAGAAACGGTTGAACGCGTGCGGGCAAGTTTCACGCGTCGCCCGCGGAAGTCGACGAATAAAGCAAGCAGGGAGCTAAACGTACCACAGCCGACGGTTTGGAAAATCTTACGGAAAGGGCTAAAGCAGAAGCCTTACCGTTTACAATTGCTACAAGCCCTGACACCCGATGACAAAGTGAAACGCTTTGAATTTTCGGCGCGGTTGCAACAGCTCGTGGAAGAGGATGCGTTCAGTGCGAAACTTGTTTTCAGTGATGAAGCAACATTTTTTCTTAATGGTGAAGTGAACAGACACAATGTGCGAATCTGGGCGGCAGAGAATCCTGACGCATTCGTGCAGCAAATTCCCAATTCACCAAAAGTTAACGTGTTTTGTGCAATCTGACGGCCCCTTTTTCTTCTGCGAAAAAAACGTTACAGGACACGTGTATCTGGACATGCTGGAAAATTGGCTCGTGCCACAAATGGAGACCGACAGCGCCGACTTCATCTTTCAACAGGATGGTGCTCCACCGCACTTCCATCATGATGTTCGGCATTTCTTAAACAGGAGATTGGAAAACCGATGGATCGGTCGTGGTGGAGATCACGATCAGCAATTCATGTCATGGCCTCCACGCTCTCCCGACGTAACCCCGTGCGATTTCTTTCTGTAGGGTTATGTGAAAGATTCAGTGTGTAAACCTCCTCTACCGAGAAACGTTCCAGAACTGCGAGCTCGCATCAACGATGCTTTCGAACTCATTGATGGGGACATGCTGCGCCGAGTGTGAGAGGAACTTGGTTATCGGCTTGATGTCTGCCGAGTCACTAAAGGGGCACATATCGAACATTTGTGAATGCCTAAAAAAACCTTTTTCAGTTTTTGTATGTGTGTGCAAAGCATTGTGAAAATATCTCAAATAATAAAGTTATTGTAGAGCTGTGAAATCGCTTCAATCATTTGTAATAACTCTGTATACTTGTTGACATGGAGTCATTCCTTCTAAATGGAGAGAAACGGTGCCTAACTACTTTTTCTGAGCACAAGGCTGCTTTTTCTGCACACTATTATTATCATCGCTATCATTATTTAGTCTGTCTTGTAATCTACATTGGTACATTTTATGTTACTTAGTTGCATTTCTTTGTTTCAGGTATGGACCAGTTATCTACATGATGCTAAACAGTTGGTTGTGCCAAGAGATGCGGACTATTGTATGTCTCACGTGTAAGTATATAAGGAGAAGAATTTGTGAAATGCCGCGCGGGATAGCCGCGCGGTATAAGACGCCCTGTCACGGTCCGCGCGACATCCCCCATCGGAGGTTCGAGTCCTCCCATGGGCATGAGTGTGTGTGTGTTGTGCTTAGCGTAACTTAGGTTAAGTAGCGGGTAAGCTTAGGGGCCGATTACCTCAGCAGTTTGGTCCCATAAGACATTACCACAAAATTTCCGATTTCGAACTTGTGAAATAGTCGCAGCTGATTTCCTTTTGTGACCTACACCACAAAACTCTGGAGGACGAAAAATCTGCTGTGTAGGAATCAATGTGTGTTCCACAACCAACGATCGCCCGAAACCCAACTTTCTCTATTCGTCCACGACATCTGTAAGGCAGAAGATACGGGTGCCCACGTTGATGCGTTAGAAGCAGTTCACTTTTTTTTTTTTTTGTCATCAGTCTACTGACTGGTTTAATGCGGCCCTCCACGAATTCCTTTCCTGTGCTAACCTCTTCATCTCAGAGTAGCACTTGCAACCTACGTCCTCAATTATTTGCTTGACGTATTCCAATCTCTGTCTTCCTCTACAGTTTTTGCCCTCTATAGCTCTCTCTAGTACCATGGAAGACACTCCCTCATGTCTTAGCAGATGTCCTAACATCCTGTCCCTTCTCCTTATCAGTGTTTTCCACATATCCCTTTCCTCTCCGATTCTGCGTAGAACCTCCTCATTCCTTACCTTATCAGTCCACGTAATTTTCAACATTCGTCTATAGCACCACATCTCAAATGCTTCGATTCTCTTCTGTTCCGGTTTTCTCACACTCCATGTTTCACTACCATACAATGCTGTACTCCAGACGTACATCCTCAGAAAGTTCTTCCTCAAATTAAGGCCGGTATTTGATATTAGTAGACTTCTATTGGCCAGAAATGCCTTTTTTGCCATAGCGAGTCTGCAGTTCACTACTGACGCCTAATGAGTAAAGTACGAGCGTAGTGAATACCAGCCTACGGTCTTGCCAGAGTGGTAGCACTGGTTCCCGTTTGATCAGCAAAGTTAAGCCCTACAACGCTTCTTCACCAAAGAAAACGAAGTAAATAATCCGGAATTTGAATCAAGAACAGCTGCCAACTTGAGTAACTTAGGAGTAGATATCCTCCGAGTAGTGAAGTAACTTAAATCTTAACAAAAGGAAGTCTTCCGGTCCAGACTGTATACCAGTTAGGTTCCATTCGGAGTATGCTGATGCAATACCTCCATACTTAATCATATACAATCGTTCGCTTGGCGAAATATCCGTGCCCTATGATTAGAAGACATGTCGCACTCATATTCAAGAAAGGTAGTAGGAGCAATCCACAAAATTACAGGCCCATATCATTAATGTCGACATGCATCAAGATTTTGGAACATATATTGTGTTCGAACATTATGAATTACCTCGGAAGAATACGGTCTATTGACACACAGTCAACGTGGGTTTAGAAAACATCGTTCTTGTGAAACAGATGTAGCTCTTTACTCGTACGAAGTGACGAGTGCCGTTGACAAGGGATTTCAAATTGAGTCCGTATTTCTAGGTATCCAGAAGGCTTTTGACGCTGTACCACACAAGCGGCTTGTGGTGAAATTGCGTGCTTATGGTATATCGTCTCACTTATGTGACTGGATTCGTGGTTTCCTGTCAGAGAGGTCACAGTTCGTAGTAATTGACGGAAAGCCAGTGAGTAAAACACAAGTGATTTCTGGCGTTCCCCAAGGTAGTCTTATAGGCCCTTTGCTGTTACTTATCTACACCAGACCAGCTGCTAGAGTGGCGAGAAGAACTTCTAGCAAACAGAACACAAAACGTCATTCCCAGTAGTGAGAAGTCCTCAGATGTAAAAGTAATTTCGGATGCAGCTGTATCCCACTCGCGGGTTACGGGATTCTTATTTTTCACAGTGTGTACTGTAACAAAACAAAGGACCCATCACAAACGAATTACCCGAATGGAGCGGGATTCGGTAGATGTGACGTATATGTATAGACAAACAAATGCTTAGTTTGAAAATAATTGGATCATTTAAATTAAATTACATTAGATTTACTTTCATTCCATTTAATCCATAGTGAGGAGGTCCTCCAGGATGTACAACGTGTAAGAGAAACAATAATACATGAAAAATATTTACAACTGAAACAAATAAGCTAATGTACCATCAACAAGTCCCAAGTGGAATGGTAGTCATTTTTTTCAATGAACACTGTATGAAAGAATCAGTTTGCAAACACTAATGCACTGAATTTAAAACAAAAAAGTTTATTTAAATTTATGAGGTAATAAATATGTAATAGAAGTAGTACAATACTTATTTAGAATGAACACATTGCTGCACTGAAATGAAATGGTGCAGAATATATATAATCAGTTGGTCCTACTGAGAAATTCATCAATGGAGTAGGAGTTGGCCACCAATAAATGCTTTAGGATTGTCTTAAACGGAGTTTAAAAAAAATGGTTCAAATGGCTCTGAGCACTATGGGACTTAACTTCTGAGGTCATCAGTCCCCTAGAACTTAGAACTACTTAAACCTAACTAACCTAAGGACATCACACACATCCATGCCCGAGGCAGGATTCGAACCTGCGACCGTAGCGGTCGCGCGGTTCCAGACTGTAGCGCCTAGAACCGCTCGGCTACTCCGTCCGGTAAATTGAATTTCATTGCTTGTTAAGTTTTTTATGGGTGCTGGCAAGTTACTGAAAATATGTGTTCCTGAATAATGCACATCTTTTTGTACAAGAGTAAGTGACTTTAAATCCTTGTGAAGATTATTCTCATTTCTAGTACTGATTCTATGAATTGAGCTGTTGGTTTGGAAGCAGTAGTTAGTATCCCTAGTTTCCTAAACAGGCTTCTGCAGGATGTTCTTGAGTTCACACCACATATAACTCTTACTGCACGGTTTTGTGCCCGGAAAACAATAGAAAGAGCTCGA
This sequence comes from Schistocerca cancellata, assembly GCF_023864275.1. NCBI lineage: Eukaryota > Metazoa > Arthropoda > Insecta > Orthoptera > Acrididae > Schistocerca > Schistocerca cancellata. The sequence continues at coordinate 51,320,794 of NC_064636.1, forward strand.
CAAACTGAGCAAGTCAATAACGCATTGCTCCATCTTTGGCCCTTATGCAAGCACTCATTCAGCTTGGTGTTGATTGACAGAGTTATTGGATGACCTACTGAGGGATGTTGTGCCGAATTCTGTCCAATTGGCGTTAGATCCTTCAAATTCCGAGATGGTTCGAGGGTTCTGCCCCTAAGGCTCCAAACCCCCTCAGCTGAGGACAGATCCGGTAAAACTTGCCCACCACGATAGGGTTGGCAAGGCAAGCAACTGCAACTCTCACCATGTGTGAGCGAGTATTATCTTGCTGAAATATAAGCCAACAATGGCTTGGCATATAAGACATGTGGGGGCAGAGAATCTACATCTACATATATACTCCGCAAGCCACCCAACGGTGTGTAGCGGAGGGCACTTGACGTGCCACTGTCATTACCTCCCTTTCCTGTTCCAGTCGCGTATGGTTCGCGGGAAGAACGACGGCCGGAAAGCCTCCGTGCGCTCGCGAATCTCTCTAATTTTACATTCGTGATCTTCTCGGGAGGTATAAGTAGGGGGAAGCAATATATTCGATATCTCATCCAGAAACGCACCCTCTCGAAACCTGGACCGCGATACAGAGCGCCTCTCTTGCAGAGTCTGCCACTCGAGTTTGTTAAACATCTCCGTAACGCTATCACGCTTACCAAATAGTCCGCCGCTCGTGGTCTCGCGGTAGCGTTCTCGCTTCCCGAGCACGGGGTCCCGGGTTCGATTCCCGGCGGGGTCAGGGATTTTCACCTGCCTCGAGATGACTGGGTGTTTGTGTTGTCCTCATCATTTCATCATCATCCAGGAAAGTGGCGAAATTGGACTGAGCAAAGATTGAGAAATTGTACGGGCGCTGATAACCACGCAGTTGAGCGCCCCACAAACCAAACATCATCATCATCATCACGCTTACCAAATAACCCTGTGACGAAAGGCGCCGCCCTTCTTTGGATCTTCTCTATCTCCTCCGTCAACCCGATCTGGTACGGATCCCACACTGATGAGCAATACTCAAGTATAGGTCGAACGAGTGTTTTGGAAGCCACCTCCTTTGCTGATGGACTATGTGAACAGAATATCGTCGATCATACCGCTATGTCGTAAGGGTGCCGCGAATGACAAAGTGGTCCTGCTGTGGAAGGAAGTGGCACTCCACACCATCACTCCTGGTTTTCGAGCCGTGTGGCGGGTGACAGTCCAGTTGGTGTCCCACCACCGTCTGGGGTGTACACTCACGTCATTGCCCTGGAACCTCATTGACTGGAGCAGAATTGCCTTCAGTGATCAGTCCCGCTTCAGATCGAGACCCGATGACCAGCTACAACGCGGACGTGAACAGTTTGCGCAGTTGCTGAAGTTCGAGCGAGGGCGCGTACTAGGTGAAACGTCCCCTTAGAAAAATTTATACAAGACTGAGCTTAAACTGACACACAATATTTTTTAGCGCAACGCAGTCTGACTTTCAGAAACCCCTACAAAGGAATGGCCCTGACTAACATTAACCTGTACCTTTCACAAATCACTTACCCCACAAAAATCTTCGTTACTCGAACTACTGCAATACAGCGAGCGCCACTACTGCCAGCTAAATAAAAGATTCAAACTACTGAAGGCACTAACTACTGATAGGCATAGTTAGCAAATGAAAGATTTTAATAGAGAACAAACAATGTATTTACCTTAACAGTCATAATGTATATAGTGGTTCATGACATCCAGTGTTACAAATTTCAAAACTCCGCCATCTCTATCCCCACATCCACCACTGCTGGCGGCTCACCTCCAACTGCGCAACGCTACGCGCTGTTCACGTCCAGCTGCCGCTGCCCAACACTACAATGGCAGACAACAATGCAAACTACCCACAGACTGCACATAGCACAGCCAGTGATTTTCATACAGAGCGCTACCTGGCGTTACCAGTAAGAAAACCTAAACAGCCTCCTTACATAGGTCTGTGGGAGGCTGCAGAGCTGCGCTAAGTGTCTCCAGAGTGCACCGACGTTGTCGTCAGTTCGCTGGTGGTCAGCAGAAGGTGAACAAGCCCATCAGTCTGGCTCTAGACAGCAGCCATGCACAGATGCACCCAAGGCCCTTCTAACAGCCGTGTACCGCAAGTCTCTAGAGGAACGGAAGGTTCCAAATGATTGGAAAAGAGCACAGGTAGTCCCAGTCTTCAAGAAGGGTCGTCGAGCAGATGCGCAAAACTATAGACCTATATCTCTGACGTCGATCTGTTGTAGGATTTTAGAACATGTTTTTTGCTCGAGTATCATGTCGTTTTTGGAAACCCAGAATCTACTATGAAGGAATCAACATGGATTCCGGAAACAGCGATCGTGTGAGACCCAACTCGCTTCATTTGTTCACGAGACCCAGAAAATATTAGATACAGGCTCCCAGGTAGATGCTATTTTCCTTGACTTCCGGAAGGCGTTCGATACAGTTCCGCACTGTCGCCTGATAAACAAAGTAAGAGCCTACGGAATATCAGACCAGCTGTGTGGCTGGATTGAAGAGTTTTTAGCAAACAGAACACAGCATGTTGTTATCAACGGAGAGACGTCTACAGACATTAAAGTAACCTCTGGCGTGCCACAGGGGAGTGTTATGGGACCATTGCTTTTCACATTATTATAAATGACCTAGTAGATAGTGTCGGAAGTTCCATGCGACTTTTCGCGGATGATGCTGTAGTATACAGAGAAGTTGCAGCATTAGAAAATTGTAGCGAAATGCTGGTAGATCTGCAGCGGATAGGCACTCGGTGCAGGGAGTGGCAACTAACCCTTAACATAGACAAATGTAATGTATTGCGAATACATACAAAGAAGGATCCTTTACTGTATGATTATATGATAGCGGAACAAACACTGGTAGCAGTTACTTCTGTAAAATATCTGGGAGTATGCGTGCGGAACGATTTGAAGTGGAATGATCATATAAAATTAATTGTCGGTAAGGCGGGTACCAGGTTGAGATTCATTAGGAGAGTCCTTAGAAAATGTAGTCCATCAACAAAGGAGGTGGCTTACAAAACACTCGTTCGACCTATACTTGAGTATTGCTCATCAGTGTGGGATCCGTACCAGATCGGGTTGACGGAGGAGGTAGAGAAGATCCAAAGAAGAGTGGCGCGTTTCGTCACAGGGTTATTTGGTAAGCGTGATAGCGTTACGGAGATGTTTAGCAAACTCAAGTGGCAGATCTGCAAGAGAGGCGCACTGCATCGCGGTGTAGCTTGCTCGCCAGGTTTCGAGAGGGTGCGTTTCTGGATGAGGTATCGAATATATTGCTTCCCCCTACTTATACCTCCCGAGGAGATCACGAATGTAAAATTAGAGAGATTAGAGCGCGGACGAAGGCTTTCAGACAGTCGTTCTTCCCGCGAACCGTACGCGACTGGAACAGGAAAGGGAGGTAATGACAGTGGCACGTAAAGTGCCCTCCGCCACACACCGTTGGGTGGCTTGCGGAGTATAAATGTAGATGTAGATGTAGATCACACAAACTTACGTATCGGACTGCACTGCGTCTTCACTACAACTTTGTGACACTGTTTCTCCGGTGATATCTGGCGAGGACCATTTGCAACCTTCTCCGTCACGCAGGGCTGCGGTCCTGCATGATATTGGGGCATCTCCTGCTCACGCCCCAACGACGTGCAGTCCACCTCCAGATGTGTCACGAAGGGCGCTTCTCCAAGGGCAAATAGAGACTCGTGTCTTCAGTAATGAGAGTTGCTTCTGCCTCTGTGCCTTTGATGGTTGTATGCTGTGGCATCCTGTAGGCGAGAACCAACGTCTGGAGTGTATACGCCAGAGCCACACATGGCCAACCTGTGGCCTCGGGGTCAGAGGACTCATATAGTTACAGTAAGGAAGTGCTGTAACAAATGCACTGAAGAAACTGGTACACCCGCCTAATATCATGTAGGGCCCCCACGAGCATGCAGAAATCTTGCAGCATGACGCAGCGTGGACTCGACTAATGTCTGAAGTAGTGCTGGAGGGAGCTGACACCATCAGTCCTTCAGGGCTGTCTATAAATCCGTAATAGCACGAGGAGGTGGCGGTATCTCGTGAAAAGAACGTAGCAAGGCATCCCAGATATGCTCAATAATGTTCATGTCTGAGGAGTTTGGTGGCCAGAAGAGTGTTCCTGGAGGTACTCTGTAGCAATTATGGACGGCTGGGGTGCCGCATTGTCCTGCACAATTTGCCCAAGTCCGCCGGAATGGAGAGTGGAGATGAAAAAAAAAAAAAAGGTTCAAAGCTTTGTGTTGTGCCGTCACCAAGGGTACAGGAATAGGCTTTTGGCTCCAAAATTCCATATCGATGATGTTTCGTTGAATGTTTCGCACGCTGACACTTGTTGATGGCTCAGCATTGAAATCTACAGCAATTTGCATAAGGTTTGCACTTATATCATGTTATGTTATGTTAGCCGGGGGCCTAGAAACGACGGAGAGGCTCCGTCCCCGCCGCAGCCGCAGTGGTCCACAACCCCACGACGACTACCGCTGTCCACTTCACCCCTCCGCCGCCCCACACCGAAACCAGGGTTATTGTGCGGTTCGGCCCCGGTGGACCCCCCAGGGAACGTGTCACACCAGATGAGTGTAACCCCTATGTTTGCGTGGTAGAGTAACGGTGGTGTACGCGTACGTGGAGAACTTGTTTGCGCAGCAATCGCCGAGATAGTGTAGCTGAGGCGGAATATGGGGAACCAGCCCGCATTCGCCGAGGCAGATGGAAAACCGCCTAAAAACCATCCACGGACTGTCCGGTTCACCGGACCTCGACACAAATCCGCCGGGGGGATTCGTGCCGGGGACCAGGCGTTCCTTCCCGCCCGGAAAGCCGTGCGTTAGACCGCACGGCCAAACGGGCGGGCTCTGTCATGTTGAACGATTCTCTTCAGTCGTCGACTATAACACCACGTTCAAATTCACTGAACTGTTGATAATCTGTCATTGTAGCAGTAGTAAGCGATCTGACAAGTGCGCCGCAAAGGTGTTGTCTTATATAGGCGATGCCGGCCGCAGCGTCGTATTCTGCCTGTTTACATATCTGTTTATTTGAATACGCATGCCTATACCAGTTTGTTTCACGCTTCAGTGTATGTATATGCTTTTCAGAAGACAAAGTCGCGTAGTGATGTTGTCTGATTGTAATAAGAAGTGGCAGGGAACATCAGCATATAATAATGTTACAAGATCCGATGATGGCAGCGTACATCCTTGGAAACCGGTAACAGTGTTAAAAAGTATTGCTAGCGATCTTGGCAGACTTGACTGTTCAAGAACATAACTTTCAGATCGGCTGCAACGATGGACGTTACATATGATTGACGTATCCTTTAAAATGAAACTTCCAGAAAGATTTAAACTGTTTGCTGGACTGAGACTCGAACGCGGGACCTTTGCCTTTGGCAGGCAATTGCTCTACGGACTGAGCTACACAAGCACGACTCAAGCTCCATCCTGACAGTTGTACTTCCGGCAGTACCTCGTCTCCTACCTTCCAAATTTCACAGAAGCGCTCCTGCGAACCTTGCAGAACTAGCACTCCTGGAAGAAAGGATATTGCGGAGACATGGCTTTGCAGCAGCCTGGGGGATGTTTGAAGAATTAAGAATTCTGTAAGTTTCCCTCTGCTGCATCCACGAAGTCTTGGTGTTCTTTATTGATTGTTGTTGTTGTCGTTGTGGTCTTCAGTACTGACACTGGTTTGATGCAGCTCTCCATGCTAGTCTATCATGTGCAAGCTTCTTCATCTCCTAGTACCTACTGCAACCTACATCCTTCTGAATCTGCTTAGTCTGTTCATCTCTTCGTCTCGTTCTACGATTTTTACCCTCCACACTGCCCTCCAAAACTAAATTTGTGATCTCTTGATGCCTCAGAACATGTCCTACCAACCGATCCCTTCTTCTAGTCAAGTTGTACCACAAACTCCTCCCCAATTCTATTCAATGCCTCCGCATTAGTTATGTGATCTACCCATCTAATCTTCAGCATTCTTCTGTAGCACCACATTTCGAAAACTTCTATTCTCTTCTTATCCAAACTAGTTATCGTCCATGTTTCACTTCCATACATGGCTACGCTCCATACAAATACTTTCAGAAACGACTTCCTGACACTTAAATCAATACTCGATGCTAACAAATTTCTCTTCTTCAGAAACGCTTTCCTTGCCATTGCCAGCCTACATTTTATATCCTCTCTACTTCGACCATCATCAGTTATTTTGCTCCCCAAATTGCAAAACTCCTTTACTACTTTAAGGGTCTCATTTCCTAATCTAATTCCCTCAGCATCACCCGACTTAATTTGACTACATTCCATTATTCTCGTTTTGCTTTTCTTGATGTTCATCTTATACCCTCCTTTCAAGACACTGTCCATTCCCTTCAACTGCTCTTCCAAGTCCTTTGCTGTCTCTGACAGAATTACAATGTCATTGGCGAACCTCAAAGTTTTTATTTCTTCTCCGTGGATTATAATATCTACCTTTTTTCATTATTTTCCATAAAAATTAAACCATTGTTTCGAAACTTTACGCCCATGAGTGGCTGCAAATGGTCTTAAAGTAGCCGAACATTCAGAGGACCCAGTCCATTCCAAGTGAACACAGCCCACACCATCATGGAGCCAACGTCAGCTTGCGTAGTGCTTTGTTGACAACTTGGGTCAACGACTTCGTAGAGTGTGCGCCACACTCGGAACCGACCATCAGCTCTTACCAACATATGAGAATTCATCTGATGAGACCATGGGTTTCCTGCAGCCTAGGATACAACCGATATGGTCACGAGCCCGGGAGATGTTATGCAGGCGATGTAGTGCTCCTGGATCCACTCTGTAGCACTTCTTGACGTGTGGGGCGTCGCATTGTCCTGCTGGTATTGCCCTAGTCCGTCGGAAATCACAATGGACATGAATGGATGCAGGTGATCAGATAAGATTCTTACGTACATGTCACCTGTAAGGTAGGTCGTATGCTGCCTATTAACGTCAAATTTCGCCGCAGTGTCCTAACGGATACGCCCGCTGCACGTCGCACGTTGGTTCCTGCGGTTATTCCACCCAGTGTTGCTTGTCTGTCAGCACTTACATCTCTACAGTAACTCTACTGCTCTCGTTTCTTAAGTGGAGGCCGTCGGCCACTGCGTTGGCTGTGGTGAGAAGCACTGCCTGAAATTTGGTATTCTCGGCACATTCTTGACACTGTGGAACTCGGAAATCTGAATTCGCTAACGACTTCCGAAATGTAATGTGCTATGCGTCTAGCTCCAACTGCCATTGCACATTCGAAGTCTGTTAATTCCCGTCGTGCCGCTATTAACAGTCCGGACTCATTTTCACATGACTATAAATGGCAGCTTTATCAATGCACAGCTCTTTTATATACCGCCATCCGTATATGGGCGTATCGCTGTCCCTTGACTTCCATGACCTCAGTCCAATTAAAGTGCAGTTACTCACAGAGGTCGAAGGTGGGCCGTAATTATTGTACGGCAGGAAAAGTTGGCAACACTCTAATACGTTAATGCGGAACGGATTAACACTGAAAAAAGTTGTTCCAGTTTTACTACCAGGTGCAAATCTGCCGATGTGAATGCAAGAAAGTCGTGTAGAATTTTTTCTATTAGTAATGGAACGAGACGTGGATAGAGAATGCCACACAAGGGAGAAAGGCATAATGTTGGTTTTTATTATTGAGTGACACTTACACAATTAGTTCAAGCTGTCGGTGAGAAGCTGCATTCCGCCTGATTTGCACCTGGTGGCCAAAGTAAGAACTAATCTCTTCCAGCGTAAATGGATCCCCCGTTAACGCATTAGCATAACTACCAAGGTTCGCTGCCATGCGATAATTACAGCCCACTCCGACCCTCTGTGAGTAATTATAACCACCCGGTACTTTGAGACTCGCGCCGATATCAAAATCTTTAGGATACTTCCTGTTCACCTAGAAAACATGAAAATTTTGGCAAGATGGTGGTTGCCAACTAAAATTAAAGGGGAAAAAACGAAAATTTTTAGTTTATTATTATGTCACATACAAAAAAATTTGCCATTTGTTGTCTGTCCGTCCGTTTGTCTACCTGTTAAGAGCGCTCTTTCTTAGGAACAGAAGCATCGAGTTAAAAGTTATGTCGGTTGCTAGGGTCTACGACCCATAGGCAACGTAATAAATTTAAGCTGATTGAACACAATCAAAATTATGGCCAATTAGGTCACGTAATTTGATACCCGCGAACTCTCTCATCAAAACCTGTAGGTGAACTATCGGTACCGATATCGTGCATGATGATCTAGTGACAAAGCCCATCCTTCTAAAGCGAGAGGCCACGCAATCGAATCTCGGTCGGAGCACATACACTCCTGGAAATTGAAATAATAACACCGTGAATTCATTGTCCCAGGAAGGGGAAACTTTATTGACACATTCCTGGGGTCAGATACATCACATGATCACACTGACAGAACCACAGGCACATAGACACAGGCAACAGAGCATGCACAATGTCGGCACTAGTACAGTGTATATCCACCTTTCGCAGCAATGCAGGCTGCTATTCTCCCATGGACACGATCGTAGAGATGCTGGATGTAGTCCTGTGGAACGACTTGCCATGCCATTTCCACCTGGCGCCTCAGTTGGACCAGCGTTCGTGCTGGACGTGCAGACCGCGTGAGACGACGCTTCATCCAGTCCCAAACATGCTCAATGGGGGACAGATCCGGAGATCTTGCTGGCCAGGGTAGTTGACTTACACCTTCTAGAGCACGTTGGGTGGCACGGGATACATGCGGACGTGCATTGTCCCGTTGGAACAGCAAGTTCCCTTGCCGGTCTAGGAATGGTAGAACGATGGGTTCGATGACGGTTTGGATGTACCGTGCACTATTCAGTGTCCGCTCGACGATCACCAGTGGTGTGCGGCCAGTGTAGGAGATCGCTCCCCACACCATGATGCCGGGTGTTGGCCCTGTGTGCCTCGGCCGTATGCAGTCCTGATTGTGGCGCTCACCTGCACGGCGCCAAACACGCATACGACCATCATTGGCACCAAGGCAAAAGCGACTCTCATCGCTGAAGACGACACGTCTCCATTCGTCCCTCCATTCACGCCTGTCGCGACACCACTGGAGGCGGGCTGCACGATGTTGGGGCGTGAGCGGAAGACAGCCTAACGGTGTGCGGGACCGTAGCCCAGCTTCATGGAGACGGTTGCGAATGGTCCTCGCCGATACCCCAGGAGCAACAGTGTCCCTAATTTGCTGGGAAGTGGCGGTGCGGTCCCCTACGGCACTGCGTAGGATCCTACGGTCTTGGCGTGCATCCGTGCGTCGCTGCGGTCCGGTCCCAGGTCGACGGGCACGTGCACCTTCCGCCGACCACTGGCGACAACATCGATGTACTGTGGAGACCTCACGCCCCACGTGTTGAGCAATTCGGCGGTACGTCCACCCGGCCTCCCGCATGCCCACTATACGCCCTCGCTCAAAGTCCGTCAACTGCACATATGGTTCACGTCCACGCTGTCGCGGCATGCTACCAGTGTTAAAGACTGCGATGGAGCTCCGTATGCCACGGCAAACTGGCTGACACTGACGGCGGCGGTGCACAAATGCTGCGCAGCTAGCGCCATTCGACGGCCAACACCGCGGTTCGTGGTGTGTCCGCTGTGCCGTGCGTGTGATCATTGCTTGTGCAGCCCTCTCGCAGTGTCCGGAGCAAGTATGGTGGGTCTGACTCACCGGTGTCAATGTGTTCTTTTTTTCCATTTCCAGGAGTGTATTTTTCACTTTTCACGTTAATCCAGCCTTCACCTCTCACCTATCTGAGAAGTTGCCAAAAGCGACACGTGGTTCGGATCATCCCACGTTAGGCTACTGGCCCCTCGGCCCGAGTTTGATAACGCAGGTGGCCGAAGCGGCGTTCAGTAGAAACACCTGCAACAGGCCCTGGAGCCGCACCAGATTATCATTGTTGGTATTGTCACCTGTATCCGTAACTATAGTACGGCACGCTGCTTCGCGCCCCTACACTGTGTGGAGTGCACGCTTTTGTTCGTTTTCCTTTCATCCAATTTTTATGGTGATCACAAACTGCGACACCTTCTAAACTTTTCATGTTGCTTAAGGCATGGTCTTTTCCGAATATACTTCTGATCAAAAAGCGACTCTCAAAAAAAGATTCAAATGGCTCTGAGCACTATGGGACTTAACTCGTGAGGTCATCAGTCCCCTAGAACTTAGAACTACTTAAACCTAACTAACCTAAGGACATCACTCACATCCATGCCCGAGGCAGGATTCGAACCTGCGACCGTAGCGGTCGCGCGGTTCCAGACTGAAGCACCTAGAACCGCTCGGTCACGGCGGCCGGCGTGCGATTTTCGTAGCTGCAGTTTCTTTAATCACTCCTTCTACGTTTTTGTGGTGGTATTTCCATAGAAACTTTTATCTCTTGACACACATTTCCTTCTATGTTATCTAGAATTGAAATGCCCCCTTTTATACATTTCGGTTTTAAATTTCGGTTTTAAATATTTTTTACATCTTCCATTTCACCCCCTTAGGGGTCGATTTTCCATAAACACTGCAGCACACTTTTTTTTATTTCTAACTGAGAAGTCAAATACAATTTTCATAGTTGTAGCTTTAAAATGCTTTAGTAGTCCTTTAATAATTATTTATTTTCAAAAAACTTTCAGCCACTATTGTACCCCCTTAGTGGTTGAATTTCCATAAATATTGAAAGCATATTTTTTTATTTCTGACTGAGAATTCTGATACCAATTTTCGTAATTCTAGCTTCTAAACTTCCTTAATAGCGATATACGTTCAAAAAGTCTTTGATCCTCTATTTCACCTCCTTAGCAGTGGACTTTCGAACAATCCCTTCTTAAACGATGCCTCCAGTATAAGATCCACCCCCTTTAGATGATGAATTCCCAGAAACAAACACAAGATTTTTTTCATTTTGAATCGAGAATCCGAATACCAGTTTTGATAGATTTAGCTTTAAAAATGCATTCGCAATGATATGTTTTCATAAAACATTTCACCCACTGCTTTACACCCTTGGTGATTATTTTTCCAAAAACAGGAATGGGATTTTTTAAATTTCTAATACAGTGGTCAAATAGGAATTGTCGTAGATTTAGAATCGAAACTGCTTGCGTAATGAAATACTCCATTAAAAGTTTCATTCCCTATTTCCATCCTATACGGGTTGAATTTCCAAAAACAGCGAAACATGAATTTTTTTAATTTCTAGCTGAGAAGCCAAATTCAAATGTTCATAGAATTAGCTTTAAAAATGCTTTCATAATGAAATATTTCATAAAACATTTCATCCCCTATGTCATCCCTTACGGGTTGCATTTCCAAAAACACTGAAACATATATTTTTTTATCCGTGTTTTTGATTTGCAGCTCCTTGTATTGGCCGTGTATGCAGTTAAAATTGTTGGATGTGAGGTCCGCCAGTTACGCAAAACACCGTTTTTCTCAGAACCCAAACATGTTTCGGCACGACTGTGCCATCATTAGTGGGTTTTCGTTTTTATTTTTCTGCAATGTGAACATTGTTGTTACATGAATATAAAATTATGTGTATTTTTAATTCGAACAATAGATCGTTGCTTTTTGTAAGTACCAAATATAAAGGTATTTACAAAAAGAAACGATCTATTGTTCGAATTAAAAATACACATAATTTTATAATCATGTAACAACAATGTTCACATTGCAGAAAAATAAATACGAAAACCCGCTGGTGATGGCACAATGGTGCCGAAACATGTTTGGGGTACTGAGAAAAACGGTGTTTTGCATAACTGGCGGACCTCAAATCCAAAAAATTATATTTTTTAAATGTAGCACAGAAAAATCAGGTACTACTTCTACTAATGGATCTTCAAAATTTTTAAAAATAAACCTTTAATAAATAGTTTCAATCCTCTATTTCACCAATTAAGGGCGGCATTTTGAAAAGTCTCTTCTCAAACGGCTCCTACAGTATAAGATACACATTTCTCAAAAATTACTCGGTACCAGCACCTCGTGGAGAAAATAGTCACAGTGTCTTTGAACAATTGCAAAAGGCAAAAAAAATTCAAGCCAAGCTTTTTGAGAAACGATAGGACTTACATACAAGATTTTTTCTGTCTTTTAAATAAGTAAATGGTAAAATTGCATTCTCTACTTGATGTGCACACGGACTGCCGAGGTGAAGCTATGAAGCGCTGAATGCACGACTCTCAGCGCCGGCGACAATCATTACGCGGTGCCGAACTGCTGAATACTTTAACAGGCGCAAAATTAGTCGAATATTTATTCGCTTTTGACAGGACACTGTTTAACTCGCCAGCGGCGTCAGCAAGTGTGCCCGTGTGCGTGTGCGTGGGTGGACAGGTGAACGGTTTCGAACCAACGCGAAACGTGTTCCCCCACGGGGGTTTGCGGAATAACAGTGAACGAAAAGCGAGATTTTTTCCGCTGAAAAATTAATTGGATTACGCGCATCCGATAAAAGCGGCGTGGCTGGAGGGAGTCGAGCAAACAGCATAAATTAGCGGCGCTGTCTGTGCAGGAGAGAGATTCAGGACCGTCGACAATTGGCGAGTGAAGTGCAGAGAGAGAGAGAGAGAGGGAGAGAGAGAGAGAGAGATTGAAATTGACTATACCTCATGGTACTGATGGGAGAAAAAGAAAACAGAAAATGAAATAACTCAACTAGTAGCGCAGCTTTGAAAGTCTCTGCGTAACAAAACAAAAATTATCACTGACATGTAACATTAGACCAAAATTTTTACCGACGGGTATTGGTGAAATAAAAGAGAACAGAGTATCTCGGAGAAATAAATTTTGCGATAAATGAGAGGAGACATAAAACGGAAAGGGCATATGGAATCACAACAAATATATTTATTTATTTATGCATTTATTTTACCTGGCAAGATTAGGGTCTTCAGGCCCTCTCTTACACCTAACCGGGCATACTCAGATTGACGGAATTTCAGTTTGTACAGAACATTATGGACATACCACGTGTTATACAGTATCAATATTAAAGAAAAAAATAGAGTTTATAACAGTAGTACAAGGATAATTAGAACAATCAAAAAATAATTATAACAATCAAGAATAATAATAATAATATATACAACTGCAGAAATCCGTAATTATTGATACATGTTCAATTACCCGAAAGTTCCTAAATGCAGTATAACATATACCGTACAGTTAAAAGGAAGTCACGCTTGATCAAGGTCCGCGTCACTTTCCATTTTTAACCAGACATAACGTCTGAGAAAAGGATGATAATGATAATAGTAATAGTAATAACTAAGTATATGAAAGTAAACATATTTTTCTTTTATGAATGTCAATCCTATTGCTAGTTGAGAATTTTCTCGCTTTGTTCTTGCAGCTTGTGAGTTATTCACATCGAGTAGAGAGATAAGACGATAGAATGGGGCGAAAGAGATGTAGAAGAGGTAGCTAGGTTAGAGCAAGAGAAATAGAATGGTAAAATTCGAAGCTATGGTGGAGAGGAGAAAGAAAGAGATGAGAGGCGCACAACAATGGTGGCTATACCGTCCCTAATACGTAAGTCTTGAGTTCCCTCTTGAATGTTGAGTGGTTCTGGATAAGACGCAGATCACAGGGGAGCGCGTTCCACAGTCGTATGGCCGAGATGGAGAATGACACGGGGAAAGATTTTGTGTTATGTAAAGGTACAGCCAAGATGCTAGACGTATACGATCTGGTATTACGGTTGTGGAATGATGATAGGTGTTTAATGAGAGAAGATCAGTATTGGGGGCACCAGTGGCTAAGAAATCGATGAAGTAAGCACATCGTGTGCAGATAGCGTACCTTATGTGGGCGTATCCAACCTAGCTGGGAGTATGAAGGACTGATATGATCATACAACCGTATATTGCACACGTATGAAACGCAAGCATTCATCACTAGCTCGAGGCATCTCGAATTTTTGCCATTTGTGCCGTGTTGAACTACATCACAGTAGTAAAGATTAGGCAAGACTAGTGTTTGGACTAATTTTTGTTTAAAATGTTGTTGTTGTGGTCTTCAGTCCTGAGACTGGTTTGAAGCAGCTCTCCATGCTACCCTATCCTGTGCAAGCTGCTTATCTCCCAGTACTTACTGCCACCTACATCCTTCTGAATCTACTTAGTGTATTCATCTCTTGGTCTCCCTCTATGATTTTTACCCTCCACGCTGCCCTCCAATGCTAAATTTGTGTTCCCCTGATGCCTCAGTATATGTCCTACCAACCGGTCCCTTCTTCTTGTCAAGTTCTGCCACAAACTCCTCTTCTCCCCAATTCTATTCAATACCTTCTCATTAGTTATGTGATTTACCCATCTAATCTTCAGTATTCTTCTGTAGCACATGTTTAACATGGGTTGGAAATATTTTTCTAAATTTTTGGATTGCATGTAGGGAGGAGATCGATTTCCGGCAAGCTGTGACTGTTCGTTCTTTGCAGTTTAGGTGTTCATCCAAGATTATTCCAAGGACTTTCACTGCTTTTTGGTATGGTAGTTTGGTACCATTGAGGAACTATATACAGCTAAAACTCGATTTAAGAAACGCAAAAGTAATACATTATAGCACGGTACTGAAACTAGGTTGCCTCTCCGCAACTGAATGCCTAGCACTCAGTTATAAATTACAAAACCCGTCTAGGGAAAGGAAAGACGCACGACGAAGGAATTATGCGAATCAGACAGAAATCGGTATATGTGATGTTCATGTACAGACAAACAAATTATTATAATTGCAGAAAAACTGGGTGATTTATTCAAGCGATAGAGCCTCACAAAGTGAGAAAGTCAATTACACATTGGTCCACCTCTGGCCCTTACGGCGTTGACTGACAGAATTTTTGGATGTCCAACCTGAGGGACATCGTGTCGAAGTCTGTCCAACGATATTTTTGGAAAACAAAATATTCAGTATTCACACATATACACAATTTTTGTATTGAAAGCTTACACGTCGTGTATCTTTTTTTTTTTTCTCAGAATGTATGAGCAAGAAGAACCTTGAGGTAAGTTTTAGGTTCAGTAAGAAGCAAAGATATCTGGAAGGTAAAACGCAGAGCCGCAGTATAACAAAATATGGAAAACTTAAGAGAACAATAGCTTTTGGAGATTTATACAGGACAAATGAAAGAGACTGATAAATAAGTATCTTGGGTAAGAAATTAACAAGTTCACATCGACAAGTTATAAAGATTTAGAAACATAGAACTTGAAAGCAGAATAGACAGCAGACTGAGATATTTGCCGAAGGGAGATTGCAAGTTTAGAAGAATTCCAATGCAGAATCAGTAAGAGAGCAGATGTCAAGTTGTCTGAAGAAATAAAACACGTACATAGAAGAAAGATGAAAATATTTTGGAGGAAAAGGAAAGACCACATGAAAAGGAGCTGAAATTATCTTGTCGTGCCTCGTTGGCCGAACTGGAAGGAAAAGAGAAATGTGCTGACTGTTAATGCATTATTATGTTGCTTCTTGCTCTACCAATTTCATATTTAAGGGCGAAAGCATAAAAATTGTGTTTCGTTCCACCAATTTCTTTACAAGCCGATATTTCGATTCTTACAGTTAGTCTCTCGCTGGCGAACTCTGTCTAAACAGGATGTCGAACTGCGTGTATGTCGTTAGAAAGCAATAGAAACTACTTCCTGATTCTACGCCTGCGTAACAACACAGAATTTTCTAGATTTCTGCCGAAGACCAGAATGAACGCTTTCAGAACTTGTGCAAAAGCTATGATGGTTTGAAAGGTAACTGTTGTCTCCAAATAATTTATTTATTTATTGCTTATTTAGCCTGACCAGATTGTGGCCTTAAATCCTTTTCTTACATCCGACTATGAACAACACACACACAAAATATTATATAACAATGACAGTAATAATAATTTTCATCATTAATAAAATGTTAATTTTCAATAATAAAAATAATAACAGTAATAATATGATAAAATGATGGAGCAGTTAAGAATTATATTGATTAGTTATTACATACAATCACGATAAGAATTTCATTATTAATAAAGATTAATAATTGGCAATAGTAATAATAGTAACAGTAATAATTAAATAACGGAGGATTAAGAATGATTGATTATTTTAGCACATTTAAAGTATTGCTTGGTATTAGAAGAAGCGTAAGGGACAGTGAAAGGGAAAAGATCGAAAGGAAAGGGGCAATGGGAGCTAGGAAAGACGAAAATTGCAATAAAAAACACTGTAGACAAGGAGAGGGGAAAGTGGTGGGGGAGGGAAGTTGACGAGTGTGAGCTGCAGGAACAGATAGCTATTGTTATAGAGGGTGTACCATTTACTGAATTCTGAAGTTTGAAAGCATTTTAATTTCGCTACTATTTTGAGGAAGACTGTTCCTTAGTCTCAGTCCTGATTTAGAGAACACGGAGGTGATGTATAGTGGTACAGAGAGGATTTTACTTTGTTGAGAACGAGTACTTCTGCTGTGTTGTTCAGACAGCAGTGTAAGGGTTGAAGATAAATAGCAACGAGTGCAGTGATCGAGAAGACGATAAAGCAGACCCAGGGTATGATGATCTCTATCCTTATCAGCACTTAGCCATGATAATTGTTCTTAGGTAGGAGTGATGTTGAAATACAGTACAGCACAAATGTATCGCACACAAGCATTGATCCCTAGTTGAGCTTCCATATAAAACTGCTTGGAGAATAGGATCACCATAACGAAGGGTGTGGAGTAGTAGTGGCTCTATGGGTTTCTTATTAAGCTCGAGGGGCAATACTTTTTTGTATTTCTGTAGTGAATGAAGTCATGCTGACACCTTCCTACGGACTGCAGTTGTGTGTTCGGTCCAGTCTTCTTTGCAGAAGAAGAAAAGGTTGTTTCTGTGCTCTTTAGGATTGGGGGTGGAAGAGATTATCTAAACTGAGGAGTAATAAGACTCTTGTGCGCGATGAAGATTGCTTGCATTTTAGGTGGCTGAAGTGCAATGCTGTGTTCCGCAAGCAAGTAAGTCAGCACTTATGTTTAGGATGGATTTGTATAGCTTTCACTTTGACATAACTAAAGGTCGTCAGCATATAAATGATATTTGCAATGGGATATAATAGTCGACACATCATTAACATATAATGAGAGAAGTATTGGGCCCAATACTGATCCTTGTAGGAACCCTTGTGCTACATTCTTCGACTGTGGCCTCTTTGTTCCGAACATTACACACTATTGGTGGGATGTAAGATATGTGTAGAACCATTGTACCGTATCTGAAGAAAAGCTTAGCAAGTAGAATATCAAAGTCGACCATGAAGAAAGATTTGCTGAAACTCTAAAAGGACACAATAACCGCCTCATTTTTGTCCATAGCTTGTTTCAGTTCATCAGTCATGTTAGGTGACGTTAAGTAGTGGATAAGCTGATCGCGAACTACATATTCTAGAGCCTTAGATAATGCTGGATGAAAGCAAACGGCTACAGACAGAAGGTTCTGTGGCAGACACCATTTGGGTAGAATTTTTATGAGCCTCTTCTTCTCCCAGGCTACTGAGAAAATGCTGGAGATCGGAGAAAGGTTAAAAATATCCGCTATTGTAGGTAGTGATGGATCGACGAAAAAAATAATTATTTGTGTTGTGCAGCTGCCGAAGAAATTCGTGCAGATGCCTTTCTGACTGTGTTAAGGTTTACCGGATGCAGAAAGGGATTTTCGATATTTCAAGGGAGTCGATGGTTTGCGTCCTTGTGCGTTGGCGAAGTAGATGTCTAGGTGTGTCGAAATACCCATTTAGATATTGAATAGGAACTAGAGGTTCAGTTGCAGACTAAGGTTTGCTTATTCATAGATCTCGTAGATTTCTCCACGAGAAGGAGGGTCTGTGAGAGTCCTCAGTTAACCAGTGGCCGAACGTACTTCTCACAGACTGACTAAATGGATGGTGTAGTCGCTTGTACGGGAGATGATTCTCAGAGGTTTGGTGCCGTTTATATTTCCTGCGTGCTTCGTCTCTGATAACCATAACGTGTTTGAGGTGATCGGTAAACCATGATGCATGTTTTCTCCTGACTCCTATAGTTCTTATCGGTGCGTTTTTATCGTATACTAGGGGCGTTCAGTATGTAACGCAACAATTTTTTTTTTTTAAGCAGGTTGGTTTTCTTCAGGATTCTAGCACACCAAATTACTCCCCACTCTTGTGACTACGAAACCTAATTTCTGAACGAAATCTCCGTTGAATGAGACGTTCTTACACATCTTACTCGGAAGGCCTGTATTGCCGCGTGGTACCACTCTACTGGTCGACATCTAGCCAACATCGTGTTGCATCAGTAACCTCCCCGTGATCCACGCACTGCTTCCTGACAAGGGAACCTCCCCATCGCACCCCTCTCAGATTTAGTTATAATTTGGCACAGTGGATAGGCCCTGAAAAACTGAACACAGATCAGTCGAAGAAACAGGAAGAAGTTCTGTGGAACTATGAAAAAATAAGCAAAATATACAAACTGAGTAGTCCAAGCAAAATATACAAACTGAGTAGTCCATGGGGTACATAGGCAATATCAAGGTTGATATGGGCACAGCTGCGCCGTGGTCCTGTGGTTAGCGTGAGCAGCTGCGAAGCTAGAGGTCCTTGGTTCAAGTCTACCCTCGAGCGAAAAGTTTACTTACTAACTAAGTGGCAGACGCCATTTCGAAGACCCCGTATAGCGCAGCCACATATCGGAACTGTATGAAACTATAGCAGTTGAAGAGATAATATTTTACGATACCAAGTGTAGCATTTTTTCAGCCCAAATTAGCAGAGAGTAAAATGTGGTGGGATACTTCTTAAACGCACAAACTGCATCGTCCACATTACATAATACTAACTTACGAAAACAGTACAGTTACTGAAAAGAATATGAATAAATTATGTTACAACTTAGTATTGAGAATCACTGCTATAGTTCTCAATACAGTCTGAATATAGACTTAAACCACGTAACTCGAATGAAAAATGCTCCTATCAGAGCACAAAAAAGGCGAATATGTCCTGGGTAGAGTTAGGGATGTGAAAGAATAGACTTACAATTAGCTAAATTAAAACATGTTGACATATTCGCGCTTTTAATGGAATGTAGTCGAATCAAATCGAGTGAAGCTGTGGGAATTAGATTAGAAAATGAGCTGCTTAAAGTAGTAAAGGAGTTTTGCTATTTGGGGAGCAAGATAACTGATGATGGTCGATGTAAAGAGAATATAAAATGTAGACTGGCAATGGCAAGGAAAGCGTTTCTGAAGAAGAGAAATTTGTTAACATCGAGTATAGATTTAAGTGTCAGGAAGTCATTTCTGAAAGCATTTGTATGGAGTGTAGCCATGTATGGAAGTGAAACATGGACGGTAAATAGTTTGGACAAGAAGAGAATAGAAGCTTTCGAAATGTGGTGCTACAGAAGAATGCTGAAGATTAGATGGGTGGATCACATAACTAATGAGGAAGTATTGAATAGGATTGGGGAGAAGAGGAGTTTGTGGCACAACTTGACTAGAAGAAGGGATCGGTTGGTAGGACATGTTCTGAGACATCAAGGGATCACCAATTTAGTACTGGAGGGCAGCGTGGAGGGTAAAAATCGTAGAGGGAGACCAAGAGATGAAAACACTAAGCAGACTCAGAAGGATGTAGGCTGCGGTAGGTACTGGGAGATGAAGAAGCTTGCACAGGATAGAGTAGCATGGAGAGCTGCATCAAACCAGTCTCAGGACTGAAGACCACAACAACTATCCAGTCCAAGAAATTCCCTACGCCCCCGTTGCCCCGCTCCTTCCAGAATAACTTTTTTACCTATTACATGTATGCTCTTGAGCCATATGATATATTGTTTACTATGACTGGCGAACCTACAGGATTTTGAGGATAGGATCAGGGACTTCAGCCTATAAATTTTAAGATGCAGGTGTGACATCACTCACTGCGCTGGGGAAGTGGGGTTAAGTTGTAAAAAATGAACGAATACGTCAAGATGTTTCCGTTTAAATGTCTTTGACGCTGCACGACAACTCGTAAAGCTAGTTCCCTTCATTTACGTACCTAACTGACCGCGAATTATTCGCCTTTTTTGTGGTATGATAGGAGCATTTTTCACTCTGGTTCCCAATTTTAGCTCTACCATAAATTTGGCATTAGACCACCATATCTCGGCAACAGATGTAGATTTTAGTTGATTCAAGCGAAGACTGATTCGGTATAGGTTTTCTTATTGTCTGTCGAACCATGCCACTTATAGCGTGGCAACGGATAAATCTTCCACAAAACAATAGGACGAACATTAATTAAATGTTTTTGTCTCCCTTCCTAAAGAAATTCAACCGATTCGCACAAATTTGAAACATGTAAGCGTCGCGCGTAAAAAAAAAACTAAAGAAACAAGTTTACTGCTTGTAAAATTCGAATAAAGCTGGATTTTAGAAGTAGTTTGCATTTTTATCGTGAGAATGCATTTTTAATTTTTTTGATTCACTTTAATACGTTTCCGCGCATGCAATTCACCTAAGAACGAATTTTACGTGTTCCATGTAGCTCGACTTGAAACCATAATATCTCGACAATCGATAGAGGTTGTTTGATGAAAAAATTTCGTTTTGACTTTATCCATTTATTTATTTTATTTATTTATTGAAGCGATTTGTACAAGTTTAAAGTATAGAAGCAGCCCATTCTTCATGGAGTGCTGCACTGAGGAGAGGTAGCGATGTCAGTCGGTGAGGCCTGGCACGAAGTCGGCGTTCCAAAACATCCCGAAGGTGTTCTGTAGGATTCAGGCCAGTCCATTACAGGGATGTTATTGTCATGTAACCACTCCGCCACAGGCCATGCATTATGAACAGGTGCTCGATCGTGTTGAAAGATGCAATCGCCATCCCCGAATTGCTCCTCCAAATGGGAAGCAAGAAGGTGCTTAAAACATCAATGTAGTCCTGTGCTGTGATAGTGCCACGCAAAACAACAAGGGGTGCAAGAAAAACAAGACGAAACCATAATACCACCGCCTCCGAATTTTACTGTTGGCAATACACACGCTGGCAGATAACGTTTACCGGGCATTGGCCATGCTCACACCCTGCCATCGGATCGCCACATTGTCTACCGTGATTCTTTAGTCCATACAACGTTTTTCCACTGTTCAATTGTCCAATGTTTACGTTCGTCATAACAAGTGAGGCGTCGTGTGGCATTTACCGGCGTGATGTGTGGCTTATGAGCAGCCGCTCGGCCATGAAATCCATGTTTTCTCTCCTCCCGCTTAATTGTCATAGCCGGCCGGTGTGGCCGAGCGGTTCTAGGCGCTACGGTCGGAGGTTCGAATCCTGCCTCGGGTATGGATGTGTGTGATGTCATTAGGTTAGTTAGGTTTAAGTAGTTCTAAGTTGTAGGGGTCTGATGACCAAAGTAGTTAAGTCCCATAGTGCTCAGAGCCATTTTTTAATTGTCATAGTACTTGCAGTGAGTCCTGATGCACTTATTGAATTCCTGTGTGATGGTCTGGATAGATGTCCGCCTATTACATATTACGACCCTCTTCAACTGTCGGCGGTCTCTGTCAGTCAACAGACGAGGTCGGCCTGTACGCTTTTGTGCTGTACGTGTCCCTTCACGTTTCCACTTCACTATCACATCGAAAACAGTGGACCAATGGATATTCAGGAGTCTGTAAATCTCGCGTACAGACGCATGACGCAAGTGACACCCAATCCCCTGACCACGTTCGAAGTCCGTGAGTTCCGCAGAGCGCCCCATTTTGCTCTCACGATGTCTAATGGCTACTGAGGTCGCTGATTTGGAGTAGCTGGAAGTAGGTGGCAGCACAATGCACCTCGTATGAAAAACGCATCTTTTGCGGGTGCCCGGATACTTTTGATACATAGTGTACATTGCGCTGTCAGAGGTAACAGAATGGTTTTGGCTTATAATTTTCGACTTCTTCGTTTCCGGTACAGGGATCCTTACCTCAAATTGATACGTTTATCCTTATCCATCATACTTCAAAGTTTTTAACTTCGTCACGTAATCACCCTTCATTGTACACGCAGTTACAGGCGCCACCGCCTAGAACTTTGACGCTCTGTAGCGGCGTTGGATGACGTTTCTGGACGTGGGTTGCTATGTGAAACTTGGTCTAGTAAGTCTACATCTACATCTACATTTATACTCCGCAAGCCACCCAACGGTGTGTGGCGGAAGGCACTTTACGTGCCACTGTCATTACCTCCCTTTCCTGTTCCAGTCGCGTATGGTTCGCGGGAAGAACGACTGTCTGAAAGCCTCTGTGCGCGCTCTAATCTCTCTAATTTTACATTCGTGATCTCCTCGGGAGGTATAAGTAGGGGGAAGCAATATATTCGATACCTCATCCAGAAATGCACCCTCTCGAAACCTGGCGAGCAAGCTACACCGTGATGCAGAGCGCCTCTCTTGCGGAGTCTGCCACTTGAGTTTGTTAAACATCTCCGTAACGCTATCACGGTTACCAAATAACCCTGTGACGAAACGCGCCGCTCTTCTTTGGATCTTCTCCGTCAACCCGATCTGGTACGGATCCCACACTGATGAGCGATACTCAAGTATAGGTCGAACGAGTGTTTTGTAAGCCACCTCCTTTGTTGATGGACTACATTTTCTAAGGACTCTCCCAATGAATCTCAACCTGGTACCCGCCTTACCAACAATTAATTTTATATGATCATTCCACTTCAAATCGTTCGGCACACATACTCCCAGATATTTTACAGAAGTAACTGTTACCAGTGTTTGTTGTGCTATCATATAATCATACAATAAAGGATCCTTCTTTCTATGTATTCGCAATACATTACATTTGTCTATGTTAAGGGTCAATTGCCACTCCCTGCACCAAGTGCCTATCCGCTGCAGATCTTCCTGCATTTCGCTACAATTTTCTAATGCTGCAACTTCTCTGTATACTACAGCATCATCCGCGAAAAGCCGCATGGAAGTTCCGACACTATCTACCAGGTCATTTATATATATTGTGAAAAGCAATGGTCCCATAACACTCCCCTGTGGCACGCCAGAGGTTACTTTAACGTCTGTAGACGTCTCTCCACTGATAACAACATGCTGTGTTCTGTTTGCTAAAAACTCTTCAATCCAGCCACACAGCTGGTCTGATATTCCGTAGGCTCTTACTTCGTTTATCAGGCGACAGTGCGGAACTGTATCGAACGCCTTCCGGAAGTCAAGGAAAATAGCATCTACCTGGGAGCCTGTATCTAATATTTTCTGGGTCTCATGAACAAATAAAGCGAGTTCGTAACATGGATTGTGAAGCACCCTGTCACTACACACGGCAGGTAAGACTATCCTTCTTGATCATTAAGTGAGGTCTGGGACTCATGCTATGAGTCTTAGAGCCGGAAATGCTATACGTCCATACCAACAAGTCCGCTGTCTAGGTTACGACATGTTCGATATGCCTGCCATCATTGGCGATGATGTGGCGCAGAGGAATAGCGAAATTCTGCTTGGCCCGCTGAAGTGTTGGAACATCGATGCCCTCAATGACCTCCTGAATTGCTGTTTTCATGACAGAAATGGTTTTGGGGTTATTGCTGTACACCTCGCCTTTAATATAAGCCCACAAAAATGAGTCGTATATTTTCAGATCCGGAGAATATGGCGGCTAGACGAGGCCTATGCCAGTGGCCTCTTGGTTTCCCAGAGCCAGAATGCGGTCCCCAAAGTGCTCCCCCATGACATGAAACACTCTTCTGCTTCCATGTGGTCGAGCTTCGTCTTGCATGAACCACATTTTGTCGAAATCAGGGTCACTTTGAATAATGGGGATGAAATGATCTTCCAAAACCATCACGTACCGTTCGGTAGTCACCGTGCCATCGAGGAATATCGCACCGAGTATTGCGTGAATGGACACTGAACAGCATATAGTTAACCATTGAGGGTGAAGAGACTTCTCGATCGCGAAGTGCGAATTCTCAGTCCCCCAAAGATTGTTTTTTTCACGTGCAAATGGCCGACAAGAACAAGGGGCGTGCGCACGTCCAAAGCAATTCCCATGACTCCCCGCGGACAACCGTGCAGTCTGAACCTCCTAACGCAAACCGTTCAGAAGATACGACGATTTTATTTCATATAGTTCAATAATTGTCACCGTGTATGTGAGAGAAGAGCGATGCGGGTTGCACGTAATCGATATTTTCGGAATCTATGCTGACTCGTGTGGAGGTCATCCTTTCTGAAATACGTGATTACGTTTGAGATCAGGATGTGTTGTGTGATTCTATAAAGAATTGTTGTCAAGAATATTACTCTTCTTGTAGGCAGGTGTGATCTGTGATTTCTTTTGAGTAAATATGGTTCAAAGAAGAGCTAACTCCGCAGAATCTGACAGGTATCCGATTGCATATTGGAGCTTTTTTCAGTTTCATCGATTTCAGCTGTTCATTACACGACTAACAGTAATATCAATATTACTCCCTTTTTAGTGATGCGAGAAATAAACTCTGGCAGCAGTGGTTTTTCTTCTGTTACTACCACTTAGGTGACAATTTTTTAGTTTTCTGGTTAAATTTATAGATAGGGTTTTAGCTATAAGAGAGATTGGTATAACCACAGAGTTCACTGCTATTATAGGCCTTTATTAAAGCAAGTCTTACACAAATGGAGCCGCGCGGTTAGAGGCACGATGTCACGAATTGCGCGGCCCTCTCGCCAGAGGTTCGAGTCCTCTCTCGGGCATGGGTGTTTGTGTTGTTCTTAGCATAAGTTAGTTTAAGTAGTGTGTACGTCTAGGGACACATGACTTCTGCAGTTTGGTCTCATAGGAATTCATACACGTTACAAAAAATGATCAAAAATGTGTGAAATCTTATGGGACTTAACTGCTAAGGTCATCATCCCTAAGCTTACGCACTACTTCACCTAAATTATCCTAAGGACAAACACACACACCCATGCCCGAGGGAGGACTCGAACCTCCGCCGGAACCAGCCGCACAGTCCATGACTGCAGCGCCCTAGACCGCTCGGCTAATCCCGCGCGGCCACACACGTTACAACATTTGGACAAAAGTGTATAGTGGAGAGAAATGGAAATAGTGTATAGTAATAATGAAGAACAGGACATACAGTTAACAAAAAGTATCGTGAACACACATTAAGAATCACACACTTTGTTCCCCTGGACAAGCTCTGCCGTCATTACAAGTCACAGTGCTGTGGCTGTGTTGCTTGCACACAAATATTTTGCAACTGTTGCAAGTCACAGTAGTTTTTTTTTTTTTTTTTACCATCACAAAGGTAGCAACTTCCACATCTTCTAGCAACCCCTTCACTTACGGGGATTAATAAACAGGGCGACAGAAATCCTTAGATGTCCCTTGGTAAAGTAAATAGTTGACCCCTTTCTTTAACTGGCTCTCCATTGCAGCCAAGGCCAGGTTTGAGAGGTGCGTTGTTCTTCTAAACCTTCAGTCTGAATTATTTGCAACGAACAACACTTGGGAATTAATTCCAGCAATATCCAGATACCGGAAAAAGAAGGCTAAAGGGCATCTTCTCAGCCTGCCGTTGTGGCCGAGCGGTTCTAGGCCCTTCAGTCCGGAACCGCGCTGCTGCTACAGTTTCAGGTTCGGATCCTGCCTCGGGCATGGATGTGTGTAATGTCCTTCGGTTGGTTAGGTTTAAGTAGTTCTAAGTTCTAGGGGACTGATGACCTCAGATGTTAAGTCCCATAATGCTCAGAGACATATTTTTGAACTCGTCTGCATGGAGGTGAGCTACGGATGTGGACCTTTGCGCGAGATAGTCTAATATTGTCTGTAGATGACTCATATATTCAGAGATTCCTGACTTACAGGTGGTTCTTGATAATTTGTAAGTTTCCGAGGTATTGTTGGCGTCTATCTTAGTCTACCAACTCAGGTTTTTCAACATATTCCTGTCACTTTCACACGGGCCAAACAAACCTGTGACCACTTTGGCGCCCAGTTACCTGTTAGTTTCATTTCCCACAAGTCCCACACACTTGATCAGTATTGCAGGATGGGGTGAACGAGTGTCTTCTAAGTAATCTCCTTCAGAGACTGGCAGCGTTTTCTCACTGTTCTACCAATAAACCGAAGTCTGCCTCCTGCCTGCCTAATCGTTTTCATTTCATATGCACCCACACTGACACAACCATGTATTTGTATGAGGTGACTGATACTAATTGTACGTAACTGACGTTACAAACATAGCATATTACATTCCTGCGTTTCGTGAAGTGTACAAGTGTATGTTTCTGAACATTAAAAACAAGCTGTTTATCTTTACAACACTTCGAAATATTGTCAAGATCTTGCTGGATATCTATGCAGATTTTTATAGGTTTCTACTTCACCAAAGGTATCTGCATTGCCTGCGAAAACGCTGAGGTAACATCGTCTGCTGTTGTTCTGCACTGTCGTTCAGTCGATATACGTGTTAACGCACAGCACAAAACATATACTTACGATCGTACTTGTCTATACTAGACACGGCTTACAGCTTGGCTTCCGCTCCACGTGAAACGAAATCCATTGAGATTCGAACAAACGCGGAAGAATACAGGGCTATCACAAATGATTGAAGAGATTTCACAAATTCACTGTAGCTCCATTCATTGACATATGGTTACGACACACTACAGATACGTAGAAAAACTCATAGTTTTGTTCGGCTGAAGCCGCACTTCAGGTTTCTGCCGCCAGAGCGCTCGAGAGCGCAGTGAGACAAAATGGCGACAGGAGCCGAGAAAGCGTATGTCGTGCTTGAAATGCACTCACATCAGTCAGTCATAACAGTGCAACGACACTTCAGGACGAAGTTCGACAAAGATCCACCATCTGTTAACCCCATTCGGCGATGGTATGCGCAGTTTAAAGCTTCTGGATGCCTCTGTGAGGGGAAATCAACGGGTCGGCCTGCAGTGAGCGAAGAAACGGTTGAACGCGTGCGGGCAAGTTTCACGCGTAGCCCGCGGAAGTCGACGAATAAAGCAAGCAGGGAGCTAAACGTACCACAGTCGACGGTTTGGAAAATCTTACGGAAAAGGTTAAAGCAGAAGCCTTACCGTTTACAATTGCTACAAGCCCTGACACCCGATGACAAAGTCAAATGCTTTGAATTTTCAGCGCGGTTGCAACAGCTCACGGAAGAGGATGCGTTCAGTGCGAAACTTGTTTTCAGTGATGAAGCAACATTTTTTCTTAATGGTGAAGTGAACAGACACAACGTGCGAATCTGGGCGGTAGAGAATCCTCACGCATTCGTGCAGCAAATTCGCAATTCACCAAAAGTTAACGTGTTTTGTGCAATCTCACGGTTTAAAGTTTACGGCCCCTTTTTCTTCTGCGAAAAAAACGTTACAGGACACGTGTATCTGCACATGCTGGAAAATTGGCTCGTGCCACAACTGGAGACCGACAGCGCCGACTTCATCTTTCA
Source organism: Schistocerca cancellata (assembly GCF_023864275.1). NCBI lineage: Eukaryota > Metazoa > Arthropoda > Insecta > Orthoptera > Acrididae > Schistocerca > Schistocerca cancellata. Next base: position 51,348,366 of record NC_064636.1, read on the forward strand.
ACAGGATGGTGCTGCACCGCACTTCCATCATCATGTTCGCCATTTCTTAAACAGGAGATTGGAAAACCGATGGATCGGTCGTGGTGGAGATCATGATCAGCAATTCATGTCACGGCCTCCACGCTCTCCCGACTTAACCCCGTGCGATTTCTTTCTGTGAGGTTATGTGAAAGATTCAGTGTTTAAACCTCCTCTACCAAGAAACGTGCCAGAACTGCGAGCTCGCATCAACGATGCTTTCGAACTCATTGATGGGGACATGCTGCGCCGAGTGTGGGAGGAACTTGATTATCGGCTCGATGTCTGCCGAATCACTAAAGGGGCACATATCGAACATTTGCGAATGCCTAAAAAAACTTTTAGTTTTCGTATCTGTGTGCAAAGCATTGTGAAAATATCTCAAATAATGAAATTATTGTAGAGCTCTGAAATCGCTTCAATAATTTGTAATAACCCTGTACATGGTGTTACGTTTACATTAGGTTTATTCTTATGATGAACACAGTACAGCATTTTTTACCGTACACTGGGTTAACTAAACGTTTCCTAATCTAAATAACCAATGCGATATCTGTGTATAACTGTGTTTCAAAATGGTTCAAATGGCTCTGAGCATTAACTTCTGAGGTCATCAGTCCCCTAGAACGTAGAACTACTTAAACCTAACCAACCTAAGGACATCACACACATCCATGCCCGAGGCAGGATTCGAACCTGCGACCGTAGCTGTCACGCGGTTCCAGACTGAAGCGCCTAGAACCGCTCGGTCACACCGGCCGGCTAGCACTGTTTTTCTTGCAGCGGATATAGTTCTCCTTGTGTTCTGGTATACACCCATTTCTCGTACACGGCTGTACCTCACTATAATCGCAAAATACCACCACTTCGTTGGAGCATGCTCGAGGTAACAGGATTTGACACCTCCAGTCCAACGCGCCGACCACAGATCTAGTGCAATGCGCAGATTGAGACAAGTTATATTCGTTCCCGTAATTCTGCAGCCATTTCTATAGAAAAAGAGCCTGTCTCTTGCGAAGCCCTGGAAGTAATCAGCCGCAACTAATAACCGAAACTTAACGCTAGGAAGCATTGATTCTGCTCCACAGGAAACTTTATTAATTAAAAGTCAAACGAAACTTAAAAGTCTAGAAACCACAGCGAGACTTGGCAATTTTTAATGCGCACGAAAGAAGCCAGTGGGTGTTAAAGCTGCGCGGGGCTGCGTTATTTCACAGATTCTTGTAGATGGTGCATTATTTAAAATTTGCAACCAGTTTCGCTTCAACTGTCTTACGTTAATAAAGGAGAATAAATTGTTTGCAACAGTACAGTCGCAGTCGGATACTTTAGAAACCCTTAGTGGAATTTCAGACAACAATCGGGCTCGCGTTAGCGAAACACCCTATGCAGCGATTGTTGCTACTTGCGAATTGCGAATTTCTTGGTCAGGAGCAGAAGGATGTCCGTTATCACTATGTTTTATATTTTTCGTTGAGGTATGAAGAGTACATTTTACTTTCTGTGTCTAACGTTAAAACACTGGAGAG